>NC_141002.1:17707291-18022713 GCF_052327205.1 Somniosus microcephalus | reverse complement strand
GGCCCAGGCGTTGGGCTGAAGATTGTTGGACAGGAGGAATGGTGGAAATGGAATGGCAGCACACACCAACGCAGCAGCTTTGCTTCTCCCAGTCATGGGAGCTTGCAAGATCACATTTCATTGTTCATGTACTTGTGCAATGACAATAAAGTTGAATTATTATTATATAGGATCTGTGTCCTCTATATGGGATCTGTGTCCTCTATATAGGATCTGTAGGATCTGTGTCCTCTATATAGGATCTGTGTCCTCTACATAGGATCTGTGTCCTCTACATAGGATCTGTGTCCTCTATATAAGATCTGTATCTATATATATAAAGCGGTTCTTCTGTCTGTCTGTCCTCGGGTGTGCGTCTGTCCGGCTATGTGCTCGAAAGTTACAGAGCGTACCTACGCGTGCGTTACGTTGGAAGAAAGCTTACCGTTCCGAAATGCTGGTAAGCGTGTTTACGTTTTGGCCGGACGAAAATCGCGCCCGCGGTTTCCGAAAAACGTTCAACATTCCGCTCATTAGCATCTCATTATCCGCTCATTAGCGACAGAGTGACCTCGAGGTCGACCAATCGTACGCCGGGTTGCTGGCGCGTGCGGCCGGGCCCTCCTACGGTCGAGTGACGGGACGATTGACCAATCCTACGCTTTGGTGACCTGACGGTAGACCAATCGGTGCGTGTGTGGGCGGGCCTTATCGTTCTGAACCAAGGTGAGTAGCCGCCATCTTGCTTCCATTCTGTTTCCTGCTTTCTGCATCTTTCTTTTCAAATATACACCTCCAGCAAAATAAAATTGCTTTTATTAAATTGTTTTAAAAAAACTTCATTCATTTGTAAATATTTTCTCTAACCTGAAGATTCTTTTTCCTACCTTTCCCCGTTTTTGTTAGGCCTCAAAGCCTGACTCTTGCTTGCCCAGCCAGGCCCGAGCTAGGTAATTGTCCCACGGCTTCTGCTAAGCTCCTCACCGCCCCCCCTGTGTCACGTTACCCGGGGCAACGGCGTCAGCCACGAGGGTCACGGTGCGCGCACAGCAGAAGCAGCTGAGACGCGGCGTCTCTCTCTGTTCCCCGCTCGGCTCGGGCGGGGGGGCGGGGCTCTTGGGAGTGCGGATCTTGGGCGGGGCTTGGAGAGCGGGAAGGGTTACCCCGGCAACCGGGCCCACCGGCCGTCTCTCACAGCCGCAATCGGCGGTCTTGAAGCCAGCTCGGGAGGGTGGGGCGCGGCGTCTCTCTCTGTTCCCCGCTCGGCTCGGGCGGGGGGGGGGCAGGGCTCTCGGGAGTGCGGATCTCGGGCGGGGCTTGGTGAGCGGGAAGGGTTACTCCGGCAACCGGGCCCGCCAGCCGTCTCTCACAGCCGCAATCGGCGGTCTTGAAGCCAGATCGGGAGGGCGGGGGGGGCCGGTGCTCGGGAGATCGGGCCTCCGGAGTTCGGTGCTTGGTTGGGGGGGGGGGGCGAGAGCCTCGGGGTGGGGGGGGATGGTGGGGGGCGAGAGCCTCGGGGTGGGTGGGTGGGGGGGGGATGGTGGGGGGCGAGAGCCTCGGGGTGGGTGGGGGGCGAGAGCCTCGGGGTGGGTGGCGAGAGCCTCGGGGGGGGTGGGGGGGCGAGAGCCTCGGGGTGGGGGGCAAGAGCCTCGGGGGGGCGGGGATCAGGGGGCACGGGGACTCTCCTCCCTCCCCTCCCCCTCCTCTCCCCCTCCCCTTCCCCCTCCCCCTCCTCCTCCCCCTCCCCTTCTCCCCCTCCTCCCCCTCCCTTCTCCTCCACTCCTCCCCCTATCCCCCTCCCCCTCCCTTCTCCTCCACTCCTCCCCCTACCCCCCTCCCCTTCCCCTCCCCCTTCCCCCCTCCCCTTCCCCTCCTCCCTTCCCCTCCCCCGCCCTCCTCCCCTTCCGCCCTCCCCTTCCCCCTCCCTTCCCCGCCCTCCCTCCCCTTCCCCTCCCCCCCTCCCCTCCCTCCTCCCCTTCCCCCCCTCCCCTTCCACCCCCTTCCCCCCTCCTCTCCCCTCCTCTTCCCCCCTCCCCTCCTCCCTTCCCCCTCCCTCCCCCTTCCCCCCTTCCCCCTCCCCTTCCCCCCCTTCTCCCCCTCCCCCTTCCTTCCCCCCCTCCCCTTCACCCCCTCCCCTTCCCCTCCTCCTCTTCCCCCCCTCGCTCTCTCTCTTCCCCCCAGTCGCTCTCTCTCTTCCCCCAGTCACTCGCTCTCTCTCTTCCCCCCAGTCGCTCTCCCTCTCTCTCTTTTTTCCCCCCAGTCGCTCTCTCTCTCTCTTCCCCCAGTTGCTCTCTCTCTCTCTTCCAACAACAACATGCCCTCGAAAAAGCCTCGGCACCGCCGGGCACTCCAGCTAGTCTATCTATATATATAAACGGATACTTCTGTCTGTCCTTCTGTCTGTCCTCGGGTGTGCGTCTGTCCGGCTATGCGTTCGAAAGTTACAGAGCGTACCTACGCGTGCGTTACGTCGGAAGAAAGCTTACCGTTCCGAAATGCTGGTAAGCGTATTTACGTTTCGGCCGGACGAAAATCGCGCCCAGCGGTATCCGAAAAACGTTCAACATTCCGCTCATTAGCATCTCATTATCCGCTCATTAGCGACAGAGTGAGCTCAAGGTCGACCAATCGTACGCCGGGTTGCTGGCGCGTGCGGCCGGGCCCTCCTACGGTCGAGTGACAGGACGATTGACCAATCCTATGCTTTGGTGACCTGACGGTCGACCAATCAGTGTGTGTGTGGGCGGGCCTTATCGTTCTGAACCGAGGTGAGTAGCCGCCAACTTGCTTCCATTCTTTTTCCTGCTTTCTGCGTCTTGCTTTTCAAATATACATTTCCAGCAAAATAAAATTGCTTTTATTAAATTGTTTTTAAAAAGACTTCATTCATTTCTAAATATTTTCTCTAACCTGAAGATTCTTTTTCCTACCTTTCCCCGTTTTTGTTAGGCCTCAAAGCCTGGGTCATTCTTGCCCAGCCAGGCCCGAGCTAGGTAATTGTCCCACGGCTTCTTCTAAGCTCCTCACCTCCCCCCCCCCCCGTGTCACGTTACCCGGGGCAACGGCGTCAGCCACGAGGGTCACGAGGGTCAGGGTGCGCGCGCAGCAGGAGCAGCTGAGATGCGGCGACTCTCTCTCTGTTCCCCGCTCGGCTCAGGCGGGGGGGGCGGGGCTCTCGGGAGTGCGGATCTCGGGCGGGGCTTGGAGAGCGGGAAGGGTTACCCCGGCAACCGGGCCCGCCGGCCGTCTCTCACAGCCGCAATCGGCGGTCTTGAAGCCAGCTCGGGAGGGCGGGCCTCCGGAGTTCGGTGCTTGGTTGGGGGGGTGGCGAGAGCCTTGGGGGGGCGGGATCAGGGGGCTCGGGGACTCTCCCCCCTCCCCTCCCCTCCCCTCCTCCTCCCCCCCTTCTCCCCCCCTCCCCTTCTCCCTCCTCCTCCCCCTCCTTCCCCCCCTCCCCTTCCCCCCTCCCCTCCCCCTTCCCTCCCCCTTCCCCCCCTCCCCTTTCCCCCCTCCCCTTTCCGCCCTCCCCTTCCCCCCTTCCCCCTTCCCCTCCCCCTCCTCCTCTTCCCCCCCTCTTCCCCCAGTCGCTCTCCCTCTTCCCCCCAGTCGCTCTCTCTCTTCCCCCAGTCGCTCTCTCTCTCTCTTCCAACAACAACATGCCCTCGAAAAAGCCTCGGCACCGCCGGGCACTCCAGCTAGTCCTCTATATAGGATCTGTGTCCTCTACATCAGATCTGTGTCCTCTATATAAGAACTGTGTCCTCTATATAGGATCTGTGTCCTCTACATAGGATCTGTGTCTTCTACATAGGATCTGTATCCTCTATATAGGATCTGTATCCTCTATATAGGATCTGTATCCTCAATGTAGGATCTGTGTCCTCAATATAGGATCTGTGTCCTCAATATAGGATCTGTATCCTCTATATAGGATCTGTGTCCTTTACATAGGATCTGTATCCTCTATATAGGATCTGTATCCTCTATATAGGATCTGTGTCCTCTACATAGGATCTGTGTCCTCTACATAGGATCTGTGTCCTCTACATAGGATCTGTGTCCTCTATATAAGATCTGTGTCCTCTATGTAGCCAAGTGGGAAAATGCAGTGAATATTTAAGTCCACTAGATGGCGCGGTTCATTTTCCCCTTTAGAATTTGAAAAAAGGAGAAAAGGGTTATGGGTAGGGCCATGTGATGCCAAAGGAACCTCCCCTTTCTTCACAGCCTCCATTTTTCTAGATCCAGCGTGAGAGATGTGCTCTGAGGAGAGCTGGGACCCAAGTTATTAATACAGAATAAAAAAACCCCAAAAACGAAAGTTCGTGTCCTGTGCTGCTCCATTCGCCAGGCTACACATTTTGGTACCAGGAGTGGGGTCTGTTAGCTTGGAGTTTCTCAGGCTTGGGAAAGTTACATAAAATACGGCAGTGGGGGAAGAGCGGTGTGGTGCCAAGTGGACCTGGAGACGGACGGAGAGTGCTGCCTGGGGTTGCTAAGGAGGACCAGACCAGACAGACGGGATCCAGAGGGCGCCAGGACCAATCTGGGAGAGGACCCATCAAGGCACCGAGGAGGGACACCATTGGAGAAGAATCGTCGCAGCGGCCATCCCATTCAGTGACTGTCAGGGACTTGTGAACTGAGTCAAAATGTTAGACCCTCCTGAGGAGGCGGTTGGAGCTCACAATTCGGATGGTGAGGACAATACCTCGAGTGTGGGTGAGGGCAACCAGATAGATCAACTCAAGGCACAGATTTCAGAGTTGAAAAAAAACCATGACCAAGCAATGGCAATTATTGCCACTCTAGGTAATGGGGCAACCAAGTCATATGTGTATGTACCCAGAGAGCGTCAGATCCAACCATTCAGTGGTGAGGTATCCAAAGATAGTCGTTCAGTTGATGAGTTCATTGAAGAGGTTGAAAGTGTACTACGAGCTAGAGATCAGACTCCTGCAGAGCAGGTAGATTTCATTCGATCTTTGTTGAGGGGGGCAGCCCTACAGGAAATTAGGTTACGGTTGGGTGGAGAGTCTAAGCAGCCCAGTGACCTGTTCAGTTACCTAAGGGGGGCTTTCACCGAAAAACGCAGTGAGTCCCAGCTGTTAGAAACTTTCTATGGACGCAAGCAAGAAGAGGGTGAAGATTTCCGAGAATACTCACATGCACTCTCTCAGATTATTAGAACTTTGGTAAAGCAATCACCTGATGCTGTGCCGGACACAAAACGGGTTGTCAGAAACAGATTTGTTGATGGTGTTAGAGATCCCTCACTCCGGAGAGAGTTGCGCAAGTTTGTACGAGACAACCCCCAGTCTACCCTGTTCGATGTACGTGAGGAAGCTGTCTTATGGTCCTTAGAAGACCAGCCCTGTAGCACTAAAGTTGCAAAGAGCAAGAATGTAGTGTGTGACAGTACAGGGAGGGATCTTCAGTGTTCTGCCATTGGGGTACCAGGCAGCCAGGCTGTCACTTTACAGGATGTTCTTAAAGTGGTGGCGGAACAGGGTAAAGCTATCGGGGAACTAACAGAGGCAGTACGGGGTCTTGCTCTACAGAAGGAAAACACGGGTAATGACAAGGTTGGGAAACCTAGAGCCAAGCCAAAGTTCACTGATGAAGGTCAGCCTATTTGCTTTAAGTGTAACGGGGCGGGGCACATTGCCAAACAGTGTCCTCAGAAGCACGAGGTAGCAAACACATCCACCAATGCTGGCTGGGGTGCAGGAAAACTAACTCCCTCGATTGCCATGAGCCGGGCAATGCGAGGAAAACCTGCAGGCTCTCAGAACAGTACTGGTATTCGTGACAGATTTCTTGACCGTGCAGTAGGTAAATGTCCAGTAGTAGATCTCAAGATTGGGGGGGTTACTGCTAACTGTTTACTGGATACCGGGAGCCAAGTTAGCACTATTACTGAAGATTTTTTCAGAGAGCACTTACTTGGGAGGGATGAGGATATGCTGCCTACAACCGGGTGGCTTAAGATCACTGCCGCCAACGGGTTGGACATTCCCTACTTGGGCTACCTTGAGTTAGACGTTGAAACTATGGGCATAACCTTACCCGAATGTGGTTTCCTGATAGTCAAAGAGCATCAGCAGTCACAGCCTGCAGCACCAGGTCTTATTGGTATGAACATCATCAGCCGATGCAGACAACTAGTTCATGCTGAGTTTGACACTACTCTAGGGGGAAAGTTGGATTCAGATTGGAGGGAAGCATTTCAGCAAGTACAACAGTGTAACATCACTCCAAAGTCATCTTCTGTCCGTGTAGCTGGTAGGGGTGCTGTACATGTGCCTGCGTCTTCCATAGCTACAGTCTATGTAAAGGGACTTAAAACTCAGTCAGGTGGCAGCACTAAAATGCTGTTGGAGCCAGGTAACACACCATTGCCAGGTGGCCTGGTAGTTGTCCCCACTCTAGTTGAATCAAAGGGACATTTATTTCCAGTGCAGGTGGTAAATTTCTCTGAGGAGGATGTGTGGTTAAGCCCCAGGACCAGGCTTGGTATTCCGACTCAGGCAGAGTGTGTAGACAAGGACTCCTGTGAGGTGCGATTTCAACGCATCTCCGCTGACACAGAGGAAGTAACTGTTGGCAGAAAAGAAGGACAGATGACAGACCAAGACATTCAGTTGCTTTTGGACAAACTACACATAGGTGGCACACAGGGCCAACAAGCAGAGTTAGGTGCACTTTTAGCCAGGTATTCGGAAGTATTTGCTTTTAAGGATGAGGACCTAGGCTACACTGATAAAGTTGAGCATGAGATTAACTTGGTAGATGACGCACCAGTTACAGAGCCATACCGTCGTATCCCACCTACACTGTACAAAGAGGTGAGGGACCACATCACTAAGCTTTTAAGAAAGCGTGTCATCCAGGAGAGCAATAGTTCATACGCTTCACCCATAGTGGTAGTTCGTAAGACTGATGGAGACATACGACTATGTGTTGACTTTAGGAAACTAAACTCAAAAACCAGACGTGACGCATTTCCTTTGCCCCGCATTGACGAGAGTTTTGATGCCCTTCATGGTGCAAAGTTCTTCTCGACCATTGATCTTGCAAGTGGGTACCACCAGGTTGCTGTTCGTGAAAGTGACAGGCCTAAGACTGCTTTTACAACTCCTTTTGGCCTTTTTGAGTACCTCAGAATGCCTTTTGGTGTCTGTAATGGACCTGCGACTTTTCAACGGCTTATGCAAGCGACTATGAGCGACTTAGTGTTCCACATCCTATTAGTGTATTTAGATGACATCCTTGTGTTCTCTCAGACCTTCCCGGACCATTTAGAGAGGCTTCAGACAGCTCTAAGACGACTGAAAGAGACAGGTTTGAAAGTAAAGCTTGAAAAGTGTCACTTCCTGCAGCAGGAAGTCAGGTTCCTTGGGCATCAAATTTCAGGGGAGGGTATAGGGACAGATCCAGAGAAAATTGCCGCCGTAAAGAAGTGGCCGGTCCCCAGTACAGTCAAAGATCTGAGGTCATTTCTTGGTTTCTGTAGTTATTACAGGAGGTTCATTGAGGATTTTTCTAAACGAGCTGGCCCTCTCCATGACGTAGTCAATGCATGCCTTAGGGAAGACAGCCCAGCAAAAGCAAAACGGTTGTTTGAAGGTTCATGGACAGCTGCGTGCCAAGCTGCTTTCGAACAGCTGAAAGAAAAGCTGATCAGTGCTCCAGTGTTAGGTTACGCAGATTTCACTCAGCCTTTTATTGTAGAGACGGATGCCAGTAACCTAGGATTAGGTGCCATCCTCCACCAGCAGCAGGGAGATAGGAAGAGAGTGATAGCATATGCCAGTAGGAGGCTCCGTAATGCTGAAAGAAATGACAGAAACTACAGCAGTATGAAACTAGAGCTCCTCGCCCTCAAATGGGCTGTTTCAGAGAAATTTCGAGGTTACCTTCTAGGTTCCAAGTTCACTGTCATAACAGATAACAACCCCCTGTGTCACCTTTCTACAGCTAAGTTAGGTGCTGTTGAGCAAAGATGGGTGGCTCAGTTAGCTGTTTTTGACTTTGACGTCAAGTACCGCCCAGGCCGCTGTAATGCAGCAGCAGATGCCCTCTCTAGGCAGCCGTTAGCAGGGGAGCCCGAGTCAGACAGTGGGGATGCAGACTATGATGGTTGTGTGGCCATATGTAATGTCACTCACAAGGGAACAGCTCTAGGACCAGACTTAGGGACAGCAGGAGTCAAGTGCTGTAAAATCAGACAGATCCGTGTTTCGGACGCAGAAGAAAGTACTGAGCGTAGTGAGTTGCAGGGTAACACACCAACACTTCCCGGTTACTCTAAAGAGGAACTACGTAAGTTTCAGGACACAGACCCCACCCTCAGCGTGTTTAGGAAGTTTTGGGGTGAGCAGCGAAGGCCAACTTACAAGGAGAGGTCGCAGTTATCCAAGCTAGTATTATCCACGTTAAAGCAGTGGCCCCGTATTTGTGAGCAAGATGGTTTGTTGTACCGTGTAATCGAGGATGTCCATGTTGGTGAATGTCACCAGCTACTACTGCCCTCTTGTTTGAAAGAAGTCGTGCTTGAAGGTGTGCATGATCGTATGGGCCATCAGGGAATAGAGCGCACACAGAACCTTTTGAGACAGAGATGTTTTTGGGTTGGGATGTATGAGGATGTGGAACAGTGGGTCAAGAAATGCGAGGGGTGTGTTTTGACAAAAATGCCCCACCCCAAGATACATGCCCCTATGAAATCATTTCTAGCCTCCCGGCCCCTTGAAGTAGTTGCTGTAGATTTCACCATGCTGGAACCGGCCTCCGATGGTCGTGAGAATGTGTTAGTGGTGACCGATGTTTTCACTAAATTCACACAAGCCTTCCCTACTCGGGACCAAAAGGCTGATACCACGGCAAAAGTCCTTCTCAAAGAGTGGTTCATGAAGTATGGGGTCCCAGAAAGATTGCATTCAGACAGAGGTCGAAATTTTGAGAGTGAAATCATTGCCGAGCTGTGTAAGCTTTATGGTGTAAAGAAAACCCGCACTACCCCACACCACCCAGAAGGAAATGCTCAATGTGAGAGATTCAACAGATCTTTACATGATCTTTTGCGTACACTGCCTCCAGAAAAGAAGCGCCGCTGGCCTGAGCACTTATCTGAGTTGGTGTATGCCTACAATGTAACACCCCATGCTACGACTGGCTACTCACCGTACTATCTGCTTTTCGGGGTTCATCCACACCTTCCTGTAGATGCTTTATTAGGTCAGGAGCAAGTGTTAGACAAGAAACATGAGTGGTTGGTTGTCCACCAAGAGCGTTTGAAGGAGGCACATGCAAGGGCAAGAGAGTACACTGAAAAGAAATCAGCTCAAAGAATTGAACTTAACAAAGACAAAGTGTACTGTCCAACCATTGAGGTGGGTCAGTTGGTATACTTACGACACAGGCCTTTGGGTAGGAACAAAATTCAGGATGCTTGGGGTCCTACTGTGTACAGAGTGGTGGAGGTACAGGGTACTACACATGCAGTTGAGCCTGTAGAGGGCGGTCCTTTAAAAAGGGTCCATAGAGTTAATCTTAGGCCATGTGTTACCCCTGTCTCTGAGCCTAGGCGGACGAGAACCAAGTCCCCTGTCACCGTACCCCCTGTCACTCTTTTGACAGAATCGTTGCCAGAGCCCTCTGATACTGAGTTTGTTGTGGTAGAGGAAGTCACCTATCCAGAGTTAACTCAGGAGGAAAAAGTAAACAATGATCCTGTTGGTAACGCCCAAGATGTACAGGAATCAGAGGCTGTTTCTGAGCCAGAGCATTCAGATCCTTCTGAGTGTGGGACTGAGGTTGAGGTACCCATTCCGGCTCCTCGCAGAACTAAAAGAGCCAATGCTGGGGTAAACCCTAACCCATACCATTTGCCTCAGTCAGCCTGTAATGCAGTCTCACTCAGTCCTGAGGTGTTCTCTCATGTTTTATCGAGTCTGGGTACTGCATTTTTTCGAGAAGCTGTAAAAGAAGTGAAAAACGGGTGCTAAGTCACCGAGGACGTTGACTTTAAAGCAGGGGAGAATGTAGCCAAGTGGGAAAATGCAGTGAATATTTAAGTCCACTAGATGGCGCGGTTCATTTTCCCCTTTAGAATTTGAAAAAAGGAGAAAAGGGTTATGGGTAGGGCCATGTGATGCCAAAGGAACCTCCCCTTTCTTCACAGCCTCCATTTTTCTAGATCCAGCGTGAGAGATGTGCTCTGAGGAGAGCTGGGACCCAAGTTATTAATACAGAATAAAAAAACCCCAAAAACGAAAGTTCGTGTCCTGTGCTGCTCCATTTCGCCAGGCTACATCTATATAGGATCTGTGTCCTCTATATAGGATCTGTGTCCTCTATATAGGATCCGTATCCTCAATATAGAATCTGTAACCTCTATACATTAATCAAGGATAGTCAGCACGGATTTGTTAAGGGAAGGTCGTGTCTGACAAACTTGATTGAATTTTTTGAGGAGGTTACAAGGAGGGTAGATGTGGGTAGTGCGTTTGATGTAGTGTATATGGACTTTAGCAAGGCTTTTTGATACGGTTCCACATGGCAGACTGATCACGAAGTTAAAAGCCCATGGGATCCAGGGCAAAGTGTCAAGTTGGATTCAAAACTGTCTCGGAGACAGGAAGAAGAAGGTAATGGTTGATGGGTGTTTTTGTGACTGGAAGGCTATTTCTGGTGGGGTTCCGCAGGAATCAGTACTAGGTCCCTTGCTTTTTGTGGTATATATCAATGATCTAGACTTGAATATAGGGGGTATGATTAAGAAGTTTGCAGATGATACTAAAATCGGCAGTGTGGTTGATACTGAAGAAGGAAGCTGTAGACTGCAGGAGGATATCAATAAATTGGTCAGGTGGGCAGAACAGTGGCAAATGGAATTTAATCCGGAGGAGTGTGAGGTAATGCATTTGAGGAGTGCTAACAAGGAAAAGGAATACACACTGAGTAGTGTAGAGGAACAAAGGGACCTTGGAGTGCATGTCCACAGATCCCTGAAGGTAGCAGGCCAGGTAGATAAGGTGGTTAAGAAGGCATACAGAATGCTTGCCTTTATTAGCCGTGGCATAGAATACAAGAGCAGGGGGGTTATGCTTCAACTGTATAAAACACTAGTTAGGCCTCAGCTAGAGTACTGCGTGCAGTTCTGGTCACCACATTACAGGAAAGATGTGATTGCACTAGAGAGGGTACAGAGGAGATTTACAAGGATGTTGCCAGGAGTAGAGAATCTTAGCTGTGAGGAAAGACTGGATAGGCTGGGTCTGTTTCCCTTGGGACAGAGGAGGCTGAGGGGAGACCTTATTGAGGTATATAAAATTATGAGGGGCATAGATAAAGTGGATAGAAAGGACCTATTTCCCTTAGCACAGGGGTCAAAAACCAGGGGGCACAGATTTAAAGTAATTGGTGGAAGGTTTAGAGGAGATTTGAGGGGAAATCTCTTCACCCAGAGGGCTGTGGGGTCTGGAACTCACTGCCTGAAAGGGTGATAGCGCCAGAAACCCTAACCACATTTAAAAAGTTCTTGGATGTGCACTTGGGATGCTGTAACCTGCAGGGCTACGGACCAAGAGCTGGGAAGTGGGATTAGGCTGCATAGCTCTTTGTTGGCTGGCACGGACACGATGGGCCAAAATGGCCTCCTTCCGTGCGGTAACTTTCTATGATTCTATGATTCTATATAGGATCTGTATCCTTTCTATTTAGGATCAGTGTCTTCAGCGCCTATACTATTTTCTATTGTCAGTTTAACACATATGGATCAAAGGTATGTTGACAGCTGAAGTCATGGCTCTGAGCATGGAAGGAGTTCTTTGCCTCACCTTAAATACCACCAGCAGGATGATACTCGGTATGGTGGAGATACGCACAAGCCAGCGCCAGCCCAGCGTGGGAACAATTAGGTAGGCCAGCAAGATCTCTACAGTGGATCCGGTGAGCCAGAAGATCTACAAGAAAAAAAGATGAAAATAATTCTGAAAAGAATAATGAGTGGCCTGTACCCTCTTTATATAGGAAAAGTGAAATAAAACTGGAACCTACTGAAAACGAAGATCAGGGGGGAGAAATTGGCTACCTTTTTGCCTCCCATTAGCGCCTCTGGGGGGCGCTAACGGGGCGCTACCAGCTTAGCGACCAGGTGCGCCGATAGTACCGATGCCCGCGAAACTGAAGTGGAGGTTTGTGGCGGCGGTAACCACTAACGCCACGCTCTCCTGCGGCCGGAGATCAAGACGTCATCCGGCTGCGCAGTGCCCTGGTAGCGCCCTGGCTCTGAAATTCACTCTCGCTCCCTGCCTGAGCGCCTGCCGTTAGCAATGACAGGTAGAGGAGGCGGTTTGCAGTCAGAGGAGCGCTGGAGGAGCGTTACATAAAGGCGTCAACATCCGGTTTATTTTTTTCAGCAAAGACTTAGGCAAACGGGCATTTTGAGCGATTTCAGTGTTTTTCAGTTGAAGGAATCTTCTGCCTCAGAAAAATTATTCACTTTCATTTAGGTGAGATTTGAAAGCGCAACATTTCCATACTTCAATGGGGGCTGTACTGACACTGGTCCTCGCACTGCAGCGTCAACGTCGGAGGCAGAGAGAAAGGGCTCGATTTTCCAAGCCCCGAGGAGGCGGGCATGGAGGCAGGACAGCACATAAAATCGGAGAAAGTGGGGGCGGGTGGCAAACCCGCCCCCATCCTGCCTCCGTGCCCTTTTGCCAGGAGGCGGGAAGATGTGCAGCTTCGGGTCCCGTCTCCTGGAGGCGGGAAAGGCATTTAATCCTTTCAACTGCCTGTTAACAGGTAGTTAACAGGCAGAAAAAGGGATTAGTGCCATTTTACCTTCACAGGTGAAGGCTTCCCGACCTCAGAGAACCCCGCTGGGTTGGAGGAGACGTGGAGGAGGTCTGCGGCGGTCGGAGGCACCTGGAAGTAAGGTGTAGAGGTGAGTGATGGGTGCAAGTGTGGAGTGGTAAGTATGCAAGGTGAGTGATAAGTTTAAAAAAGTGTTCACTTACCTTTTTTTACTTCTGTAGCCTTTAGCCGTGCTGGATCGGGAGAGCGGACATCCACCTTGTCAATTTCAGGTAATGGCTGATGGACCCTCCGATCCATCAGACATCTGAAATTTACTTTTTTACAATGTTTTTTTCAGTCCTCACCACAAAAACGAATCAAACTCAAAAGAATGTCAGTGTTTGACAGTTTCACAGAGCTGTCAAACGCTGTCATTTCTTCTTTCAAGAAGTCTTGACAGATAGCATGTCTGACGTTGACGTGATCTGTCAGTGACTTCTTCCCTAATTGGCTTGCTGAGCCCGCCGGGCGAGCTTAACAAGCTCGATCAGGGGAAAATCCCTCTGAATGGTCAGGAGAGGATGGAGGCGGGGCATTGACATGACAAGCAGTAGTCCCGCCTCCAAGTCGCCTCCATTGACAAAATCCAGCCCATAGATTGCAAAATGTGTCCAGAGGGAGGAGGACCAACAGGGCTTACAACAGGAGGCCTTACCCTCCCAGGGTATTCCAGCAGTATTTCTGCTACATCAATCTCACTGAGGAACAGTGCCTTAGAAGGCTTCGCTTCACCAAGGACGTGGTCACAGAGCTCTGCCACCTCCTGCAGACAGACCTCGAGCCTCACATCAGGAGCACCACGTCTCCCTCAGTGGCAGTCAAGGTCACTGTCGCCCTCAATTTCTATGCCAGCGGATCCTCCCAGTGTGCAACAGGAGATATAGCGAACATCTCACAGTTTGCCATCCATTGCTCCATCCATGAGGTCACAGATGCTCTCTACAGAAGGAGAAGGGACTACATTTTCTTCCCCATGACCAGAGAGAAGCAGCGTGAGCGTGCATGTGGCTTTGCCCGGATCGCAGGCTTGCCCAGGTGCAGGGCGTCATTTACTGCACCTGCATCGCTCTGCGGGCACCCTGTAGCAATCCTGAGGGATTCCGTAACCACAAAGGCTACCACTCACTTAATGTGCAGTTGGTGTGTGATCACAGACAGTGAATCGTCAATGCCCACTATCCTGGCAGCAGTCACGATGCCTTCATCCTGCACCAGACTGGTGTGCCAGCTCTGTTCCAGCCACCACATCAAGCTCGTGGCTGACTGCTCAGAGACAAGGGCTATCCGCTCTCCACCTGGCTCATGACTCCCCTCCGCAACCCCACACTCATGCCCAGCACTCATACAATGAGAGCCATGGTGCCACCGGGAACATCATTGAGCAGACCATCGGAGTGCTCAAGCAACGGTTCCGCTGCCTTGACCGCTCGGGAGGAGCCCTCCAGTACTTAGCTGAGCCGGTCTCCCTTTTCATCGTCATCTGCTGCATGCTCCACAACTTGGCCATCAAGAGGGCCCAGGCATAGCCACCAGGCATAGCCACACCACCTCAGGAGGAGGAGGAGGAGGAGGAGGAGCACGAACATCAGTGATGGAGGAGGCCGCCACTCCATCGGCCTTATGGAAGGGCAGTCCATGACTGCCTCACTTTGGTTCCAATGAATTGGAGGCCACTTCCTGGTTGCTCAGCACATCCCCATCATTCCATCAGTTTCTCATTCCATACCACACCCCAGAGCTAAAATCAGACACAGCCCCAAATTTGCAACATTCCAATATTGAGGCAGAAATTCCGATCCCTACGGGTGGGTACGCACTGTGTACTCACCCGTAGGGACATCGTAAATGCCAATTTCAGGCATGCACTGCGCATGAGCTGGAAACCGGCATTTCCAATCTGGGAAAAGGGCCTCTGCAGATGGAGAGTTCCGTTTTTTGGAGGCCCTCCGCCCGCAGAAAACACTTACAATTCTTGCGCCTGTGCTGCAATAGATGCTGCCAGATCACCCATGACACGCGCCATGAGGTCTGAGTCGCCACGGTCTCTCTGGGAGTCCACCATCCTCTGCAGAGTGGAAATGATGGGCTCCATGGTGTGCGCAGAGCTCTGTGCAATGTTGGAGGCGGACTCCTCCACGCTCCTTACCGTTGCCGAAAGGCTCTCGGGCACCCTTGCCATTGCACCTATCATCTCGGAGTGCATGGTCATCACTGTTCTTGTGAACGCCTCCCCATCGAGGTCCTCATCTGAGTCCTGTGCAGCAGAACTCGCACGCGAACTCGCCCTCTGGGGAGCTAGCTCCTGAGCTACCCAATCCCCCTGGCCTTGCTGCAGCCCACTCGTCACCAGTGCATCACCCTGTGCAGACCCCTCTACTAAACTTGCCTATAAAGATCGCATAATGCCAGTATCTGAGGGGGTGCCTGCGGGTCTGAAAGCTGCTGGAGCAGCGCATCACCCCCTCCTATTGTGAGCCAACTTGGCCTGCAAGAGAAATGAACGTGTGTGAGTCAGAGTCCAGCTATGTGTTTGGGAGATATGGCTGCCGTAGTTGAATAGCTGTGAAATGTGGATGTGAGTTTGAGTAGGTGCAGATGCTTGGTGGGTGAGTGTTGGGGGTGTGGTGGTTTGTGCAGTGTGTACAGACTGAGGTTCAGATGCTGGTATGTAGGACCTGTTGAAGCATGTACTCACCTTGACCACTTGAGTGAGGTCATTGAAATTCTTCCGGCACTGTGTCAGGCTGCGGAGAACCACGCTACTGGCCAAGGCCTCCTGGGCCACTTCCCTCCACATTGCCCTGAAGACCTGGGGCAATGGCCTCCTTCCAGTGTCTGGGAACAGCACTGCCCTCCTTCGCTCCACTCCCGCAACCATTGCCTCCAATGCCTCGTCCGTGAAACGACGAGCTCTCTCCCTGGGAGTGGGATCAGCCAATCACGATCAGGGGATTGACTTGGTTGCAGGTCGCCTTCACAGCCAGCAATGCTGATAATGAGGATCTACACAAATGATGCAACCTCCCCTTTAAGAGCTGGAAGGGACCAGTGTGAAGGATCATTCCCGATAGCATAGCACCTGAAATTCATTATCTCTCTACTGGTAGCGCCCCTGTCGCACCCTGCTTAGGTCATTAGCGCTTGATATAGCGCTCCAGCTCTTTTAAGGAGCGCTAACTGTCAATTTAGGGAAACCTCAGACTCATTAACGCCTGCCGCTAATTTTTCACAATTTCAAAATGTATCGCCCCGATACCGAATTTCTCCTCCATTGTCTGTCAGAATCTGGAGAGAGAAAAGATGGGTTAACATTTTGATTGAAGCTCCTTCATAAGAATTGTAAAGAGGAAGGCAGGGTAGTTCCTTTTCAGACTGAATAAAACAAAGAGAGAGGAGGGTAGAACGACAGGTAAAGGTAAAGTATACAGGTAGGGTAACATTTCAAAGAAGCATTTAACGAGTTAAATCAACAGATCTCGAGAATAAAAGCTGTCACATGGTGAAAAATGGTAGAGATGTTGAAAGATGATATACATCAGCCAGACTGTGAAGGGCATTAGAAAGAGGAGGAGAGTAAAACAATCCAGAGTGGAGGGGAAACAGATAAAAGGCTAGGTCGCAGCCGCAAGCTCCTGAGGCAAGTGCATTTAAGACAAATGGATTCATGACTCAATTGAAACGGCACAGACAGGAATTTACTTGAACTTGTTTGCTGTTGCACTAAAAATAGTGTAAAGGCTAAATTAAACCATTAATATTAACCAAACAACTTACTCCGACCACCTCCCAGTGCTAACTCTACTCTTTGGCCCAATCTCAGAGCAGTGCATTCATTTTGGATTGCTCCAGCAAAGAGCCAACACAGATATGGTGGGCCCAAGTGGCCTCCTTCTGTGCTGTAAATGTTCTATGGGGACGATTTTCGTCTCGCTAGTGCCCTGTTTATGCTTAAAAACGGAACAATAGTGAAAGTAAAATTAAGCGGCGGGTAGTTGCACTGACTTGCCGCTATGTTGATGTCTATTCTGCTTTTTTTTGGGGCGCACCTGAATCCTGGCGACCAGAACCCCAATCGGAAACAGGCGGAAGCCTCGTATATATTGGCAAATCAGGGTCAAGTGACATGATTAAGACCCCGTTGCCAATTTTGTCTCAGCTGCCTGACTACCGCCAGTCCCTGTTCCTGACCACCACTCATGGGTGGTACAGGTCGGGAGGTGGCCATTTCCAACCAGAATTAAAGGGACCCTTAGCTGCCGTCAGGGAAAGCCAGGTGGAGCTTTCGGAGATTTTTTTTCCCCATCCGGTCACTTGTGGGTTCCACCCCCCCCCCCCGCACAATGCATCAGAAACGTTACGCGGTTGCCGCCACAGACTCCGTGCCCATGTTGCCTGCCAGTCCGCAGTGCTGCTTCTTTTGGGACCCAATGCTAAACGCACCTCCCCTTCAAACTGCTGCTGCAGGCCCTTGACCAGTGGCTGACACTGGCCGATTTCCTCCCTCCTACTGGGGTACGCGCCTCGCACTGACATCTCGCCAAGCACAGATTAAGGATGGGCCCACATGACAATCAATCAGGACCCTGCGCTGACTCCTCCAGGTGCCTACCACCCACCCGATTAAAATGTGCATATCAAAATGGTGCCCCCATATCTGTACACACTGTATGCAGGGGTCGTTGATCCACTCAAGAGGTGGTGTTGAGCAGAACTGGGTATTGGGGGTAATTTGGACTTGAGGCAATAGTGCAAAACGGGATTATCCGCCTGTTATACATCTCTCCTGATCGCCTGAAACCCAAATTTGCCCCCATTCTTTCTTGAACAGATTTTCCATTGAAGGTTGGAAAAAGCTTCTCCTCAGAGAAGAGAGAGTGAGTGCCCATCAAGGCTGTCATTCGATGTTGAGATGACAAACTCAAAAACATCTCTCCCATACAAGCCACCAATTTGCCAAGCGTTGAATTTCTGTTCACGTTCTTGGCCTTTCAGAGCACACACACTTTCTCTTCTGGTCTCACCTGTCCCAGAGGCAAAATACGACCTCGATATTTGGAGGGCATGAATTCTGTCATGAGAATAAATCTGCGCAGAAGAAAATAAAATTGATGTCACCATTTCATATAGTTATCATAGAATGATATAGCACAGAAGAGGGCCATTCGGCCCATTATGCCTGTGCCGGTTCAAGAAACGAGAGGAATAAAAGCAGAACAGCATGAAGTACATGTGATGTAGAAGCAGCAAAGAACAATATAACCTTTACGGATGTATGAAGAGATTCTGAATCACAATGTTGAGGTACAGATCAGCCATGATCTGATTGAATGGTGGGACAGGCTGGAGGGGCTGATTGGCCTACTCCTGTTCCTAAATTACTGGATGGATGAACTCATAAGCTGAATGGCCTCCTTCTTCTGTAATTATCCTGTGATCTTGCAATTACGTGAAATATTTTCAACAAGGACCTTTCTGTGCTGAGCAAAGATGGCATTCAGCTTGCATGCTAATGAGCTGTAGCTCAGCAGCCCTGGGGAAACAGCAGTGACATAGTGTGAGCTCTGGGTCTGTTAACTGATTAACAGGTAGACGCACTGCTAACTACTGAAAGTCTACACTGACATCAGGATGGCAAGGCAAACCAGGCTTCATGGCCCTGATACCACCCCACTGAGCAGCAGCTGCAGCACTAGCTGTTGGTAACCAGCGACATATTGATATCCGTGTTGTGGCTCAGTGGGCAGCACTCTCTAGGTGGGAGGGGCTAGGAGTGAGCCAGGTGTTACTGGTTGCCTGATTGCAGCTGGGAGTTGGAGGGAGTTTTGTAAAAAGTTGGTGGTGGGTTTTGTTTTCAGGTTTTAGGGCCTTTTTTGGCCCACAAAAACAGCCAGATGGTGGCTGAGGGGTCCGGAGTGCTGGGCCCCTCAGAGGACAATGTTCCCAAGAGGAATTTAATTAGGGAAGAAACTATGGTGGGAAAGGAAAAAAAAAGGCCCAAAGATTTGGGCCGGGACCTCAGGAGGTTTGGTAAAGAAAACACGGTGGTGGTGCAATGTGAAGATAAGAAGATTCGAGCTTGGGATATTATCCAGGCGGTTCATGAGGACTGTGGTGAGGGAAGCTGCTTTGCCTGCCGACCTAAGCCAAATGTGGGATTCGAGGTGACGGTCAGTGGCCATGAGGAGGTGGAAAGATTGTTACTCAGTCTGAAAGTTGGTGAGAAATTCTTGAAGGTGACTCTGCTATATTCAGAGGAGGTGGGGGTTTCATTTTTAAACTTGCCAGTTTACATTGAGGACGAAGTGCTAAGCAAGAAGTTGGAGTCGTGGGACATAAAACTCTGTTCTGCAATAAAGAGGAGGTATTATCCGGGAACACGGGTAGCAGATGGAACCCGGTATGTAAAGGTACGGTTCCCTGAGGGGGTGAGGTCATTGCCGTACAGTATGAAGTTCGAGACACTGGAAGGAGTGCAGTACTTTCGTGTGCTGCATGATAACCAAGTAAAGGTGTGCTATTATTGTCTTGGACATAACCATCTCGTAAGAAACTGTCCAGACCTGTATTGTTACAATTGCGGTGAGTCGGGACACATTGCTCAGAGCTGCAAGGCGGAGAGCTGTGGGGTGTGTCGTAAAGGCCCCACCCGCTGTGAGTGTGTGGCAGAAGGGAGTGATATGAGTGATGAGGAGATGGGAGAAGGAGCAGGAGATGAGTGTGGAACAGCCGGAGGAGCGGTGCAGTCGGAGGACACAGCCGGTAAAATGAAGGAAAAAGGAGCACAGGAAGAGGCAGAGGATGGTGGAGCGGAGAACGGGATGGAGATGGCGGAAAACATGCCGAGTGCACCAAGAGACATCAGCGGGCAACGAGGGTCGAGTGCAGACTCGAGCCTTAGTGCAGTTCGGCTCCCCCTGGGGAGTCTGGTGTCTGCGGGGGGAGAGGAGGCGGGAGCAGGGTGTGTGGTGGATGTGGGTGCTCTGGGGAGAGGCGGGGTGTCAGATATCTTGGTGAGCGGTAGGGGGCAGGATGGGGAGAGGGTGCAAGAGGCAGGAGCCTTAAAGGGACAGCAGGATGGGATCGGCAAGATAGAGACGTCAGAAGGGAACAATTTAGGTGCGCCATTGTCCCATGGAGTGAGGGAACAAGGTGCAAGGGTCAGAGGTGGAGATGTGGTCGAAGGGAACAGCACAGTGGGAGAAACTGCGATAGCAGGAAGACTCTCTGTGGGAGATGAAGTATCTGACGGGGAGCAGGATTATGTATCTGACGGGGAGCAGGCACAGGGGGTTGCAGAAGAGCTTGAGTGTGAGGAATTAAAGGGGGACAGAGACATGGAAGTCGGGGGTGGGGTGGCATCATGTGAAAAGGGAAAGGTTAGTGAGGGGCAGAAGGAGGGAGAAAGGGCAGCTCCTGGGCCCAAACTTAATGCAAGGAAGAGGCTGAAACAGCAGGGAGGGGTCAAACAGGAGGTGAAAAAGAGCCAGAGGCTGCAGGAAAAAGCAACAGCTGCCCGAAAAGTTGAGAAGGAGCATGAGAGGAGGGAAGAGCCAGAGATTAAATGATGGGGAGATTATCGGGCATACTTCCCTTCTTTGGAGCCATGATTACATTGGTCTCGATTAATGTGAACGGACGGAGGGGTCAGAAGAAATTGCAGCAGTTGTTGCAGGGTTTTAAAGGTACGGACTTGTTGTGTCTGCAAGAAACCTTTTGGGATGAGGATATTCTAGAAAGAGTTCAGAAGGTTTGGAAGGGAGAGGTGTTTCCAAGTTGTGCAAACAATAACCGTAGAGGGGTGGCTGTTTTGGTGAGTCCGTCCATAAAAGAGAACGTTGCCTTGGCGGACAAGGACACTGAGGGGAGATTTTTACGGCTAAGGGTAAAAATGGAGGGATTTAATTGCGATCTCTTTAATATCTATGCACCGAACGACCATTGCAAGCGCCGTGAGTTTTTTCGGGGGTTATTCACTGAAGCGGCAGAGGTGGAAAATCCTTGTATAGTGGGGGATTTTAATGGATTTTTATCTCGGATGGACATTTCAGCCCAGATGACCTTTAAGGATGATAACTCCAGAGGGATGATTGTAAAAATGATGGCAAATTTAAATTTGAGAGACTTATGGAGGGACCGGAACCCCATAAAAAGGAAATTCTCCAGAGCAGGTTGGGTGGGTGATGTTTTAAAACAGAGCCGAATAGATTTTGTGTTAATGCGGGAAGGGTTAAGTTCGGAGGTGATGGAGATTTATTATAAAAAAGTATTTTTTAGTGATCACTCGGCTTTGGTTCTTAGTGTAGTGGCGCTTCTTAGTTTCCAAACAGGCAGCCACTGTTTCATGGCTCTTACACTTAGAATTAGGAACAGCAGAGTTAAGGTTGGTTCAGGGGTGTGGATTTTAAACAATCAATACCTGAAAGAAATTGCTTATAAAGAAGGGATTATAAATATAATAAAGAATACTCGGAAGGAACCTTTGTTCTTGAAAGAAAGAAGAGTTTGGTGGGACAATTTCAAATATGAGGTAAAAGTTTTTTCGGTACGTTATGGGAAAAAGAGGGCGGCAGCTAACCGGCATCGAGAAGAGAATATAAACAAAAGGTTTACAGATGCCTGTAAAGCAGTTGACGGAGGGGATAAGGGAGCTGAGACTAAGTTCCGGGTGCTAAAGGAAGAGTGGGAATTATTGCAAGCTGAAAAATGCAAGGGGGCCATTCTCCGTGCAAAGGCTAGAGATGCATTGGAGGGCGAAAGATGCACTAGATATTTTCTAGAGCAGGAGAAGCTGCGACAGAGATTATCGTTAATTGAAGAGTTGAAGGTTGGGGAGAAGATCATTCATGAAAGTGGGAAGATTTTAGAGGCGGCTAGCAGCTTTTATCAAGAGTTATATACAAAAGAAGACATTTCCAATTTGGCGATGGGGAAGGTTACTGCTTTTATTGAAGAGGGTTTAAAGGAGGATGAGAGAAGCATGTGTGACAAAGTAGTACGATTAGCAGAAATAAAAGTAGCAATAAGTGGAATGAAGGGGGGGAAAAGCCCAGGGTCCTATGGACTAAGTGCAGAATTTTATAAAGAATTTTTTGAGATTTTAAGTCCATTGCTCTTAGAAGTTTTTAAGGAAAATAAAATTGAGGGTAGCCTGGCCCCATCTATGAGGAGAGGTATCATAAGCTTAGCTTATATAAAAATAAAGGGGATAGATGGGATCTGAAGAATTGGAGGCCCATCACATTATTAAATGTGGATTATAAGATCTTGGCGAGGGTTATGGCAAATCGTTTGAAGGAGATGTCACCAGAGATAGTTTGGCCCTCTCAGTCCTATGGAGTCATAGGCCGGGACATCGCAGACTCTGTGGTCTCAATCCGAGATGCGATAGAGCTCATGGAAGAGAGTGGGAGGGAGGCTTATGTATTAAAGATAGATCAAGAGAAAGCCTTTGATAGGGTCTCTCATGAGTTTTTATTGAAGGTTTTGGAAGCATTTGGTTTCAAGGAAAATTTCATTCAGTGGATAAGGATCTTTTATTCAAACATATGTAGCTGCGTTAAACGTAATGGTTTTTTATCCAAGTATTTTCCGATACAGAGACCAGTGAGACAGGGTTGTCCCCTGTCCCCATTGTTGTACACATTGGTAGCAGAACCATTAGGTTACATGATGCGAAAGAAACAAGGTGTAGTTGGGATTGTGGTCCCCAGTTCTGGGCTGGTGTCGGTGATACACCAATATGCAGATGACACAACCTTAACATTGAGAAATGGGGAGTCATTGAGGAAAGCTATGGAGGTAGTGGAGGAATATTGCAGAGCTTCAGGAGCCAGAGTAAATTATAGTAAGTCCCAATGCCTGGTTGCAGGAAGGGGTAGGGGGGAATGGTTGGGGGAATGTCCCTTTAAGGTGGTGGAGGTTTTGGAAGTTCTGGGGGTGCATATGGGGTGCAAGAAAGACAGGGATGAAGTGGATCGATTAAATTGGGAACCGAAGGTTATGAAAATGTAAAAGATTTTGGGAAGATGGGAAAGAAGGTGGTTGAAAGTGCAAGGAAGAGCGACAGCGGTGTCTGCTCTCCTGCTATCTAAGCTATGGTACTTATTGACAGTGGAGGATATTCCTGAGTGGACGGAAAAGTCCATCCGAGAGGCTTGTGTGAGGTTTTTATGGGAAGGGAAACCAGCCTTGGTGGCATACAATACCATCATTGGACGGAGAAATCAGGGAGGACTCAACTTTCCAGATACTGATTTGAAGAAAAATCCTTTAGAATCAAATGGGTGAAGAGATTTCTTCAGGTGTCAACTACAAGTTTTTGGAAGAGTTGTTTTGAGCATTTTTTAAAACGAAGTGGGATAGGAGGGCAGGGGATATTGTATATGGAATACAATAATATGTTTTTGAAATCGATTAAACTTCTTCCTAGGTTTTATAAGGGGGTTGTAGAGACTTGAGCCCAATTTTTACAGAGTGTGCAGTTTATGCCCAAGGGGGCTGAGGAATTTTTAGAACAGCCCTTATTTTTGAATAGGTGGGTCAACATCGAAGGAAAGGTTTTATTTAATCAAGCTTTTATAAAAGCTGGGATTATATCTGTGAAAGATGTATTATACGAGGTGATTCCAGGTTGGTTGCCAGAAGCGATAGTGAGGGACATGGTGTGGGAGGAGGATCAGGAGGTAGAAGGAAAAGCAATAGGAATCATGTATGAGAAGATTGTGAGGGCAATGCCACAGGATTGGATGGGAGAAATAAATGCGGAAATCTCCAAAGGAAGTAAAATGCGTCCTGCTTTTCCAAGCTTTGTACTGGAGAAAGGGGGAGAGTTGGTCCAATTTGACAACTGTAATACTTGAGATTTCTATGAGGTATTCAGAGAATGGAGATTCAAGACACCTGCTGGTCAGGAGTTTTGGCAGAGTATATACCCACAGCTGGACTTCAACAGGATTTGGAAGGGAGTATGGGCAAATTTTAAATGCCCAGAATGGATTGAACTGGATTTCAAATTGGCTCATAACTGGATTTTTACCATGACGGTCTTGTGCAAGATTGGACGAGTGGAGGCGGCAACTTGCCCAATGTGTGGGACATGGGATGAGACTCTGTCCCATTTACTGGTGTTATGTCCGCAGTTAAATGACTTTAAGTACTATGTTCGACAGTTGTGTGAAGCTTTTTTGCTGGGTGGGGACCGAAGAGCGAGAATGGGAATCCCGTGGGACTCAATTTTGAGATGGGGATTGCAGGAGAGTCTGCCAGAGTCTAGCGGAGTGGCAATTAATTTAATGTTCAGTTTGGCTAGATTCGTGATTGTGCAAAGAAGGAATGCTCTGTTTTTTAAGGGGAGGAGAATCAATCTAAAAGAGTATTTTAAATATAAGCTAAAAGATCATTATAAGGCTCTGTGGATGTTTTATTCAGAAAGGAATTTAAGGACAGCATTTTACAACCAATTTTTAAAGTACAATCGATTAATATATGTTACAGGTGACAAATTAGTTTCAGGTTTTGATGTTAAAATGTGATGGCGGAATGGCTGTGCAGAGCGGTGGAATTGATTTGTATCATACAATGTAATGATCACGATGTTGTAAATGTTCTTAATGTTCAATAAAGTATAATATTTAAAAAAAAAGTGGGTAGCACTCTTGCCTCTGAATCCGAAAGTTGTGGGTTCAAGTCCCACTCCAGGGAGACTTGAGCTTATAATTTAAGCTGACAGTCCAGTGCAGTACTGAGGGAGGGCTACACTATTGGAGGCGCTGTCTTTCATATGAGACATTAAACCAAGGCCCTGTCTGCTTGCTCAGGTGGACATAAGGGATCCCATGACACTATTTCGAAGAAGAGAAGTTAACCCCAGTGTCTTGGCCAATATTTATCCCTCGACCGACATCAATAAAACAGATTGAGTAGAATGGGCCTACATCCTCTGGTGTTTAGAAGAATGAAAGGTTATCTCATTGAAATGTATAAAATTCTTAGAGGGTAGATGCTGAGAGGTTGTTTCCTTGGCTGGAGAGCCTAGAACTAGGGGTCATATTCTCAGGATAAGGGGTTGGACATTTAGGACTGAGCTGAAGAGAAATTTCTTCACTCAGAGGGTTGTGAAATTTTGGAATTCTCTACCCTAGATGGCTGTGGATGCTGAGTCGTTAAGTATATTAAAGACAGAGATCGATAGATTCTTGGGAATCAAGGGAAATGGGGATAATGGGGATAGTGGAGCTAATGTAGAAGTTCAGCCATGATCTTATTGAACGGCGGAGCAGGCTCGATGGGCCGAAGGGCCTACTCCTGCCCCTATTTCTTATGTTGTTATTTATTTAATTGCTGTTTGTGGGAGCTTGCTGAGCGCAAATTGGCTAACGAGTTTCCTACATTACAACAGTGACTATGCTTCAGAAAGTATTTAATTGGCTGTGAAGTGCTTTGGGAGGTCGCGAGGTCGTGATAGGTGTTCTATAAATGGAAGTTTTTCTTTCCTGGTGGTTGTGTTACTAAAATTCCTCATTAAGATGCATGGCTATCTTTCAATCTCCAGCTCTAATGAAGGGTACAGATCCGAAACATCAGAACCTGTTTATTTTCTCTTCTCTTTACAGCTGCTGACCCATCAGCTGTGCATTTCCAACACATTCTGTTTTCATTTCATAAGAAAACAGCTTTGTACAAAGATGGCCCTGCGTCCCACTTGATCCTGAAAGGTACCCTTTCCATCATTCCATTGCAGCTTTAAACACCCAAGTGAACACGCAGAAAGGGCCACGGCTTAATGTGCCATCTGAAGGCCAAGGCCTCTGACAATTCAGGACAAGACTCCTTCAGCCGAGATTATGTGCTCAGCTTCTGGTGTGGGGACCTGAACCTTTTGACTCAGTGCTCAGACCGAATGGGCCAAGCTTACATATCTAAAGAGGTCAAGGTGCTGACATGACGGAGTAGGAGGTAGGCCCCAGCAATGTTCCCTCTAAATTGTCTTTGTTGTGCGTGGCCTGTTTATTTCAATGCGTGGTCCCTTTAAATTTCTGTGCATGCGCCGTATTTCAAATGGAAAAGCTTGTGAGCGGTCTGCGCAGGACCTTGCAGATTACTGCGCGGCCGCCTTCGCACGCACCCAGCTTAGCGGGAACACTGGGCCCCAGCACTTCTGTGTTAGACACTGTGCAAAATTCAAATTGTAACTGGAAAGCTCACCCAAAACCAACTCAAATTTGAAGGACACTTGGATCAGGCTTTGCAAACTAGCTTATAACCTACAGAGTAACATCAGTGGAACCGTTTATATTTTGTAATGATGTGGCACCTGAAACAGTTCAGTACAGGGAAAAATCATGCACACATTTTTGTGTTATATTTTGATTAACATATCCCTATTATACTTTATTTATATGCACTTGAGAAAGCATGAGAGCCCAGAGCTGACTGCTGAACAAACAGGTCTCCCAAATACCGAGCAGTAACTCAGCCCAGTGCCTATCAAGACACTCTCAGCCCCTTTTCCCCATCATATGACCCAAGCCTCATTGGCAAGGACAAAAACAATCAATGAGAATCCTATCCAAATGGAGGGAACTGAACAAGACCCTCAGTGAATGCCTGTGCAAATATCATATCACCAGTAATGTATCACATCTTCTGCATTACATCATGACCCGAGAAAGCATGTAAACCTTAGTACAAGTCTAATCATTTTAAAAGTAATAAATTGCCTGTGGTATTTCCGATGATCAATTGATGAATAGAAGTACAGTCCTCACCGTTTATAGCGGGTGTGTTTGCGCAAACGTGATTTGCCCGCTATACACGATGGCTGGTATGACAGGGTAGCGCTATTACAGTACTCGACTATATAACAAGAATATCATGCAACTAGGTTTATTTAAACTGCAGTCAGTGCTTAGTACAAACTGTAACCCCACACCATTTAGAGGGGATTGGACGGTTTTAAGTACACAAAAGGTAATTGGATCTTAACAAGATGCTATTTACTTATACGATAGCAAAATACTGCGGATGCTGGAAATCTGAAATAACAACAGAAAACGCTGGAAAAACTCAGCAGGCCAGGCAGCATCCGTGGAGAGAGAAACAGAGTCAATGTTTCAGGTCGATGACCTTTCTTCAGAACAAGGTTGAAGAGACAAACGGATTCGCTGCTCACGATGTGGTCTCCTCTACATTGAGGAGACCAAACGCAGATTGGGTGACCGCTTTGCGGAACACCTCCGTTCAGTCCGTAAGGGGGACCCCGAGCTCCCGGTGGCCTGTCACTTTAATTCACCGCTCCATTCCCACTCAGACCTCACCGTCCTCAGCCTCTTGCATTGTTCCACGGAAGCTCAGCGTAAGCTCGAGGAACAGCACCTCATCTTTCGATTAGACACTTTACAACCCTTTGGACTCAACATCAGATCATAACCTCGGCCCCTATCACATATATATATTTTCTTCTTTTTTTTCTTTCCCTCCCACATAACAGCTGTCCTTCATTCTGCCAGCGCAATTCACACCCCATCTAGAGCCATCCTTTGTTCCTTAACCTGCCCCATTACCACCTTCTCTCGCCTTGAATATCTCTTAATGTCTCTCAATGTCTCTTAATCTCTCCTGCTTTCTATCCTATCACTGACCTTCCCTTTTGTTCTTTCATCCCCTCCCCCTTTTCCCAGCCCCTAAACCTGCTTTCCATTTCCTGCTTTTTCCAGTTCTGACGAAAGGTCTTCGACCTGAAACATTTACTCTGTTTCTCTCTCCACAGACGCTGCCCTGACCTGCTGAGTTTTTCCAGCATTTTCTGTTGTTATTGCTATTTACTTATGTTTGTTCTTTCATTCAGTGCACCTTAATGAGGTGCGAGCTGGTGAATAAGCGCTTTGTTTATTTCGGTCAGTGCTTACTCACCAGCAACTTTGAAATTGACATTAATGCAAATGGATACTGGTTATCGCTTTACGACCGATATAAGTGACTGCCCGTTTTAAACGTGGACGTTCTAAGTGGTGGTGACTGTATTGTTATATATAGAAGATGGTGGCAGAGAGACTTCAGAAACTCACTGCACGGGGCCACCTATTGGCCAGAATCTGTGACTACATCATGACCGTTGACATAGCAAAATTGAATGAGAAGTGTTGATATAGCAATTTACAGTGGTAAACATCATATCAAAAGTGTGACAACAGGAAATAAGGTTTGTTCACATGAAGTGCGCACCCTACACAAGTTTCCTTTTAGTAACATATAGATATTTAAAGCACATGATAAAAAAAATTGGCCCATCAAATTGTCTCTTTCCAGTTTGCACAAAAAGTTTAATCAAATACCAGTGAAGTTGTTTCCCCACAGGCCTTTATGTTCAACATTTCTCAAAAACAACATATTAATTTCCTAACGTGACTCTATGTTTAAAATAACCCTTGGCTAAAAATTCCTCTAGACACTGCATCCAACTTCATTAAAGTTACCAGAGGAATACTTCAGATGTGTATTTATGATGAATGATGCTCAGAGTCCAGAGGAATCCTCACCTTTCTCCTCACTGACAACAAGGCTGTTCAGGAAATAAGAGATTAAGAAGTGATATCCAGGGATTGGCGACCATGCCAATGTGTGCTGGTGAGTAGAACTAACTACAATGGGTTGACAGTCACTCCTGAGGGATTACACAATGACAGCGCTAACTGTGACTGCTATCAGTTGACAGCAGAAGGGATGGAGTGAATTGGACTGGTTTAGTGGGTCCAAAGTTTGACTAATTTCCCCAAATCATTTGTAATAAAGTAAATCATATCATTGACACAATGCCTGTAATTATATTAACAACACTCTAATGAACCTGAATTCTCAAGGGGAACATGTTTGAGATTTAAATCTGAATTCTCAGGCGCATGTGCCTGAGATTTTGTTTGTAGATTGCAAATTGATAGAGGAATTTTGAGCTCCTGGTCTCTGAAAGACAGCAATCTGGTCCCTGATTTTTCCCCCTCCTCCCCATTTTATCCTAGGAACATAGGAACAGGAGTAGGCCAAACAGCCCTTAAAGTCTGGTCCGCCATTCAATTAACTCATGGCATCTCTCTAAGGTGCACTAAATGCAAGAACAAACATAAGTAAATAGCAACAGATAATGCCGGTAACACTCCCTGACCGCTTTGCGGAACACCTCAGTTCAGTCCGTAAGCGTAACCCCGAGCTTCTGGTCGCCTGTCACTTTAATTCTCCGCTCCACTCCCACTCTGACCTCTCCGACCTCGGCCTCTTGCACTGTTCCAACGAAGCTCAACGTAAGCTCGAGGAACAGCACCTCATCTTTCGATTAGGCACTTTACAGCCTTCTGGACTCAACATCAAGTTCAACAATTTCAGACTATAAATTGGTCCCCAATATTTTATTTCTTTCCCCTTTTTTCTCTCGCATGGTAGCTGTTGATGATTCTGCCTTTGCCATTTACACCTCATCTAGAGTCATCTTTTGTTTCTTAACTTGTCCCTTTACCATCTCCTTTTGCCTTGCACCATCATCCCTTTTGTTAGTCAATCTCTCCTGCCTTCCATCCTATCACAGACCTTCCCTTTGTTCTTTCTTCCCCTCCTCCCTATCCCTGCCCCTGCACTTGCTTAAAAATCTCTCTTCTCTAACCTTTTCCAGTTCTGACGAAGGGTCCTCGACCCGAAACGTTAACTCTGTTTCTCTCTCCACAGATGCTGCCTGACCTGCTGAGTGTTTCCAGCATTTTCTGTTGTTATTTCAGATTTCCAGCATCCGCAGTATTTTACTATTGTATGAGTAAATAGCACCTTGTTAAGGTCCAATTGCCTTTTGTGTACTTAAACCCGTCTAATCCCCTCTAAGTGGTGTGGGGTTACTAAGCACTGACTGCAGTTTAAATAAAACTAGTTGCACTGTATGCAGTTTTGTTTAGTTTATTCAATAGTGATCTAAAACATTCTTGTTATATAGCAGAGTACCGTAATAGCATTACCCTGTAATACCGGCCATCACGTATAGCGGGCCAATTGCATCCTATATCCATTCTGTCCTTTTCATCCAGGCACAGTCCAGCCCAGAGGGACCGATGCTTTTGATGATGCTCCTTGGACCTCACAACTATTCCCAGTTGATCCAACAAAGAATCCATCGAAAACACTGAAACATGGGTCATCCAGGCAGGCTGGAGAGCAATCTGAGGTAGTAATAGGCAATACTGCAACTGGTCAGAAAAAGGAAAAGATGACGACAAAATGCTTCATACCCTTGTGAATGGCCAGCCACTCCACATCCTACCATGGAACGGAGGAAGACAAACCAGCCATAAGTGTGCGCAAACGAAGTCAGGCCTGAGTAGTAGGAACTCCAGATGGTGGCTACGAGAAGAACCTGGAGCAGAAAGCAAAGCGAGAAAGAAGGTTCCAACACTACCAATTTACAAAAACATGTAATGTTGCCGAAACTGTGTGCCTTGTCCAGAAAAATTAAATAGCTTTGGATCTTTTGCTCCAGGGCAAAACTTCCGTCAGCTGAGGTCAGATGTTACCGTCTGAGTGCGTGCCGTGTGCACAACTTCCCAGGATGCATTTAGTGGTAAAACGTTCCTCGATTCCCGAGCAGTATTTGATTGGTTGTTTTTCAAAAATATTTGAAGTAAAGCAAGAGAACAAATTTCGAAAACCTTTATTCAGGTCAAGTTTATGCCGAATATTTTTTTAAACAAAGCAGGTGGAAGTGAGTGTGAGTGGAGCCACATGGAACCAGATTTTTTTTCCAAAATTTTGTTCCAACTGAATTCAACTTCTCAAACCTTCCCCTTTCCCACCAGGACTGCTCTCCCTCCCTTTGACCAGCTCATCCTTCCCCTTTCCCACCAGGACTGCTCTCCCTCCCTTTGACCAGCTCATCCCTCCCCTCACCCACCAGGACTGCTCTCCCTCCCTTTGACCAGCTCATCCCTCCCCTCACCTACCAGGACTGCTCTCCCTCCCTTTGACCAGCTCATCCCTCCCCTCACCCACCAGGACTGCTCTCCCTCCCTTTGACCAGCTCATCCCTCCCCTCACCTACCAGGACTGCTCTCCCTCCCTTTGACCAGCTCATCCCTCCCCTCACCCACCAGGACTGCTCTCTCTCCCTTTGACCAGCTCATCCCTCCCCTCACCTACCAGGATTGCTCACCCTCCCTTTGACCAGCTCATCCCTCCCCTCACCCACCAGGACTGCTCGCCCTCCCTTTGACCAGCTCATCCTTCCCCTTTCCCACCAGGACTGCTCTCCCTCCCTTTGACCAGCTCATCCCTCCCCTTTCCCACCAGGACTGCTGTCCCTCCCTTTGACCAGCTCATCCCTCCCCTCACCTACCGGAACTGCTCACCCTCCCTTTGACCAGCTCATCCCTCCCCTCACCTACCAGGACTGCTCACCCTCCCTTTGACCAGCTCATCCCTCCCCTCACCCACCAGGACTGCTCTCCCTCCCTTTAGACCAGCTCATCCCTCCCCTCACCTACCAGGACTGCTCTCCCTCCCTTTGACCAGCTAATCCCTCCCCTCACCTACCAGGACTGCTCTCCCTCCCTTTAGACCAGCTCATCCCTCCCCTCACCTACCAGGACTGCTCTCCCTCCCTTTAGACCAGCTTATCCCTCCCCTCACCCACCAGGACTGCTCTCCCTCCCTTTGACCAGCTCATCCCTCCCCTCATCTACCAGGACTGCTCTCCCTCCCTTTGACCAGCTCATCCCTCCCCTTTCCCACCAGGACTGCTCTCCCTCCCTTTGACCAGCTCATCCCTCCCCTAACCTACCAGGACTGCTCTCCCTCCCTTTGACCAGCTCATCCCTCCCCTTTCCCACCAGGACTGCTCTCCCTCCCTTTGACCAGCTCATCCTTCCCCTTTCCCACCAGGAGTGCTCTCCCTCCCTTTGACCAGCTCATCCCTCCCCTCACCTACCAGGACTGCTCTCCCTCCCCTTTCCCACCAGGACTGCTCTCCCTCCCTTTGACCAGCTCATCCCTCCCCTTTCCCACCAGGACTGCTCTCCCTCCCTTTGGCCAGCTCATCCCTCCCCTCACCCACCAGGACTGCTCGCCCTCCCTTTGACCAGCTCATCCCTCCCCTTTCCCACCAGGACTGCTCTCCCTCCCTTTGACCAGCTCATCCCTACCCTCACCCACCAGGACTGCTCTCCCTCCCTTTGACCAGCTCATCCCTCCCCTCACCTACCAGGACTGCTCTCCCTCCCTTTGACCAGCTCATCCTTCCCCTTTCCCACCAGGACTGCTCTCCCTCCCTTTGACCAGCTCATCCCTCCCCTTACCCACCAGGACTGCTCTCCCTCCCTTTGACCAGCTCATCCCTCCCCTTACCCACCAGGACTGCTCTCCCTCCCTTTGACCAGCTCATCCCATTTCTTACCCACCAGGACTGCTCTCCCGCCCTTTGAACAGCTCATCCCTCCCCTTACCCACCAGGGCTGCTTTCCCTCCCTTTGACCAGCTCATCCCTCCCCTTACCCACCAGGACTGCTCTCCCTCCCTTTAGACCAGCTCATCCCTCCCCTCACCTACCAGGACTGCTCTCCCTCCCTTTGACCGGCTCATCCCACCCCTCACCTACCAGGACTGCTCTCCCTCCCTTTGACCAGCTCATCCCTCCCCTTTCCCACCAGGACTGCTCTCCCTCCCTTTGACCAGCTCATCCTTCCCCTTTCCCACCAGGACTGCTCTCACTCCCTTTGACCAGCTCATCCCTCCCCTCACCTACCAGGACTGCTCTCCCTCCCTTTGACCAGCTCATCCCTCCCCTTTCCCACCAGGACTGCTCTCCCTCCCTTTGACCAGCTCATCCCTCCCCTTTCCCACCAGGACTGCTCTCCCTCCCTTTGACCAGCTCATCCCTCCCCTCACCCACCAGGACTGCTCGCTCTCCCTTTGACCAGCTCATCCCTCCCCTTTCCCACCAGGACTGCTCTCCCTCCCTTTGACCAGCTCATCCCTCCCCTCACCCACCAGGACTGCTCTCCCTCCATTTGACCAGCTCATCCCTCCCCTCACCTACCAGGACTGCTCTCCCTCCCTTTGACCAGCTCATCCTTCCCCTTTCCCACCAGGACTGCTCTCCCTCCCTTTGACCAGCTCATCCCTCCCCTTACCCACCAGGACTGCTCTCCCTCCCTTTGACCAGCTCATCCCTCCCCTTACCCACCAGGACTGCTCTCCCTCCCTTTGACCAGCTCATCCCATTTCTTACCCACCAGGACTGCTCTCCCTCCCTTTGACCAGCTCATCCCATTTCTTACACACCAGGACTGCTCTCCCTCCCTTTGACCAGCTCATCCCTCCCCTTTCCCACCAGGACTGCTCTCCCTCCCTTTGACCAGCTCATCCTTCCCCTTTCCCACCAGGACTGCTCTCCCTCCCTTTGACCAGCTCATCCCTCCCCTCACCTACCAGGACTGCTCTCCCTCCCTTTGACCAGCTCATCCCTCCCCTTTCCCACCAGGACTGCTCTCCCTCCCTTTGACCAGCTCATCCCTCCCCTTTCCCACCAGGACTGCTCTCCCTCCCTTTGGCCAGCTCATCCCTCCCCTCACCCACCAGGACTGCTCTCCCTCCCTTTGACCAGCTCATCCCTCCCCTCACCCACCAGGACTGCTCTCCCTCCCTTTGACCAGCTCATCCCTCCCCTCACCTACCAGGACTGCTCTCCCTCCCTTTGACCAGCTCATCCCTCCCCTTTCCCACCAGGACTGCTCTCCCTCCCTTTGACCAGCTCATCCCTCCCCTTTCCCACCAGGACTGCTCTCCCTCCCTTTGACCAGCTCATCCCTCCCCTCACCCACCAGGACTGCTCTCCCTCCATTTGACCAGCTCATCCCTCCCCTCACCTACCAGGACTGCTCTCCCTCCCTTTGACCAGCTCATCCTTCCCCTTTCCCACCAGGACTGCTCTCCCTCCCTTTGACCAGCTCATCCCTCCCCTTACCTACCAGGACTGCTCTCCCTCCCTTTGACCAGCTCATCCCTCCCCTCACCTACCAGGACTGCGCTCTCTCCCTTTGACCAGCTCATCCCTCCCCTCACCCACCAGGACTGCTCTCCCTCCCTTTGACCAGCTCATCCCTCCCCTCACCTACCAGGACTGCTCTCCCTCCCTTTGACCAGCTCATCCCTCCCCTCACCCACCAGGACTGCTCTCCCTCCCTTTGACCAGCTCATCCCTCGCCTCACCTACCAGGACTGCTCTCCCTCCCTTTGACCAGCTCATCCCTCCCCTCACCCACCAGGACTGCTCTCTCTCCCTTTGACCAGCTCATCCCTCCCCTCACCTACCAGGATTGCTCACCCTCCCTTTGACCAGCTCATCCCTCCCCTCACCCACCAGGACTGCTCGCCCTCCCTTTGACCAGCTCATCCTTCCCCTTTCCCACCAGGACTGCTCTCCCTCCCTTTGACCAGCTCATCCCTCCCCTTTCCCACCAGGACTGCTGTCCCTCCCTTTGACCAGCTCATCCCTCCCCTCACCTACCAGGACTGCTCACCCTCCCTTTGACCAGCTCATCCCTCCCCTCACCTACCAGGACTGCTCACCCTCCCTTTGACCAGCTCATCCCTCCCCTCATCTACCAGGACTGCTCTCCCTCCCTTTGACCAGCTCATCCCTCCCCTTTCCCACCAGGACTGCTCTCCCTCCCTTTGACCAGCTCATCCCTCCCCTCACCTACCAGGACTGCTCTCCCTCCCTTTGACCAGCTCATCCCTACCCTCACCCACCAGGACTGCTCTCCCTCCCTTTGACCAGCTCATCCCTCCCCTCACCTACCAGGACTGCTCTCCCTCCCTTTGACCAGCTCATCCTTCCCCTTTCCCACCAGGACTGCTCTCCCTCCCTTTGACCAGCTCATCCCTCCCCTTACCCACCAGGACTGCTCTCCCTCCCTTTGACCAGCTCATCCCTCCCCTTACCCACCAGGACTGCTCTCCCTCCCTTTGACCAGCTCATCCCATTTCTTACCCACCAGGACTGCTCTCCCGCCCTTTGAACAGCTCATCCCTCCCCTTACCCACCAGGGCTGCTTTCCCTCCCTTTGACCAGCTCACCCCTCCCCTTACCCAACAGGACTGCTCTCCCTCCCTTTAGACCAGCTCATCCCTCCCCTCACCTACCAGGACTGCTCTCCCTCCCTTTGACCGGCTCATCCCACCCCTCACCTACCAGGACTGCTCTCCCTCCCTTTGACCAGCTCATCCCTCCCCTTTCCCACCAGGACTGCTCTCCCTCCCTTTGACCAGCTCATCCTTCCCCTTTCCCACCAGGACTGCTCTCACTCCCTTTGACCAGCTCATCCCTCCCCTCACCTACCAGGACTGCTCTCCCTCCCTTTGACCAGCTCATCCCTCCCCTTTCCCACCAGGACTGCTCTCCCTCCCTTTGACCAGCTCATCCCTCCCCTTTCCCACCAGGACTGCTCTCCCTCCCTTTGACCAGCTCATCCCTCCCCTCACCCACCAGGACTGCTCGCTCTCCCTTTGACCAGCTCATCCCTCCCCTTTCCCACCAGGACTGCTCTCCCTCCCTTTGACCAGCTCATCCCTCCCCTCACCCACCAGGACTGCTCTCCCTCCATTTGACCAGCTCATCCCTCCCCTCACCTACCAGGACTGCTCTCCCTCCCTTTGACCAGCTCATCCTTCCCCTTTCCCACCAGGACTGCTCTCCCTCCCTTTGACCAGCTCATCCCTCCCCTTACCCACCAGGACTGCTCTCCCTCCCTTTGACCAGCTCATCCCTCCCCTTACCCACCAGGACTGCTCTCCCTCCCTTTGACCAGCTCATCCCATTTCTTACACACCAGGACTGCTCTCCCTCCCTTTGACCAGCTCATCCCTCCCCTTTCCCACCAGGACTGCTCTCCCTCCCTTTGACCAGCTCATCCTTCCCCTTTCCCACCAGGACTGCTCTCCCTCCCTTTGACCAGCTCATCCCTCCCCTCACCTACCAGGACTGCTCTCCCTCCCTTTGACCAGCTCATCCCTCCCCTTTCCCACCAGGACTGCTCTCCCTCCCTTTGACCAGCTCATCCCTCCCCTTTCCCACCAGGACTGCTCTCCCTCCCTTTGGCCAGCTCATCCCTCCCCTCACCCACCAGGACTGCTCTCCCTCCCTTTGACCAGCTCATCCCTCCCCTCACCCACCAGGACTGCTCTCCCTCCCTTTGACCAGCTCATCCCTCCCCTCACCTACCAGGACTGCTCTCCCTCCCTTTGACCAGCTCATCCCTCCCCTTTCCCACCAGGACTGCTCTCCCTCCCTTTGACCAGCTCATCCCTCCCCTTTCCCACCAGGACTGCTCTCCCTCCCTTTGACCAGCTCATCCCTCCACTCACCCACCAGGACTGCTCTCCCTCCATTTGACCAGCTCATCCTTCCCCTTTCCCACCAGGACTGCTCTCCCTCCCTTTGACCAGCTCATCCTTCCCCTTTCCCACCAGGACTGCTCTCCCTCCCTTTGACCAGCTCATCCCTCCCCTTACCTACCAGGACTGCTCTCCCTCCCTTTGACCAGCTCATCCCTCCCCTCACCTACCAGGACTGCTCTCTCTCCCTTTGACCAGCTCATCCCTCCCCTCACCCACCAGGACTGCTCTCCCTCCCTTTGACCAGCTCATCCCTCCCCTCACCTACCAGGACTGCTCTCCCTCCCTTTGACCAGCTCATCCCTCCCCTCACCCACCAGGACTGCTCTCCCTCCCTTTGACCAGCTCATCCCTCCCCTCACCTACCAGGACTGCTCTCCCTCCCTTTGACCAGCTCATCCCTCCCCTCACCCACCAGGACTGCTCTCTCTCCCTTTGACCAGCTCATCCCTCCCCTCACCTACCAGGATTGCTCACCCTCCCTTTGACCAGCTCATCCCTCCCCTCACCCACCAGGACTGCTCGCCCTCCCTTTGACCAGCTCATCCTTCCCCTTTCCCACCAGGACTGCTCTCCCTCCCTTTGACCAGCTCATCCCTCCCCTTTCCCACCAGGACTGCTGTCCCTCCCTTTGACCAGCTCATCCCTCCCCTCACCTACCAGGACTGCTCACCCTCCCTTTGACCAGCTCATCCCTCCCCTCACCTACCAGGACTGCTCACCCTCCCTTTGACCAGCTCATCCCTCCCCTCATCTACCAGGACTGCTCTCCCTCCCTTTGACCAGCTCATCCCTCCCCTTTCCCACCAGGACTGCTCTCCCTCCCTTTGACCAGCTCATCCCTCCCCTCACCTACCAGGACTGCTCTCCCTCCCTTTGACCAGCTCATCCCTCCCCTTTCCCACCAGGACTGCTCTCCCTCCCTTTGACCAGCTCATCCTTCCCCTTTCCCACCAGGAGTGCTCTCCCTCCCTTTGACCAGCTCATCCCTCCCCTCACCTACCAGGACTGCTCTCCCTCCCCTTTCCCACCAGGACTGCTCTCCCTCCCTTTGACCAGCTCATCCCTCCCCTTTCCCACCAGGACTGCTCTCCCTCCCTTTGGCCAGCTCATCCCTCCCCTCACCCACCAGGACTGCTCGCCCTCCCTTTGACCAGCTCATCCCTCCCCTTTCCCACCAGGACTGCTCTCCCTCCCTTTGACCAGCTCATCCCTACCCTCACCCACCAGGACTGCTCTCCCTCCCTTTGACCAGCTCATCCCTCCCCTCACCTACCAGGACTGCTCTCCCTCCCTTTGACCAGCTCATCCTTCCCCTTTCCCACCAGGACTGCTCTCCCTGCCTTTGACCAGCTCATCCCTCCCCTTACCCACCAGGACTGCTCTCCCTCCCTTTGACCAGCTCATCCCTCCCCTTACCCACCAGGACTGCTCTCCCTCCCTTTGACCAGCTCATCCCATTTCTTACCCACCAGGACTGCTCTCCCGCCCTTTGAACAGCTCATCCCTCCCCTTACCCACCAGGGCTGCTTTCCCTCCCTTTGACCAGCTCATCCCGCCCCTTACCCACCAGGACTGCTCTCCCTCCCTTTAGACCAGCTCATCCCTCCCCTCACCTACCAGGACTGCTCTCCCTCCCTTTGACCGGCTGATCCCACCCCTCACCTACCAGGACTGCTCTCCCTCCCTTTGACCAGCTCATCCCTCCCCTTTCCCACCAGGACTGCTCTCCCTCCCTTTGACCAGCTCATCCTTCCCCTTTCCCACCAGGACTGCTCTCACTCCCTTTGACCAGCTCATCCCTCCCCTCACCTACCAGGACTGCTCTCCCTCCCTTTGACCAGCTCATCCCTCCCCTTTCCCACCAGGACTGCTCTCCCTCCCTTTGACCAGCTCATCCCTCCCCTTTCCCACCAGGACTGCTCTCCCTCCCTTTGACCAGCTCATCCCTCCCCTCACCCACCAGGACTGCTCGCTCTCCCTTTGACCAGCTCATCCCTCCCCTTTCCCACCAGGACTGCTCTCCCTCCCTTTGACCAGCTCATCCCTCCCCTCACCCACCAGGACTGCTCTCCCTCCATTTGACCAGCTCATCCCTCCCCTCACCTACCAGGACTGCTCTCCCTCCCTTTGACCAGCTCATCCTTCCCCTTTCCCACCAGGACTGCTCTCCCTCCCTTTGACCAGCTCATCCCTCCCCTTACCCACCAGGACTGCTCTCCCTCCCTTTGACCAGCTCATCCCTCCCCTTACCCACCAGGACTGCTCTCCCTCCCTTTGACCAGCTCATCCCATTTCTTACCCACCAGGACTGCTCTCCCTCCCTTTGACCAGCTCATCCCATTTCTTACACACCAGGACTGCTCTCCCTCCCTTTGGCCAGCTCATCCCTCCCCTTTCCCACCAGGACTGCTCTCCCTCCCTTTGACCAGCTCATCCTTCCCCTTTCCCACCAGGACTGCTCTCCCTCCCTTTGACCAGCTCATCCCTCCCCTCACCTACCAGGACTGCTCTCCCTCCCTTTGACCAGCTCATCCCTCCCCTTTCCCACCAGGACTCCTCTCCCTCCCTTTGACCAGCTCATCCCTCCCCTTTCCCACCAGGACTGCTCTCCCTCCCTTTGGCCAGCTCATCCCTCCCGTCACCCACCAGGACTGCTCTCCCTCCCTTTGACCAGCTCATCCCTCCCCTCACCCACCAGGACTGCTCTCCCTCCCTTTGACCAGCTCATCCCTCCCCTCACCTACCAGGACTGCTCTCCCTCCCTTTGACCAGCTCATCCCTCCCCTTTCCCACCAGGACTGCTCTCCCTCCCTTTGACCAGCTCATCCCTCCCCTTTCCCACCAGGACTGCTCTCCCTCCCTTTGACCAGCTCATCCCTCCCCTCACCCACCAGGACTGCTCTCCCTCCATTTGACCAGCTCATCCCTCCCCTCACCTACCAGGACTGCTCTCCCTCCCTTTGACCAGCTCATCCTTCCCCTTTCCCACCAGGACTGCTCTCCCTCCCTTTGACCAGCTCATCCCTCCCCTTACCCACCAGGACTGCTCTCCCTCCCTTTGACCAGCTCATCCCTCCCCTTACCCACCAGGACTGCTCTCCCTCCCTTTGACCAGCTCATCCCATTTCTTACCCACCAGGACTGCTCTCCCTCCCTTTGACCAGCTCATCCCATTTCTTACACACCAGGACTGCTCTCCCTCCCTTTGACCAGCTCATCCCTCCCCTTTCCCACCAGGACTGCTCTCCCTCCCTTTGACCAGCTCATCCTTCCCCTTTCCCACCAGGACTGCTCTCCCTCCCTTTGACCAGCTCATCCCTCCCCTCACCTACCAGGACTGCTCTCCCTCCCTTTGGCCAGCTCATCCCTCCCCTTTCCCACCAGGACTGCTCTCCCTCCCTTTGACCAGCTCATCCCTCCCCTTTCCCACCAGGACTGCTCTCCCTCCCTTTGGCCAGCTCATCCCTCCCCTCACCCACCAGGACTGCTCGACCTCCCTTTGACCAGCTCATCCCTCCCCTTTCCCACCAGGACTGCTCTCCCTCCCTTTGACCAGCTCATCCCTCCCCTCACCCACCAGGACTGCTCTCCCTCCCTTTGACCAGCTCATCACATTTCTTACCCACCAGGGCTGCTCTCCCTCCCTTTGACCAGCTCATCCCATTTCTTGCCCACCAGGACTGCTCTCCCTCCCTTTAGACCAGCTCATCCCTCCCCTCACCTACCAGGACTGCTCTCCCTCCCTTTGACCAGCTCATCCCTCCCCTCACCTACCAGGACTGCTCTCCCTCCCTTTAGACCAGCTCATCCCTCCCCTCACCTACCAGGACTGCTCTCCCTCCCTTTAGACCAGCTCATCCCTCCCCTCACCCACCAGGACTGCTCTCCCTCCCTTTGACCAGCTCATCCCTCCCCTCATCTACCAGGACTGCTCTCCCTCCCTTTGACCAGCTCATCCCTCCCCTTTCCCAACAGGACTGCTCTCCCTCCCTTTGACCAGCTCATCCCTCCCCTCACCTACCAGGACTGCTCTCCCTCCCTTTGACCAGCTCATCCCTCCCCTTTCCCACCAGGACTGCTCTCCCTCCCTTTGACCAGCTCATCCTTCCCCTTTCCCACCAGGACTGCTCTCACTGCCTTTGACCAGCTCATCCCTCCCCTCACCTACCAGGACTGCTCTCCTTCCCTTTGACCATCTCATCCCTCCCCTTTCCCACCAGGACTGCTCTCCCTCCCTTTGACCAGCTCATCCCTCCCCTTTCCCACCAGGACTGCTCTCCCTCCCTTTGACCAGCTCATCCCTCCCCTTTCCCACCAGGACTGCTCTCCCTCCCTTTGACCAGCTCATCCCTCCCCTCACCCACCAGGACTGCTCTCCCTCCCTTTAGACCAGCTCATCCCTCCCCTCACCTACCAGGACTGCTCTCCCTCCCTTTGACCAGCTCATCCTTCCCCTTTCCCACCAGGACTGCTCTCCCTCCCTTTGACCAGCTCATTCCTCCCCTTACCCACCAGGACTGCTCTCCCTCCCTTTGACCAGCTCATCCCTCCCCTTACCCACCAGGACTGCTCTCCCTCCCTTTGACCAGCTCATCCCATTTCTTACCCACCAGGACTGCTCGCCCTCCCTTCGACCAGCTCATCCCTCCCCTCACCCACCAGGACTGCTCTCCCTCATTTGGACCAGTTCATCCTTCTCCTCACCTACCGAGACTTCCTCCCACTCAGGTCAACAAGTAGCAAAAGAATGACAAATACTTATATGCACATAATCATTTTTTAAAAACTTTCCTTCCTTTAGATTTCTTGAACCAGCTCCATGCAATTGGGTAAGAACATAAGAAATAAGAGCAGAAGTAGGCTATACAGCCCCTTGCGCCTGCTCCGCCATTCAATGAGATCATGGCTGATCTTCAACCTCAACTCCACTTTCCTGCACTATCCCCATATCCCTTGATTCCCTTAGTGTCTAAAAATCTATCGATCTCTGTCTTGAATATACTCAATGATTGAGCCTCCACAGCCCTCTGGGGTTAGAAATTCCAAAGATTCACAACTCTCTGAGTGAAGAAATTTCTCCTCAGTCCTATTTGGCCGACCCCTTATCCTGAGACAATGGCCCCTAGTTCTAGATTCTTCAGCCAGGGGAAACATCCTCTCAGCATCTACCCTGTCCAGCCCTCTCAGAATTTTATGCGTTTCAATGAGATCACCTCTCATTCTTCTAAACTCCAGAGAGTATAGGCCCAGTCTACTCAATTTTTCCTCATAGAACTCCCTCCCACCCCAGGAATCAGTCTGGTGAACCTTTGTTGCACTGCCTCTAAGGCAAGTATATCCTTCCATAGGTAAGGAGGCCAAAACTGTGCACAATACTCCAGGTGTGGTCTCGTATAATTGCAGCAAGACTGCCTTTCTCTTATACTCCAACCCTCTTACAATAAAGGCCAACATACCATTTGCCATCCCAATTGTTTGCTGTACAAAGTCGGGGCAGCCACTATGCCGGATGGTGTGCGAGCTGCAGGAGGACAGTCAGTTTTATTTTACTTTCCAATTTCAAAATAAAATAAAAGTGTGTGGAATTTAAGCAAGGATCGTCTCCACTTCCTGATGACTGCAATTCTCATCAATGGAATGAGTTCAGTCAGCCCACAAAACATTCCTGGGATTCAGCAGCTGATTGTCACCCAGAAAACCAAGGGCAATATGAAATTCAGACCCCAGTACTGTACTGGGTGTTTGCAAAGACACAACATCAAAGGAAGTTCATTGCACAAAGATACATTTTGATTTCTCTTGTGATGAGAAGATGCATTTCAAGCTTAAAAAGAAATGGTATGACTCACCTTCCAACGGCCGTATCTGTCGGCAAGGTAACCCCAAAGCCCACTCCATGCCATGAAACCCAGAAACACCATCTGGAATAATTATTGGTTAAAGGCACAAATTAGTCATCTCTTGACCTTAACTTCACTTAATTATACCAAATTAATACAACTTCTCCAAAAAAGGTCATAGTGCATCTTGTTTATTTCTCCCCCAGAACTGACGCCCGCACAGTTTCACCTGGTGGTAAATTGAGGAACGAATAGCTTTGGGCATTAATGGATCCAATTATAAATCATTCCATTAAAAACCTTCCAGGCAGAGAGCTGAGCAATTCTTTCCCCGTTGTGCAGGTAACCAGCTGATGTCGGCCTGGATTGACTCCAGTGCATGGTTGTAGCATCAGGCCATTCGAACATGAAATCAAAATTAGCATCAAAAGGCAAGTAACTCTCAAAGATCACAAAGAGTGACCATTCAGGCCATCGTGCTCATCCTTCATCCTTCCGCAGAGACTTCCAATCTTCCAATCACAGCGCCTGGAATGACTCTGGAATGCTTACCAAATAAAACAGCCATGGTCAAAAGAGGTGAGAGAAAACGGCCCAAAATTTGCGATCGGAGGCTTCCTGCGGGCGGATGCCTCCGACCTGTACAAAATCTACAAATTTATCTGGTGGTCTGGGAGGTACGGAGACTCGCGCTCCTGGGCCTCACTGGGTACTCGCTGGTAGAGGCCCACGTCTCCCAGGAGCGCTTGTGGTTCACAAGCGCCCCTGGGATTACGTGGGCCGGCCCAACCAATAATCCCCATTCATACTTATGGGAGTTCCATACGTACCGAATCCCCATAAGTATGAATGGGGATCACTTAAAAAATACACGAACACATGAAATAAATAAATAAATCATTACATATTTAAAATTAATTAAAATGTCATTTAATTAAATAATTTAAATGAAAATGAAATGTTTTGACTTTTTTAAATGTTTTAACAGGGCTAAAAATAAACTTACTGTTAAGTCTGTGTGTTATATTGAGAATTACTACACAGACCACAAGAGTAAAATTTAACAGGTCTTTACTAGTCGAAGGTCAGGGCGGAACTGCCCAATAAATCATTACACAGCACTTATATACTGGTGTGGTCACCACCGGTATTACAGTATACAGCAGCCAAGATAAAGTAGTGCAACCCTTAAAATAGTTCTCTTAAAGGTGGAACGGTTACATACACTACAATCCTCCCTTTTTAGCTTAACAGTATATATTCCTCATTAAACATAACATCATAACATATATACACAACTTCATGTAAACACAGTTCACAGATTCAGTCTCTCTGGAGGCTTCCTGACTAGTTTTCGGTGGTGTAGTAGGTTCTTTTGGCAAGGTCGATTTGGCTTGAATGCCAGTGTCGGGTTCATCTGATTCCAGTATTACCGGATCGGAGGTAGATACTATGGGTATCTCTGCTTCATCATTAGGCGTATAGAGTTGTGGAGTAGGTTGGCCCTTTTCGGATGACTCTATGATCTGGTCAACATGGCGCCTTATTATGCTTTCACCAATGTCCACGGTATACATCAGCGGTCCTAGTCGTGTGCAAATAGTTCCAGGCTGCCATTTCTCGGTACGGTAGTCCCGGGCCAAAACTTGTTGACCTATCTGGAAGGTTCTAGTTGGCCTTTCATTCATGCCTTGAAATTGCCGGTTCTCTACGTCCCTTCTGATGTTTGGCTTGATCAAATCCAGCCGGCATCTTAGTCTTCTATTGAAAAACATCATGGCGGGAGTTTGGTTTGTGACCGCATGTGTTGCATTCCTGTACGCCAACAAGAAGTTATCTACCTTATGTTGTAGATTTATGTCTTCATTACCCATGGCCTTTATGGCCTTCTTGAAGGTCTGGACAAACCTTTCAGCTAATCCATTGGTGGCGGGATGGTATGGGGCGGACGTGTAGTGTTTAACCCCATTGTTTTTTAAGAACTTCCTGAATTCTTCGGACACAAATTGCGGTCCATTATCAGAACAGATCTGTTCCGGCAGCCCATTCCTGGCAAATATGGTCCTTAATACTGTGATGGTTTTTTCCGTGGTGGTGGAGGACATCTTTATTACCTCCGGCCACTTGGAGTGTGCATCCACCGCGATTAAGAACATTGAGTCCATAAATGGACCAGCAAAGTCGATATGTACCCTTTGCCATGGAGATGAGGGCCACTCCCATGGATGTAGAGGGGCTTGTGGTGGGGCGTTTTGGACCTTCTGGCATCCTAGACAGCTCTTGGTCATTTCTTCGATGTCTCCATCGATACCTGGCCACCACACAAACGCTCTGGCTAGGTTCTTCATTTTCACTCCACCCAGATGCCCCTCGTGAAGCTCCTTTAGCACTTTATGCTGAAGTTTGGGTGGAATCACCACTCTGGATCCACACATCAAGGTTCCTCGGCACACTGACAGCTGTTCTCTTCTTTGCGAGAATGCTGGCAACAGTGGCTCGCCATGTGCTGGCCATCCCTTCACCGTTAAATCGTAGACTCGTGAGAGAGTCGGGTCATTTCTCGTTTCCTTTTCAATGGTAGAATTTGTTACTGGTAGACATTCCACTATGGTTGAGTGGAACATCTCCACTGGGTCCACTGTAGGCGCCTCTTCTACCGTTGGCAATGGTAGGCGCGATAAACCGTCAGCATTCCCATGCTGTTTTGATCCTTTGTATTCTATGTCATATTGGTGTGCCCCTAGGAAAGGGACCACCTCTGTAGCCTTTGCGCTGTCATAATGGAAACGCCCTTTTTAGGGTTGAATATGGATACCAACGGCTGGTGGTCTGTCAGCAGTGTAAACTTCTTGCCCTGCAGGTAATGATTGAACTTCTTTACTCCCCACACAAGGCTGAGAGCCTCCCTATCTATCTGAGCATAGTTGCGCTCAGCGGAGGTCAATGATCTGGATGCAAATGCAACTGGCCTTTCCGAGCTATTTGGCAACTTGTGTGAGAGCACTGCTCCAATACCATAAGGGGAAGCATCACAAGCTAGACGAATAGGTAGCGTTGGGTTGAAGTGAGCCAACACTTCCTCTGAGGTGATCAATGCCTTGCTTTTGCGAAAGGCCTTCTTACAGTCCTCGCTCCACTTCCATGGTACTTCTTTCTGCAACAGAGCATTCAGCGGGTGCAGCACCGTGGATAGATTTGCCAGAAACTTATGGTAATAGTTAATCAACCCTAGGAACGGCCTCAACTGGGATACATTTTCCGGAGCGGGAGCCTTCACAACAGCTTCGATCTTGTCAGGTGACTTGTGCAGCCCCTCCTGGTCAATGACATGACCACAGTACGAGATCCGTTTCTGAAAGAACTCACATTTCTGGCGATTAACTCGAAGGCCATATTCCTTCAACCTGGTGAGCACCAGTTTCAAATTTGCAAGGTGTTCCTCATCGTCCTCTCCTGTAATCAGGATATCGTCCAAGTAACATTGAGTGCTTGGAATTCCCTGTAATACCTGCTCCATGGCCCTCTGCCAAATTGCTGGAGCCGAAGCCACTCCAAAAACCAGTCTATTATATCGATACAAGCCTCTGTGCGTGTTGATTGTGAGATACTGGCGCGACTCTTCCTCAGCTTCCATCTGTAAGTACGCTTGCGCCAGGTCTATCTTGGTGAAGTGTTTCCCGCCAGACAATGAAGCAAAGATATCCTCAATCCGCGGAAGCGGATATTGCACCATGTGAAGCACCGGATTAACTGTGATCTTGAAGTCTCCACAGATGCGGACCTTCCCCGGTTCCCCTGGCTTGTTACTCGATGAACGCTTCATGACGGGAACAATGGGCATGGCCCACTCACTCCAGTCCACCTTAGACAGTACTCCTGAACGTTCAAGCCCTTCCAGTTCAGCTTCCACAGCAGGTCGTATTGCATAAGGTACTGGTCTGGCTTTGAAAAATTTTGGGTTTGCATGTTCTGCAATCTTGATTTTTGCCTTAATTCCTCTCAGTGTTCCCAGTCCCTGTTGGAACACCTCTTTAGCCTCATCCAATATTCTGGACAATCGTTCAGGTTTGACATCTTTCTTTCCGGAATCTACCGTTATTGCTTTTAGGGAGTGCCAGTCCATATTTATTTTCCTGATCCACTCCCGTCCCAGAAGTGGTGGACCTCCCTCAGGTAGTACATATATGTCCATTCCTTGGTGTTCTTTGCCCTTGTGTATCACCTTGACTTTTATCTTTCCGATGGGGTATACTTTTTGCCCCGTGTATGTCTGCAATACTATCTCCGTATCCCGTAGGGGAATATGTGTGAATAACCTTTTGTAATCTTGCTTATTCATGACCGTCAACGCCGATCCGGTGTCCAATTCCATCTTCACATGGACTCCTGCTATCTGCAGTGTGACCCAGATAGTTTGTCGGTCAGCTTCCTTACTCACATTGTGAATTCTCAGGCTACCCAGTTCCTTGCTGTTGGAGTCTGAATCCGAATTCTGTTCATCCGAACTCTTCTCAGCCACCTTATGTACCTTTCTGCACTTTTCCTGCGGTGACTTTTTGTTGCTGGTCTTCTTTCCTGACCGGCATACTTTAGCTATGTGACCAAGCTTGCCACATTTTCGACATTCCTGGTTTTTAAACCAGCATTGGTTCTGATCGTGTTTTGTCTTCCCACAACGATAACATTTCGTTGTACCCAAAGCCATTTGATCTACGCCGAGTACCGCTGCCTTCAGCTGCATTTCCGCAGTGCCTCTCGCTGCGGCTTCGTGCGATGCTGCAATAGAGACAGCCTTATCAAGTGTAAGATCATTCTCTTCAAGCAGCCGCTTTTGTGTTCCTTCTTTCGACAATCCGCACACGAATTTGTCTCTCAGTGCCTCTGTCAGACTTTCCCCAAACTGACAGTATTTCGCTAGCTTACGCAGTTCAATTAAGTACTCCGCGTTGCTTTCCTCTTTCAGTTGCGTTCTCGCATAAAATTTAAATCGTTCCGCTAACATCAGCGGTGTGGGGTTCAAATGATCCTTCAGGACAGCAACAATATTAGCAAAAGTCTGATCCGCCGGTTTAGCTGGTGATAGAAGATGCTTCAATAGCCCGTATGTCTTTGCACCCATTGAGTTTAGTAAGGTTAGTGCTTTATCTTCATTTGATATTTTATTTGCCTTACAATATATCTCTATGCGTTCTACATACGTGGCCCAATCTTCAACATCGGGATCGAAATCGTTGATGTTACCATGCTTAGGCATCCTCGCAATCTTCTTGAGAAACAAAAAGAAATTTTTCTTTAACTTTTTTTTTTCAAAATGGCGGTTTCCCGCGCTTGTCTTCTTCCCCGCCCACGAAAATGGCGGCTTCCCGCGTTTGCCTTTCTCCCCCGCTGGCTGTAATGGCGATTGCCGTATTGCTGCGTTCGCCCTCCCCAGCGGTTCTCGAATCGTGCCTCCCAGCCCCTCTTGCAGTCCGGTTCTTTCCCCCCCGGCTGCGGCTGAGTTCTCCGCGGTTTTTTTTAATTTTTATATTTTTATTTTCTCCCGCGCCTTTCGCTGTCCCGGTCGCTGCGCCTCGTGGCCTCGGTAGCTGCCCGGCCTTTTTCACCGGTCGCGGTCGAGCTTGCTCTCGACGCTGTTGCGTCTCCCAGCCCGCTTGCAGCCCGGTCTCTCACACCGGCTGCGTTTGCATTTACCGCGGCTTCCGTGCCTTACGCTGCCCCAGTCTCAGCGCCTCTGGCCCCGACTTCTGTCTGGCTCTTTTCCCCGGCCGTGGTCGAGTTCTCCGCCCTTATATCCTCCGATCTTCCCTCCCCTATTTCACAGCCAATGTGGCCGACTTGCTGCTCGTCGCTGATCGGTTTACCCACCACCGTGATAGAAGGGATGATCACTGCCTGTTGCTGATGGAAGGCTTCGTGTCAGAATTCTTCTTTTGCTCTGAAGACCCAAGTCTTCTCTCAGCAGAATGATGAGGGCGGATGCCTCCTCTCGACGCCCGTTAAACTGCCTTGGATGTATCTCTGCCGCAGGGTAAGATCGTACTCGTCGCCACTGTTAAGTCTGTGTGTTATATTGAAAATTACTACACAGACCACAAGAGTAAAATTTAACAGGTCTTTACTAGTCGAAGGTCAGGGCGGAACTGCCCAATAAATCATTACACAGCACTTATATACTGGTGTGGTCACCACCGCTATTACAGTATACAGCAGCCAAGATAAAGTAGTGCAACCCTTAAAATAGTTCTCTTAAAGGTGGAACAGTTACATACACTACACTTACCTTATTGGACAGGGTTTTTAATGAGTGCTAAAATGTTATTTTTTTATTTTTTTATTACTCTTATGCTGGTGAAAGCAGGCCTCATGCTTGCTTTTACCAGGCGTAAGAATTTCACAGGCATTCAACGGGGCAGAAATTGGGCAAATTGGGCAACTCTCCACCCGCAGAGGCCCTTCTCCTGGGGATGCGGAGGATCTGCCGAGAGGATTTTTGACAGATCACAGGTTCCGGGTTTTCGCGCATGCGCATCGCATACCTAAACCCGGAACTTGCGTGGCCCTTATGGGCACGTGCGCACTCGTACGCACCCGTAGGGGTTGCAAAATACGGCCCAACATAAAACTAAAGGAAAAAGGACACTTGATCTAATTTTAACCTATCACAGAACCTTAGCAAAATATTTTAAAATCTGTAATGGATGCTGTTGATCAAGAATTTGGTAGCTCTGTTGACACTGAAATTCAATATTTTGAAATGACCTCTGTACTTTAAATTCAGGTAGAGACGTCGTGACTCCATCTGTGAAGAATTCCTCTGTCCATTTTGCTAGTAAATCGTGAACATATTTGCCTGGGTGTCAATTTTTGTCTGACTACGAGTAAAGTGCCTTGTGTTGTTAACGGCGCTGCACAAACGAGTTGTTATTATAGTAGTCCAGAAAGGATAAGAGCATACAGAAGTGCAAAGAATTGTGTAGATCCAGGGGACTGGGAGAGATAAAAGAACAGCAAAGGAAAACAAAAAAGATAGTAAGAGCTGCAAAAAGGAATATGAAAATAAACTTGCGAGGGATATCAAGATTAACACAAAATATTTTTACATTGAAGTAGTCAATGGTAATGTGCGCCCTTTAAAAACTGAAGCGGGTAATTTTTTTTATTCATGGGATGTGGGCGTCGCTGGCAAGGCCAGCATTTATTGCCCATCCGTAATTGCCCTTGAGAAGGTGGTGGTGAGCCGCCTTCTTGAACCTCTGCAGTCCGTGCGGTGAAGGTATTCAGTGCTGTTAGGGAGGGAGTTCCAGGATTTTGACCCAGCGACGATGAAGGATCGGCGATATATTTCCAAGTCACGATGGTGTGCGACTTGGAGGGGAAAACTTGGAGATGGTGGTGTTCCCATGCGTCTGCTGCCCTTGTCCTTATAGGTGGTAGAGGTTGCGGGTTTGGGAGGTGCTGCCGAAGAAGCCTTGGCGAGTCGCTGCAGTGCATCTTGTAGATGGTACACATTGCAGCCATGGTATGCCGGTGGTGGAGGGAGTGAATGTTTAAGGTGGTGGATGGGGTGCTAATCAAGTGGGATGCTTTGTCCTGGATGGTGTCGAGCTTCTTGAGTGTTATTGGAGCTGCACTCATCCAGGCAAGTAGAGAGTATTCCAACACACTCCTTAATATTGCAAATGAAAATAAGGAAATGGCAGACTTGTTGAATAATTACTTTAGCCAGAATTTTCCAGGATGTCAGCAGGCAGGATCAATGCCAGGTCGAGTGGGGAAGTGTTTTTTTTGACAGTGGATCGGCAGCCCGCTGTCAACCTGCCGCAATGCGCCTTTCCCAATGTCGGGTCTGTCAGCGCTGAGCAGACCCGACAGGCAGCAGCAGGCGACACAACTGAACTCATTATAATGTACTTAACAGACCCTTAACACGCTTTTTTACCTTACTTTTTAACTTTAACTTCATTCCCACGGGAACCACTCTGCTCGATGACCATGTCTGTCAACCTGAGGCGTGAGTTCAGTGATCATTGCTCCAGCTGATTACTTGACAGCTTCAAATGTACAGTAAAAGCTCCCACCTGACAGATGATCACTTTCCTCAGGCAGAAGCTGTTGCTCAGTCCATTTCCAGCACAGATTCTGCAGGCTGCAAGTCTTTCCACAAGTCTCCATCCAGTCTCACCTCATTACCTCTCTCACCATTAACAAATTGCTTCTGTGATCTGTACTTCACCTGCCATCTATTCCATCAGCATGGGTGACCTTTATACTTTCTCATCTTGGCCCGCAGAATCCGACTACGATGAGCCCCAACACCAGCAGCACCAGGCGCACCAGCAGCACCAACAACAACACCAACCTTCTCTGCAATCACCCGATGCTGCACAGGACAGAGGGCCTCAGCATTCAAGCACATTGCTGCCCGAGAGGTGAGGGATGGCCTCATCATGGCCAGATTTAGTTAACTTTATGCTGTGCACCCTGGATGCCACATGAAGCGCCAGGTTGGCACCACCCCACACCATAAAGCATCCCTACAAAGCCATTCCTTTCACACTGCTCAGCATTGCGGGGGGGACCGTTATGTCTCACCATTCACTGCAACTCACTAAGCCACTTCCAAAGGTGCACACAAATCTGTCCAAGACCGGAAAGTGTTTAAAATAAAAATGTCAATGTTTGACAGCACATTAACAGAAACTTTACATAAACATTGGATAAACCACCCAAGTGGCTACCCTTGTGAGTTGTTAGTTGGTATGAATGCACTAGGATGAGGGTGAGTGTGAGGGGTGGCTAGTGAGATAGTGATGTGATAATGTAGATAGAGAGGGATGGGTAGAGGTGCAAGGTAAGTTGGTGTGAGTAAGGATGTGCAGGAGTAGTGTAGGGGAGGCAAAGTGATGGGGATGTGATGAGAGGCACAGGAGGATGAGGTTGAGTGTGGCTTTGTACTAACGTTTCATCCTCCTGACCACATCCCTGCTTGTGCCCTCCTGTGCAATGTGCAACCAGGCTGTCTTGGTCTCCTGGGGAGGTCTCCCGCCCATCGGAAGGGAAGAGGACCTCCCTGCATGCTCTGACTCCCTCCAAAAAGCAGGTTCCACAAAAGAGACTGTTAGCTAAAATTAAAACTCATCGAATTGGAGGCAAATTATTGACCTGGTTAGGCGATTGGGTAGGAGGTAGAGGACAGAGAGTAGGGATAATGGGAAAATACTCGAATTGGAAGGAAGTGACTAGAGGTGTCGCACAAGGATCTGTGCTGGGGCCTCAACTATTCACTATATTTATTAATGACTTAGATAAGGTAATAGAGAGCCACATATCCAAGTCTGCCAATTACATAAAGATTGGTGACATAGTAAGTAGTGTAAGCAGGAGCATAAAATTACAAAGAGACATTGATAGATTCAGTGAGTGGGCAAGATTGTGGCAGATGGATTTCAATGCAGGTTAGTGTGAGGTCATCCATTTTGGACCAAAAAAGGATCGATCCAAGTATTTTTTAAATGTTGAAAAGCTAAGAACAGTGGAGGTCCAAAGAGGTCTTGGGGTCCATGTACACAGATCACTAAAATGTAGAGGTCAGGTACAAAAAATAATCAAAAAGGCTAATGGAATGTTAGCCTTTATATCTAGAATATAAAGGGGAGGCAGTTTTGCTACAGCTATACAAAGCCCTGGTTAGACCACATCTAAAGTATTGTGTACTGTTCTGGGCACTGCACCTTAGAAAGGATATATTGGCCTTGGAAGGAGAGCAGCGCAGATTCACCAGAATGTTACCAGGGCTCCAAGGGTTAGATTATGAGGAAAGATTGCATAAACTGGGCTTGTATTCCCTGGAATATAGAAGGTTAAGGGGTTATTTGATTGAGGTTATTTGATAGAGTAGAGAGAAACTTTTTCCGCTGGTGGGGGAGTCTAAGACAAGGGAACATAACCTTAAAATCAGAGCCAGGTCATTCAGGAGAGAAGTTAGGAAACACTTCTTCATGCAAAGGCTGGTAGAAGTGTGGAACTCTCTTCCACAAAAAGCAGTAGATGCGAGCTCACTTCATAATTTTGAATCTGAGATTGCTAGATTTTTGCTAGCCAAGGGTATTAAGGGATATGGAGCCAAGGCAGGTGGATGGTGTTAGGATACAGATCAGCCATGAGTGGAGGAATAGGTTCAAGAGGCTGAACGGCCTACTCCTGTTGCTATGTTCCTGTGACTCCCTGGTTTTACCTCCGCTGCCCAAATTGGAAGATCATTCCTGATCTTGACAACTTTTTCTGTGAAGAAGTGATTCCTAACATCAATCTTCAAATTTTAGCTCTCAGCCTTGGTTCAATGGTAGCAATCTCACCTCTTAGCCTGGGGTTTGCGGGTTCAAGTCCCATTCCAGAGATTTGAGCACACAATCCAGGATGACACTCCAGTGCAGTCCTGAGGGAGTGCTGCACTGTTGGAGATACCATTTTACGGTGGACGTAAAGGATCCTATGCACTGTTTCAAAGCAGAGCAGGGGAATTCACCCTGGTGTCCTGGCCAATATTTATCCCTCAATCAACGTCACTTAAATAGATTATCTGGTCATTTATTTCATTTCAGTTTGTGGGATCTTGCTGTGTGCAAATTGGCTTCTGCGTTTCCTATGTTACAACAGTGACTACACTTCAAAAGTAGTTAATTGGCTGTAAAGCGCTTAGGCCTAGAAATTCACTATAGCCCCATTTGGGGCACCAGCCTCGCCAGGGCGCTAAAAGTAGCAGTCGCGGCCACCCGCCGGAAATTCAGTTTGCGCGCCCCAGAGGGAAGTGCGGCGCGACATGGAGGCGCCCCGCATCCCTCTTGGGGCGCTGCAGCTGAATATCGCTGCGCAACGTGCCGCAGCGCCACACGCTGCGGCACGGCGTGCAGCGGTACTGCAGGCTTTCCTCCCCTTCTTAAAGGGAAGGGGCCTTGTGCAGCACGATCGAGGATCGTGAGTGCCGGCAAAAGAGCCCGGCACCGAGGAGAAGTGCCGGGCTCTTGGGACGCAGTCGGCACTCCGCGGGGGGGGGGGGTGCTCAGGAGGCCAGGGACGGCAGCGCGGAGAGGTGCTGGCAGGCGGTCAGCAAAAAAAATGGCCGCCCTGCACCTCTCCTTTAATTAGCGCCTCTACCGGCGCAGGTAGGCCCCCGAGCCGGTCGCAAATAGCGTCCGGCGTTAAAGCAGGGGGCGCATCTAAATATCGCGATCGGGGCGTTAGCAGGGCGCTGCGCACACCAATGACGTCATCGGTAGCGGCGCAGCGCTAACGGCTAGCGCCGCCATTAGCATCCCGCTGAATTTAGCGGGAGGCGTGGCCAGTGGCTTCCGACCCACTTAGCGCCCTATTAAGGCGCTAACGGGTGGTGCAGCCCACTGAATTTCTAGGCCTTTAAATTTAAAAGACATCATTAACAATAATACTCCAGCAAGTAAAAAATTATTTTATTGAAGATCCAAAGTGAAGGGCTCACAGCACAAGACACCAAAATAGAGGAGAGAAAGAGATGAATCAGAAATGAAAAGTAAAAAGAAAGACTTGGATTAATATATCACCTTTCACAACCTGAGGATTTCCCAAAGCACTTTACAGCCAATGAAGTAGACATAAGAACATAAGAAATAGGGGCAGGAATAGGCCACTTGGCCCCTCGAGCCTGCTCCGCCATTCAATAAGATCATGGCTGATCTTGGGCTCAAAGCCACTTCCCAGCCCTCTCCCCATAACCCTTCACTCCCTTATCTTGCAAAAAGCTGTCTATCTCCACCTTAAATATATTTAATGACCCAGCCTCCACGGCTCTCTGGGGCAGAGAATTCCACAGATTTACGACCCTCTGAGAGAAGGAATTCCTCCTCATCTCAGTTCTAAAGGGCGACCCTTAATTCTGAAACTATGCCCCCAAGTTCTAGATTTCCCCACGAGGGGAAACATCCTCTCTGCATCTACCTTGTTGTGCCTCCTCAGTATCTTATATGTTTCAATAAGATCACCTCTCATTCTTCTAAATTCCAATGAGTATAGGCCCAACCTGCTCAACCTTTCCTCATAAGTCAACCCCCTCATCTCTGGAAATAACCTAGTGAATCGTCTCTGAACTCCCTCCAATGTAAGTATATCCTTCCTTAAATAAGGAGACCAAAACTGTACGCAGTACTCCAGGTGTGGTCTCACCAATACCCTGTACAGTTGTAGCAGGACTTCCCTGCTTTTATACTCCAACCCCCTTGCAATAAAGGCCAACATTCCATTTGCCTTTTTGATTACTTGCTGTACCTGCATGCTAACTTTTTATGTTTCATGCACAAGAACCCCCAGGTCCCTCTGAATTGTAGCATTTTGTAATCTCTCTCCATTTAAATAATAATTTGCTTTTTTACTTTTCCTGCCAAAGTAGATAACCTCGCAATTTCCCACATTATACTCCATCTGCCAAATGTTTGCCCATTCACTTAGCCTGTCTATATCCCTTTGCAGATTCTTTGCGACCTCTGCACAACTTGCTTTCCCACCCATCTTTGTATCATCTGCAAACTTGGCTACATTACACTCGATCCCTTCATCCAAGTCATTAATGCAGATTGTAAATAGTTGAGGCCCCAGCACCGATCCCTGTGGCACCCCACTAGTTACCATTTGCCAACCGGAAAATGACCCATTTATCCCGACTCTCTGCTTTCTATTAGTTAGCCAATTCTCTAACCATGCTAATATATTACCCTCAACTCCGTGAGCTCTTATCTTATGCAGTAACCTTTTATGTGGCACCTTATCGAATGCCTTCTGGAAATCCAAATACACCACATCCACTGGCTCACCTTTATCTACCCTGCTCATTACATCCTCAAAGAACTCCAGCAAATCTGTTAAACATGATTTCCCATTCATAAAACCATGCTGACTCTGCTTGACTGCATTATGATTTTCCAAATGCCCTGCTATCGCTTCCTTAATGAACGACTCCAGCATTTTCCCAACGACAGATGTTAGGCTAACTCCATAGTTTCCTGCTTTCTGTCTCCCTCCTTTCTTAAATAGGGGTGTTACATTTGCGGTTTTCCAATCCGCTGGGACCTCTCCAGAGTCCAGGGAATTTTGGTATATTGCAACCAATGCATCCACTATCTCTGCAGCCACTTCTTTTAAGACCCTGGGATGCAGGCCATCTGGTCCAGGGGACTTGTCATCTTTTAGTCCCATTATTTTACCAAGTACGTTTTCCTTAGTGATAGTGATTGTCTTTAGTTTCCCCCCTCCCTGTGGCCCCTTGATTATCCATTATTGGGATGTTGTTAGTGTCTATTACCGTGAAGACAGATACAAAATATTTGTTCAGAGTCTCTGCCATTTCCCTGTTCCCCATTATTAATTCCCCATTCTCATCCTCTAAGGGACCAATGTTTACTTTAGCTACTCTCTTCCTTTTTATATACCTGTAGAAGCTCTTACTATCTGTTTTTATATTTCTTGCCAGTTTACTTTCATAATTCATCTTCTTTCTCTTTATTTTTTTTTGGTCATCCTTTGCTGGTTTTTAAAAATTTTGAAGTGTAGTCACTGTTGTATTGTAGGAAAACATTGCAACCAATTTGCACACAGCAAGCTCCCACAAACAGCAATGTTATAATGACCAAATAATCTGTTTTAGTGTTGTTGATTGAGGGAGAAGTATTGGCCAGGACACCAGGGATAATGCCCCTGCTCTTCTTTGAAATAGTGCAATTGGATCTTTTTACATCCACCTGAGAGAGCAGATGGGACCTCAGTTTAGCTCTCATCCAAATGACAGCACCTCTGACAGTGCAGCACTCCCTCAGTACTGCACTGGAGTGTCAGCCTAGATTTTTGTGCTCAAGTCTCTGGAGTGGGAATGGAACCCACAACCTTCTGACTCAGAGGCGAGAGTGCTACCCACTGAGCCACGGCTGGCTCTAAGTGCGGCTGAGCAACTCCAAGCTTCAATGTTAAAAGTCTAAAGATAACAAGAAGTTTAGAAGGCCAGGCAACATCCGTGGAGAGAGAAACAGAGTTAATGTTTCAGGTTGAAGACCCTTCGTCAGAACTGAGAAAAAAGCAGGAAATGAAACAGATTAAAAAGCAACTTTGGGGGCTGGGAAATGGGGAAGGTCTGTGAGAGGTGAAGAGACATTAAGAGATATTCAAGGCGAGACGAGATGGTAATAGGACAGGTAAAGAAACAAAGGATGGCTCTAGATGAAGTGGCATAGTGGTTAGCACTGTTGCCTCACAGCGCCAGGGATCCGGGTTCAAATCCGGCCTCGGGTGACTGTCTGTGTGGAGTTTGCACATTCTCCCCATGTTTGCGTGGGTTTCCTCCGGGTGCTCCGGTTTCCTCCCACAGTCCAAAGATGTGCGGGTTAGGTTGATTGGCCATGATAAAAATTGGCCCTTAGTGTTAGGGGGGATTAAATATGTGGGGTTACGGGGATAGGGCTTGGGTGGGATGGCTGTCGGTGTAGGAACTGGGTGCTAGGGTTTGGATGATCAGCCATGATCTCGTTGAATGGCGGAGCAGGCTCGAAGGGCCGAATGGCCTACTCCTGCTCCTAGTTTCTATGTTTCTAAGTGTGAAATGCGCTGGCAGAATGAGAGACAGCTGCCATGTGGGAGAGAAAAAAAAGGAAAAGGCACAAACCAAAAGTGTGGATAAAAAATATATAAAAATATGATAGGGGCTGAGGTTATGATCTGAAATTGTTGAACTCAATATTGAGTCCGGAAGGCTGTAAAGTGCCTAATCGGAAGATGAGGTGCTGTTCCTCAAGCTTACGCTGAGCTTCCGTGGAACAATACAAGAGGCCGCGGACGGTGAGGTCTGAGTGGGTCTCTTAATGTCTCTTCACCTCTCACAGACCTTCCCTTTTGTTCTTTCATCCCCTCCCCCATTTCCCAACCCCCAAACTTGCTTTTTAATCTGTTTCATTTCCTGCTTTTTTCTCAGTTCTGACGAAGGGTCTTTGACCTGAAACGTTGACTCTATTTCTCTCTTCACGGATGTTGCCTGGCCTGCTGAGGTTTTCCAGCGTGTTCTGTTGTTATTTCGGATTTCCAGCATCCGCGGTATTTTGTTATCGAAGAAGCTTAGAAGGTTCTTCTCATTAACTCTCGTGAGAAGTTGACCACACCGATTCATGCTTCTCTCAGCTGAGACTTGGATTGGCTTTGGTTTCTGAATGATCGTCATGAACTTGCTGTGGTACAGCGCTGCTCTTGACCCACAAGGGACAGATTGAAGATGCTATCGCATAGAAATATAATGGCCTAAATCAGAGTGAAAAGCATAAAGGAATAAACTTACCGTGGTAACCATGGCAACTTGCCATTCTTCCAAGCGCCATTCACAACGAATGGCTGGGGAAATGACTGCCAGCAGCATGATCTCCATGGCTTCAGCCACCTGAAGAAGCAACCAGGGAAATGTTAAAACCAGCCCTTCAAACACCATATTCAGAGATTTCAACTATTCCTCAAATGATTCTAGGGATTGACCTCCACTGCCCTACCCAGAATTCCATTTACTTCTACCCAATTTACTGGAGTGAGCCTTGGCTTAGTGATAGCGTTCCTGCCTCTGAGTCAGAAGGTGAAGGGTTCGAGCCCTGCTCCAGACAGCCCTGGAATATGGTCTCTGGGGTGATATCCAGTGGGGTAATTCCATCTGGACCACTATCTCAGGGGTAGTATTCCCGCCTCTGGCAGAAGGATTGGGTTCAGACCTCACTCCAGACAGTCCCTGCGAGCGGAGTGCCGGCTCTGAATACTGGGTTGACATCCGACGGGGGTACTTGCATCTGATGGGAGTGGGTGGTCCTCTCCCATCGTAAAGGGCAGGTGGGCCTCTTTAGCCTTGTTTGCAGCCCAGCTAGGAGAAGATAAAAACTGTGCGAAAACTACCTCAGCTGCTCTTCCCTACTAAGTGGCTCAAGAATCTCAAGTGTGAGACTTGACTTAGGGCCTGCCTTATCGGGCAGAATGGCCAATGTTTACTATCTCAGGTACCGCCACATTATTCCCCTCAATTGTTACATTTCAAGGCCAAAGAATGCAAATTTCTCCAGCTTTCCCTCACAACTGAGTGTCAGCCTTGGCTCAGTGGTACCACTCTTAAATCTGAGTCGGAGGGTTGTGGGTTCAAGACTCACTCTAGGAATTCGAGCGCATAATCTAGGCTGGCAATCAGTGCCGTACTGAGGGAGCACAGCATTGTTGGAAGTGTCGCCTGGTGCATTTATGTACATGAGGGAGGAAGGAATAGAAGGATATGCTGCTAGGTTGAGATGAAGTAGGGTGGGGCGAGGCTCGTGTGGAGCATAAACACATGCATAGACCAGTTGGGCCGAATGGCCTGTTTCTGTGCTGTAAATTCTGTGTAATTCAGTAACGGAGTTTCATGGCTGTTTTCTGCACCACCTTGAGGACTTGACTGTCTCTCTGATATTTGAGATATGGTTTATCAAGAGAACTTAGCACAGAGATTTGGCAAAATATTAAACACAGTTGGCTGTGATTTGGCCTTTAAGGGAGGGTAGTGGGAAACGCCTTCATAATTAAGCCCTCCACTCCCACTGGCAGGTTTACAGTGATTGTAAGATTAGTGTTTTCAACTTTCAGGTTCCCAACCTTTTTCGTTTTAGGGTGGATGACGCCATACTTAAGTTTTGATTAATTCGGAATGACTGAGCACTTTTCAGCGAACAAGGTATTACTTTGAACTTTCTGTCACTGCTCTGTGTCATTCATTTGGTTGGAAGCACTGACAAAGCCTTACCTTTGTCAACCGGTAGTCAATGTTCTGGTAATACTCACTACACAGCTCAACCATTCTCCGTTCTACCGATACTTACACTGGTGCTCCCCATGATACAGAGCAGCAAAATATGGAACCGGCCAAATCCAATGGTTTCCACCCCTTCCTCCACTGTGTACGTTTTCCTCGGGGCTGAAAAACAAAGCGGGGTCGCTCAATGAATTTGAAATGGAACACAATTCTGTAAGTAAAGTTTCATCCTTGGCTACATATAGGGTACTAGTTGGTGACAGTGGGTTAGCCTACTGGCCTCCCACACTGAGGTCTGGGGTTAAAATTCAGACAAGTTTCAATCGCTTTGGCTCTTCCCTCATGGGTTGGAGATCACACACACAGAATCACACAGAAACCCCACAGTGCAGATAGAGGCCATTTCGGCCCATCGAGCCTGCACCGACACATATCCCACCCGATCCCCGTAACCCCTACACCAACACATATCCCACCCTATCCCCGTAACCCCACGTATTTAATCCCCCTAACACTAAGGGTCAATTTATCATAGCCAATCAACCTAACCCGCACATCTTTGGACTGTGGGAGGAAACCGGAGCACCCGGAGGAAACCCACGCAAACACGGGGAGAATGTGCAAACTCCACACAGACAGTCGCCCGAGGCCAGATTCGAACCCGGGTCCCTGGCGCTGTGAGGCAACAGTGCTAACCACTATGCCATCGACAAATCTTTACCACATTTGTATTGAGTTAAGCTGAGCAAATGACTCAGCCTGCAGCTGGTTTTTAAGTTTCTAACATCCTGCGACTGAGCTAAAAGGTTCACTGCAAGACTAAGACAAGACAAAAACACTTCTTTTTTTGTCACAACCTGCACTGGATTTTCTCCTTACTCTGGAGTCTCTAAAGGCGATGAATACAAAATGCCACAGTTAACAGGAACAACAACAAGAAGTTGCATCTATATAGCTCCTATATAGCATTTCTGCCTTCCTTTCTGCAACTAATCTCTTCATCTACACCAAAAGCTTTAACAGCAACAACAACTTGCATTTATATAGTGCCTTTAACGTAGTAAAACGGCTCAAGGCACCTCACAGGAGCGTTATCAAACAAAATTTGACATTGAGCCACATAAGGAGATATTAGGACAGGTGACCAAAAGCTTGGTCAAAGAGGTTGGTTTTAAGGAGCACCTTAAAGGAGGAGAGAGAGGGAGAGAGGTGGAAGGGTTTAGGGAGAGAATTCCAGAGCTTAGGGCCTCGTGGTGCCAATGGTGGAGAGATGAAAATAGGGGATGTGCAAGAGGCCAGAATTGGAGGAGCGCAGAGATCTCAGAGGGTTGTGGGGCTGGAGGAGATTACACAGATAGGGAGGGGCGAGGCCATGGAGGGATTTGAAAACAAAGATGAGAATTTTAAAACTGAGGCGTTGTTTACCCTGTCTATCTGTAATCGTGTTCTAAATGTACAACCGCTTTAAAGAAAAATCAAGCTGGCTTCTTGGTCAGTTGGCTATCAGAACACGTGGTGCAATGCAAACTTGCAACAAGATCTTGTCTTCAAAGGATGGTATCAACCAATCAGAATGGCCACTCCCTCTCCCGCACCAGTTTTCTCCACTCCTGCTGTAAGATTGCTGACTCACTCTACGGTTCAGTTCCGCAAAGGCCAGCAGGCATCACCCAAGTATTCATTCTTCATTAAAAGGGAACAAGATAGATGCCTGAAGAAAGATATTAAAGGATGCAGAGCATGAGTAAATGGCTCTGCGGTGGAGCTCACGCCAGTGAGGGCACAATGGGCAGAATGGCCACTTTTTGAACCAATATATTTATGTTTGAGCCTGGACTGTGAGTGTACTGTTTGACTATGGGGGGCATCACAGCCAAGCCCAATCCTGTCCTCACCCAACGCCCACACAAAATGCCAGGCCACACCTCCTAAAGCTGGCGCATTGGCATCCACGCGATTTGCCCGATATACGCGGTGGACAGAGTAAATGAACAATTTAAAAAGAGTACTTTACATGGAGCACTGGGCAGTCTTCAAAGAGGAGACAGTTTGGGTACAGTCGAGGTATATTCCTACACAGGGGAAAGGGAGGGCAACCAAAGCCAGAGCTCCCTGGGTGACGAAGGAGTTAGAGGGTCAGATGAAGCAGAAAAAGGGGGCATATGACAGAAGTCAGCTTGATAACACAAGGGAGAATCAGACTGAATATAAAAAGTACAGAGGAGAAGTGAAAAGGGAAATAAGAGGGGCAAAGAGACAGTACGAGGCCAGATTGGCAGCTAACCTAAAAGGGAATCCAAAGTTCTTCTATAGGCATATTAACAGTAAAAGGGTTTGTCAGAGGAGCGGTGGGGCCAAGTACTAACCAAAATGGAGATCAATTGGTGGAGGCAGAAGGCATGGCTGAGGTACTAACTGAGTGCTTGGCATTGGTGTTTACCAAGGAAGCGGACTTTGCCAAAGCTACGGTAAACAAGGAGGTTGTTGGGATACTGGACGAGGTAAAAATGGATAAAGCAGAAACACTAGAAAGGCTGGTAGTACTTAATGTGGATAAATCACCCGGTCCGGATGGGATGCATCCTAGGTTGCTGAGGGAAGAAAGGGTAGAAATTGCGGAGGTGCTAATCACAATCTTCCAATCCTCCTTAGATATAGGGGTGGTGCCAGAGGACTGGAGGATTGCAAATGTTACACCCTTGTTCAAAAAAAGGGGAGAAGGACAAACCTGACAATTACAGGCCAGTCAGTTTAATGTCGGTGATGGGGAAGCTTTTAGAAACAATAATCCAGGAGAAAATTAACAGCCACTTGGACAAACGTGGACTAATAAAGGAAAGCCAGCACAAATTTGTTAAGGGCAAATCGTATTTGACTAACTTGATTGAGATTTTTGATGAGGTTGTAGGAATGTCTAGTTCCTATCAAGAGACTGAGGTCGACTCAGGCGTTCAAACAAACGATGTTTAATGAAAAACTAACAGAGTTCAACAACAAAATGCAAGAGAACTACGTATACAGGTCTAGTCAGTTCGGAGGCTCCACGAGGACTGCTAGGGCGGTCCCGTGGTTGGCGTCATGATGTCATCACGTTTTTCCCACCGGTGGGGGATCACGTGATGAATGACGTGACGTCATCACGTTTGCCCGCGCTCTTAAAGGGACATGCAAACAGTAAAAACCAAGAATCAGACTCAGGCTGTAGCTAACATATTGTTAAAGGGAATTATATACAGTTGGTCTGAGTCCCTTAGTGGCTCTGTCATATGCGACCCCCCAGAATTGTCTTTAACAGAAAAAGTGAAATGGCGAGGAGGCCTGACAAGCCTGTCAGAGCGACTTCTGTACGTTTGAAGTGGAAGCTGTTGGACGGCGGGCGGGTTGGCGGGCGGTTGCGCTTGATCTGGCACGGTGACTGTGGGCGGTCGGCCACGTTTTGGCAGCTGTGCAGTCTCAACCGGGCGGTCAAGGTCCAAGTGAGCCGGCTTCAACCGGTCAACCGAAATGTGGTCCGGTTTACCCCCGATGTCCAACGAGAAAGTTTTGTCTCCTGGCTCTAGCACGTGGAAAGGACCAGTGTAAGGGGCCTTGAGCGGATCCCGATGAGCGTCGTGGCGGATGAACACATATTCGGAGTTCTTCAGCTCTGCTAGGACGTGGGAGCTTTGAAAGCCGTGATGTGACGTTGGTACTGATGCAAAACACCTGGCTGCCTCCTGGTGGCTGATGAGTTGCTTGGATGCGGACCATGGCTCTGTTGGAGTCGGAAGGAAATCTCCTGGCACGCGGAGCGGCTGGCCATAGACGAGCTCTGCCGAGGACGAGCGAAGATCTTCCTTGGGTGCCGTGCGAAGACCCAACATGACCCATGGTAACCTGTCCACCCAACCAGCGCCTTGGAGGCTGGCCCTCAGTGCGGCTTTGAGCGACCTGTGAAATCGCTCGCACAGGCCGTTCACCTGTGGGTGGTAGGCTGTGGTGCGATGTAGCTTGATGCCGAGCCCTTGAGCCACCGCGTTCCAGAGCTCAGAGGAAAACTGCGGCCCACGATCGGAAGAGATGTCCGCCGGTACCCCGAAACGGGCGACCCAAGAGGAGATGAATGCCCTGACTACGTCCACGGAAGTGGTGGATGACAAAGGAACTGCCTCTGGCCATCTAGTGGTGCAGTCCACCATCGTAAGAAGATGAGTAAACCCGTGCGAAGGTGGAAGTGGCCCCACCAGGTCCACATGCACGTGATCGAGCCTACGTTCCGGAACAGCGAAGGTGGCCAATGGAGCCTTGACGTGATGCTGCACCTTGGCCTTTTGGCAGACCACGCAGGTGTTGGCCCAGTCGCGGACATCCATGTGCATGCCCCACCACACGACTTTGGATGACATCAGCCGTTGCGAGGCCTTCATGCCCGAGTGTGACAACCCGTGTATGGCGTCAAAGACTTTTCGGCGCCAGGCGACCGGCACGATAGGGCGAGGATCTCCTACGGAGACGTCGCAAAGCAGTGTGGTGCCCACAGCATGGAATTGGACGTCGGCCGCTTGGAGGCTGGAGGGGCTGGTCCGGTAAGCTTGCACCTCTGGATCCGAGGCTTGATCTGCAGCCATGAGGGCATAGTCGATGCCGAGCTGGACTGCATGCACGGTCGCGCGGGAGAGGCAATCTGCCACCAGGTTGTCCTTACCGGCCACGTGCTGAATGTCAGTGGTGAACTCCGAAATAAACGTAAGGTGACGTTGTTGTCGGGCTGACCACGGTTTGGCGGTCTTGGCCATGGCGAACGTCAGGGGCTTATGGTCAACGAAAGCAGTGAAGGGACGTTCTTCTAGCAAGAACCGGAAATGGCGGATGGCCAGGAAAAGAGCCAGCAACTCCCGGTCAAAAGTACTGTACTTTTGCTCGTTGCGCCGTAGTTGACGGCTGAAGAACGCCAGCGGTTACCACGTACCATTTACCCACTGTTCTTGCACTGCGCCGATGGCGTAGCCTGACGCGTCGGTGGTGAGGACGATGGTGGCACTTGGCAGCGGGTGCGCCAGCATGGTCGCGAGGGCGCCTTTCGTGTCCACGAACGCCCGGTCCATGTCGACCGTCCAGCAAACCGGATCCTTGCCAGACTTGCCCTGAGGGCCTCGTACAGGGGCTGCATGAGCAGAGCTGCCTTGGGCACGAAGCGGTGATAAAAATTTACCATCCCGAGGAACTCCTGCAGGGCCTTGATGGTCTGTGGGCGCGGAAAGGACGTCACCGCCGCTACCTTTGCTTGTAAAGGTACTGCTCCCTCCAGTGTAATGCGATGCCCCAGGAAATCGATGTGCGGTAGACCAAACTGACACTTGTCCGGGTTGAGAATCAGGCCGTGTTGGCTGAGGCGATGAAAGAGAGTGCGCAGGTGCGCAATGTGTTCCTCCTTGTTCCGACTGGCCACGAGGATGTCGTCTAAACAGACGAAAATGAATTTGAGGTCCCGCAGCACAGAGTCCATGAGACGCTGGAAGGCCTGGGCAGCGTTCTTCAAACCAAAGGGCATCCGCAGGAATTCAAACAGGCCGAATGGGGTGATGACTGCAGTCTTCTGCACGTCCTGCGGGTGTACCGGGACCTGGTGGTATCCTCGGACCAGATCCACCTTTGAAAACACGGTGTTCCCAGCCAAATGGGCAGAGAAATCCTGAATGTGGGGGATCGGGTATCGATCAGGAGTGGTAGCGTCGTTAAGCCGTCGATAGTCGCCGCATGGCCGCCAGGTTTCGGTACAATGTGGAGAGGCGAAGACCAGGGACTATTGGACCGGCGAATTATTCCCAGGCGTTCCATCATAGCGAACTCTGCCTTCGCGACCGCCAGTTTGCCGGGTTCGAGGCGCCGGGCCCACGCGTGGACCGGGGGGGCCGGTGGTAGTGATGTGGTGTTCCACACCATGCTTCGTGGCCGTAGAGGAGAACGTAGGCCTGGTCAGGTTCGGAAATTCTCCGAGCAGGCGAGTGAACTCGTCCAGAGTTGGGAAAGCGCAGGAGACGGTGCGTGACATGGTGTTGCCCCGGTGGCAGGGAATGGAGTGAAACGTGGCCGCGTTGACCAGCCGCCAGTTCCGCACATCGACCAGGAGACCGTTGGCGCACAGGAAATCCGCGCCGAGGATGGCTTGTGAAACCCTGGCCGTAACAAATTCCTAAACAAATTGCTGGCCGCCGAAACACACTTGGACCCGCCGTTTGCCGAAGGTCCGGATAGCACCGCCATTAGCCACTTCGAGTGAGATACCGTGTCTCCCAGATTGAACATCCATAGTTAACGCGGGAATAATGCTGCACTGTACGCCGGTGTCGCATAGGAATCATCGACCAGAGATGGAATTGGTGATGAACAACAGCTTGCCAGAATTTCCGATTGCCATCGCAGCCGCAGGGCACCCATCAAACCAGCTCTTCTGTCGCTGGGGTTGCAGTTGCAGATTTTTTTTTTTGTGGGAGCGAAGTTGCAGGGAGGGCAGCAACATCGGGCTTTCACGCCAAACCGCGCGTGGTAGAAGCACAGCCCCGCAGGTTGAGGGGCTGGGGCGGCGCCTGTGGGGGATGGTCGCCTCGTGGCAGCGCAGTACTGCTGCGTCACCGTGAAAATGTTATCCGCTTCGGCTGCAAGCTCAGCGCAATCTGTGACTTCGGACCGGGCCAGGGCAGCCTATACCTGCTCTGGTAGCTGACTGAGTAATAGCTCCTTGAAGAGAAAGCATTGCGGTTCAGAGCCAAGGAGCATGAGCATTTGGCTCATGAGTTCCGACGGCTTGGAGTCCCCGAGGCCAGGCATAGCGAGCAGTCGGCGGGCGCGCTCCGACTTCGTGAGCCCGAAGACCTGCAGTAATCGCGCCTTGATCGTTTCATACTTGCCGTCGTCCGGGGGGTTTTTGAGCAGGCTGACGATCCGCGAGGCGGTGGAGCTGTCAAGCGAGGAGACCACGTAAAAGTAATGGGTCTGATCCGCAACGGTGTTTCGTAGTGCGAACTGGGCTTCGACCTGGATGAACCACGAGGCCGCTTGTTGTTCCCAGAATTGCGGTAGCTTCAATGCAACGGCGTTTGTTTCCATGCTTCGCTCCTTCTGCGAAAAACGTTCGCAAAAGTCGGGGCCACCAATGTAGGAATGTCTGGTTCCTATCAAGAGACTGAGGCCGACTCAGGCGATCAAACAAACGATGTTTAATGAAAAACTAACAGAGTTTAACAACAAAATGCAAGAGAACTACGTATACAGGTCTAGTCAGTTCAGAGGCTCCACGAGGACTGCTAGGGCGGTCCCGTGGTTGGCGTCATGATGTCATCACGTTTTTCCCACCGGTGGGGGATCACGTGATGAACGACGTGACGTTATCACGTTTGCCCGCGCTCTTAAAGGGACCGCGTTCTGTACATGCAAACAGTAAAAACCAAGAAACAGACTCAGGCTGTAGCTAACATATTGTTAAAGGGAATTATATACAGTTGGTCTGAGTCCCTTAGTGGCTCCGCCACAAGGTAACAGAGAGGGGGGATGAGGGCAGTGCAGTTGATGTTGTGTATATGGACTGTCAAAAGGCGTTTGATAAAGTACCACACATTAGGCTTGTTAGCAAAATTGAAGCCCATGGGACAAAGGGGCAGTAGCAGAATGGGTACAAAATTGGCTAAAGGATAGAAAGCAGAGAGTTGTGGTGAATGGCTGCTTTTTGGACTGGAGGAAGGTATACAGTAAAGTTCCTCAGGGTTCAGTACTAGGACCACTGCTGTTTTTGATATACATTAATGAGTTGGACTTGGGGGTACAGGGCACAATTTTGAAATCTGTAGATGACACAAAACTTGGAAGTGTAGTAATCAGTGAGGAAGATAGTAATAGACTTCACGAGGAGATAGACAGGCTGGTAGAATGGGCGGACACGTGGCAGATGAAATTCAACAGAGAGAAGTGTGAGGTGATACATTTTGGTAGGAAGAATGAGGAGAGACAAGACATGTTAAACAGTTCAACTTAAAGGGGGAGCGAGAACAGAGAGACCTGGCGGTGTTTGTGCACAAATCTCTGAAGGTGGCAGGGCAGGTTAACAAAGCAGTTAACAAAGAGTATGGGATCCTGGGCTTTATAAATAGAGGCATGGAGTACAAAAGCCAGGAAGTTATGCTAAACCTATATAAAACACTAGTTCAGCCCCAGCTGGAGTATTGTGTCCAATTCTGGGCACTGCACTTTAGGAAGGACGTGAAGGCTTTGGAGAGGGTGCGGAAGAGATTTACTAGAATGATTCTAGGGATGAGGGATTACAGTTATGTGGATAGACTGGAGAAGCTGGGGTTGTTCTCCTTAGAGCAGCACGGTGGCATAGTGGTTAGCACTGTTGCCTCACAGCGCCAGGGACCCGGGTTCGAATCCGGCCTCGGGTGACTGTCTGTGTGGAGTTTGCACATTCTCCCCGTGTTTGCGTGGGTTTCCTCCGGGTGCTCCGGTGTCCTCCCACAGTCCAAAGATGTGCGGGTTAGGTTGATTGGCTATGATAAATTGACCCTTAGTGTTAGGGGGATTAAATACGTGGGGTTACGGGGATAGGGTGGGATATGTGTTGGTGTAGGGGTTACGGGGATCGGGTGGGATATGTGTCGGTGCAGGCTCGATGGGCCGAAATGGCCTCTATCTGCACTGTGGGGTTTATGTGATGTGATGTGTGAAGGCTAAGAGGAGATTTGATAGAGGTGTTCAAAATCATGAATGGTTTAGATAAATAAAGAGAAACTGTTTCCAATGACTGAAGGGTCGATAACCAGAGGGCACAGATTTAAGGTGATTGGCAAAAGAACCAGAGGCGACATGAGGAAAACTCTTTTACACAACGAGTGGTTAGGATTTGGAATGCACTGCCTGATAGGGCGGTGGAAGCAGATTCAATAGTAGCCTTCAAAAGGGAATTGGATAAATACTTGAAGGAGAAAAAATTGCAGTGATACGGGGAAAGAGCGGGAGAGTGGGACTAACTGGATTGCTCTACGAAAGAGCCGGCACCGACTCGATGGGCCGAATGGCTTCCTTCTGTGCTATACTATTCTATGATTCTATGATAAGTGGGGCAAAAGAAATATGTAAAGGAATGGTCTGAATAGAAATACTGGCGCTGTGTAAATGACAATCGTCCTCGAGTAGCTGACGGACGAATTCCCGGAGCTGGCGTGGGCCGCAGTGCGGGACAACAAGTCGTGCATCACCCACCCCCCTCCCCCCACAAATCCTGCAGCTCACCATCCACATCAACAAGGAGCTCAACAAGCCGACAAGCAGGGCTCGCAACCCCGGGGAGGGGGAGAGGGAGGGATTGGGGGCGGCGGGGCTGCCTGACCCACTGAGGTAATCTCACTATAACAAGCTGGGAACAGCTGCTTGAACTGCCCCGAGCAGTCGGCGCGTTTAATACGTTTCAAGCAATGCCTTTGTAATTAGCTTCTTTGGTGTTGAATCATCGAATCATTGGCCTCGATATTAACCCCCCCCCCCATGACAGGCGGGAGAGGGGGATTAAACACTTAAATACGGCGAACACATCCCCAACACGCATACACCCAGCGTCTTGTTACGGCGGTGGGTATCGGGGTGTCTGAGTCCCGCGCCGTCGAGAGGCGGGGCACCTCATTAACATATTTAAATCGGTCTCTCACAGTGCAATTAGGAGCCTGATTTAAAATTCACTGCTACTACACAGGATTCCCAGGGCTCGGGAAACCCGGCAGTGAATAGGAGGCAGGAGTAGCCGGCTCCACAAGGTAAGTGCCTTTTCCAGCTCTCCTCCCTGTGGGCCAGGAGGAGCAGGAATGCTTCCCAGGCCCATCAAGGAAGCATTCGGCTTCCCCCCTCCCGATCGTGGCCTCTCCCTCCTCCCTGCCACGATCGGCAATCTGTCTCCCCAAACACCCCTCTCTTCCCCCCCGAGCCCTGATGCCCTCTCTCTCCCCCCAGCCCTGATGCCCTCTCTTCCCCCCCAGCCCTGATGCCCTCTCTTCCCCCCCAGACCTGATGCCCTCTCTCTCTCCCCCCAGCCCTGATGCCCTCTCTCTCTCCCCCCAGCCCTGATGCCCTCTCTTCCCCCCCAGACCTGATGCCCTCTCTTCCCCCCCAGCCCTGATGCTCTCTCTCTCTCCCCAGCCCTGATGCCCTCTCTCTCCCCCCCAGACCTGATGCCCTCTCTCCCCCCCCAGCCCTGATGCTCTCTCTCTCTCTCCCCCCAGCCCTGATGCCCTCTCTCTCTCCCCAGCCCTGATGACATCTCTCTCTCCCCCCCAGCCTTGATGCCCTCTCTCTCTCCCCAGCCCTGATGCCCTCTCTCTCCCCAGCCCTGATGCCCTCTCTCTCTCCCCCCCCAGCCATGATGCTCTCTCTCTCTCTCCCCCCAGCCCTGATGCCCTCTCTCTCTCCCCAGCCCGGATGCCCTCTCCCTCTCCCCAGCCCTGATTCCCTCTCTCTCTCCCCCCCAGCCCTGATGCCCTCTCTCTCTCCCCAGCCCTGATGCCCTCTCTCTCCCCCCCAGCCCTGATGCCCTCTCTCTCTCCCCAGCCCTGATGCCCTCTCTCTCTCCCCAGCCCTGATGCCCTCTCTCTCTCCCCAGCCCTGACGCCCTCTCTCTTTCCCCCCAGCGCTGATGCTCTCTCTCTCCCCCAGCCCTGATGCCCTCTCTCTCCCCCCAGCCCTGATGCCCTCTCTCTCCCCCCAGCCCTGATGCCCTCTCTCTCCCCCCAGCCCTGATGCCCTCTCTCTCCCCCCAGCCCAATGGCCGATCTCCCCCCAGCCTTGATGCCCTCTCTCTCTCCCCCCAGCCCTGATGCCCTCTCTCTCTCCCCCCAGCCCTGATGCCCCCTCTCTTCCCCCCAGCCCTGATGCCCTCTCTCCCCCAGCCCTGATGCCCTCTCTCTCTCCCCCAGCCCTGATGCCCTCTCTCTCTCCCCCAGCCCTGATGCCCTCTCTCTCTCCCCCCAGCCCTGATGCCCTCTCTCTCTCCCCCAGCCCTGATGCCCTTTCTCTCTCTCTCCCAGCCCTGATGCCCTCTCTCTTCCCCAACAGCCCTGATGCCCTCTCTCTCTCCCTCCAGGCCTGATGCCCTCTCTCCCTCCTCCCAGCCCTGATGCCCTCTCTCTCCCCCCAGCCCCGATGCCCTCTCTCTCCCCCCAGCCCTGATGCCCTCTCTCTCCCCCAGCCCAATGGCTGATCTCCCTCCAGCCCCGATGCCCTCTCTCTCCCCCAGCCCAATGGCCGATCTCCCCCCAGCCCTGATGCCCTCTCTCTCTCCCCCCAGCCCTGATGCCCCCTCTCTTCCCCCCAGCCCTGATGCCCTCTCTCCCCCCCAGCCCCGATGCCCTCTCTCTCTCCCCCAGCCCTGATGCCCTCTCTCTCTCCCCCAGCCCTGATGCCCTCTCTCTCTCCCCCCAGCCCTGATGCCCTCTCTCTCCCCCAGCCCAATGGCTGATCTCCCCCCAGCCCCGATGCCCTCTCTCTCCCCCAGCCCAATGGCCGATCTCCCCCCAGCCCTGATGCCCTCTCTCTCTCCCCCCAGCCCTGATGCCCCCTCTCTTCCCCCCAGCCCTGATGCCCTCTCTCCCCCCCAGCCCCGATGCCCTCTCTCTCTCCCCCAGCCCTGATGCCCTCTCTCTCTCCCCCAGCCCTGATGCCCTCTCTCTCTCCCCCAGCCCTGATGCCCTCTCTCTCTCCCCCCAGCCCTGATGCCCTCTCTCTCTCCCCCAGCCCTGATGCCCTCTCTCTCTCTCCCAGCCCTGATGCCCTCTCTCTTCCCCAACAGCCCTGATGCCCTCTCTCTCTCCCTCCAGGCCTGATGCCCTCTCTCCCTCCTCCCAGCCCTGATGCCCTCTCTCTCCCCCCAGCCCCGATGCCCTCTCTCTCCCCCCAGCCCTGATGCCCTCTCTCTCCCCCAGCCCAATGGCTGATCTCCCCCCAGCCCCGATGCCCTCTCTCTCCCCCAGCCCAATGGCCGATCTCCCCCCAGCCCTGATGCCCTCTCTCTCTCCCCCCAGCCCTGATGCCCCCTCTCTTCCCCCCAGCCCTGATGCCCTCTCTCCCCCAGCCCTGATGCCCTCTTTCCCCCCCGAGCCCTGATGCCCTCTCTCTCTCCCCCAGCCCTGATGCCCTCTCTCTCTCCCCCAGCCCTGATGCCCTCTCTCTCTCCCCCAGCCCTGATGCCCTCTCTCTCTCCCCCAGCCCTGATGCCCTCTCTCTCTCCCCCCAGGCCTGATGCCCTCTCTCCCTCCTCCCAGCCCTGATGCCCTCTCTCTCCCCCCAGCCCAATGGCTGATCTCCCCCCAGCCCCGATGCCTTTTCTCTCCCCCAGCCCAATGGCCGATCTCCCCCCAGCCCTGATGCCCTCTCTCTCTCCCCCCAGCCCTGATGCCCTTTCTCTCTCTCTCCCCAGCCCTGATGCCCTATCTCTCTCCCCCAGCCTTGATGCCCTCTCTCCCCCAGCCCTGATGCCCTCTCTCCCCCCCAGCCCTGATGCCCTCTCTCTCTCCCCCAGCCCTGATGCCCTCTCTCTCCCCAGCCCTGATGCCCAATCTCTCTCCCCCAGCCTTGATGCCCTCTCTCCCCCAGCCCTGATGCCCTCTCTCTCTCCCACCAGCCCTGATGCCCTCTCTTCCCACCCAGCCCTGATGCCCTCTCTCTCCCCCCAGCCCTGATGCCCTCTCTCTCTCTCCCCAGCCCTGATGCCCTCTCTCTCTCCCCAGCCCTGACGCCCTCTCTCTTTCCCCCCAGCGCTGATGCTCTCTCTCTCCCCCAGCCCTGATGCCCTCTCTCTCCCCCCAGCCCTGATGCCCTCTCTCTCCCCCCAGCCCTGATGCCCTCTCTCTCCCCCCAGCCCTGATGCCCTCTCTCTCCCCCCAGCCCAATGGCCGATCTCCCCCCAGCCTTGATGCCCTCTCTCTCTCCCCCCAGCCCTGATGCCCTCTCTCTCTCCCCCCAGCCCTGATGCCCCCTCTCTTCCCCCCAGCCCTGATGCCCTCTCTCCCCCAGCCCTGATGCCCTCTCTCTCTCCCCCAGCCCTGATGCCCTCTCTCTCTCCCCCAGCCCTGATGCCCTCTCTCTCTCCCCCCAGCCCTGATGCCCTCTCTCTCTCCCCCAGCCCTGATGCCCTCTCTCTCTCTCCCAGCCCTGATGCCCTCTCTCTTCCCCAACAGCCCTGATGCCCTCTCTCTCTCCCTCCAGGCCTGATGCCCTCTCTCCCTCCTCCCAGCCCTGATGCCCTCTCTCTCCCCCCAGCCCCGATGCCCTCTCTCTCCCCCCAGCCCTGATGCCCTCTCTCTCCCCCAGCCCAATGGCTGATCTCCCCCCAGCCCCGATGCCCTCTCTCTCCCCCAGCCCAATGGCCGATCTCCCCCCAGCCCTGATGCCCTCTCTCTCTCCCCCCAGCCCTGATGCCCCCTCTCTTCCCCCCAGCCCTGATGCCCTCTCTCCCCCCCAGCCCCGATGCCCTCTCTCTCTCCCCCAGCCCTGATGCCCTCTCTCTCTCCCCCAGCCCTGATGCCCTCTCTCTCTCCCCCCAGCCCTGATGCCCTCTCTCTCCCCCAGCCCAATGGCTGATCTCCCCCCAGCCCCGATGCCCTCTCTCTCCCCCAGCCCAATGGCCGATCTCCCCCCAGCCCTGATGCCCTCTCTCTCTCCCCCCAGCCCTGATGCCCCCTCTCTTCCCCCCAGCCCTGATGCCCTCTCTCCCCCCCAGCCCCGATGCCCTCTCTCTCTCCCCCAGCCCTGATGCCCTCTCTCTCTCCCCCAGCCCTGATGCCCTCTCTCTCTCCCCCAGCCCTGATGCCCTCTCTCTCTCCCCCCAGCCCTGATGCCCTCTCTCTCTCCCCCAGCCCTGATGCCCTCTCTCTCTCTTCCCCAACAGCCCTGATGCCCTCTCTCTCTCCCTCCAGGCCTGATGCCCTCTCTCCCTCCTCCCAGCCCTGATGCCCTCTCTCTCCCCCCAGCCCCGATGCCCTCTCTCTCCCCCCAGCCCTGATGCCCTCTCTCTCCCCCAGCCCAATGGCTGATCTCCCCCCAGCCCCGATGCCCTCTCTCTCCCCCAGCCCAATGGCCGATCTCCCCCCAGCCCTGATGCCCTCTCTCTCTCCCCCCAGCCCTGATGCCCCCTCTCTTCCCCCCAGCCCTGATGCCCTCTCTCCCCCAGCCCTAATGCCCTCTTTCCCCCCCGAGCCCTGATGCCCTCTCTCTCTCCCCCAGCCCTGATGCCCTCTCTCTCTCCCCCAGCCCTGATGCCCTCTCTCTCTCCCCCAGCCCTGATGCCCTCTCTCTCTCCCCCAGCCCTGATGCCCTCTCTCTCTCCCCCCAGGCCTGATGCCCTCTCTCCCTCCTCCCAGCCCTGATGCCCTCTCTCTCCCCCCAGCCCAATGGCTGATCTCCCCCCAGCCCCGATGCCTTTTCTCTCCCCCAGCCCAATGGCCGATCTCCCCCCAGCCCTGATGCCCTCTCTCTCTCCCCCCAGCCCTGATGCCCTTTCTCTCTCTCTCCCCAGCCCTGATGCCCTATCTCTCTCCCCCAGCCTTGATGCCCTCTCTCCCCCAGCCCTGATGCCCTCTCTCCCCCCCAGCCCTGATGCCCTCTCTCTCTCCCCCAGCCCTGATGCCCTCTCTCTCCCCAGCCCTGATGCCCTATCTCTCTCCCCCAGCCTTGATGCCCTCTCTCCCCCAGCCCTGATGCCCTCTCTCTCTCCCACCAGCCCTGATGCCCTCTCTTCCCACCCAGCCCTGATGCCCTCTCTCTCCCCCCAGCCCTGATGCCCTCTCTCTCTCCCCCCAGCCCCGATGCCCTCTCTCTCCCCCAGCCCGATGGCCAATCTCCCATTCCCCCCAGCTCCAATGGCCCCTATGCCGTGATCTCTGACCTTCACCCCTCCCAATTGCTAGGAACCGTCCCCAAGGGTCCCCGACCGTGGCCACCTGCCGCTAGTGTTCCCTCCCGCCCGTTCAAATTGTGCCTGCATTCAAATATCCTCATTTTAACTTGTATTCCCTGGAACATCTCCTCGCAGCACACTGCTCAGGTATTAACTTGTTTAAGAGCTGGTCACTTCACATCAACATGAATGACACAGGTGTCGACCCCACCCAAAGGATGCTGTGCTTAACCGATGTACCACCTACAGCCTACCACCCCCGGCAGGTCCCCATGACGGTGCAACACAGTGTTGGGAGAAAATTACTCAAACATTTTATGCAAGGTTTTTAAATTAAAACAGGTTGCTGATTCTCGATTGCCCATTTTGCAGTCCCACCAAAGACCCATTTCACCGCCAAAGTGCTTTATAAATGTGTACGTGCTGCCACACTGTGGTACACTCCAGGTACTGCACCCATAGGCACTTCAATCAGAGCGCCCCCTTGAGGCACCAGCATCAGATGGTTATTCAGAAAACCAAAATGCTCAGTGATTTGGTAGATTTTTTCTAATTTTAATAAGGTTACTTGTTAGCAAATGCATCATGACATTTTCAGTGAAAGAAAATATTCACAGCTTGAAATTGACCAAATCAATGCAGTATTTAGTGAGTCCTTTATGTAATAAATAAACATGAAACCCCTGATTACCCAGTGGGTAAAGGCATGACCTGATTTAGTAGTGTCGCATGTGTTATGTATTGGGTGTTCTCCTCCCACCTGCGGTGGCGCTGTCACAGCAGATAAATGGTTGGGGTTGTTCTCTTGGTTAAGCTTTAGCTCTCTTTGTTCGGTTCTCTCCAGAACCTTCTTTTGAATAAAGCCTCATGTTTGAATCTCTGAGTTCTGAGTCCTAATTCTGTCTAGGTAGAAAGGTACAGACACAACAAAGTGGCGATGAGGATCGGATGAATCTGCGTTGTGGGAACTTTCTTGTTTTCGACTACAAAACACTCGGAACAGAGATTGCAGCATCACATTAACATTACAGGTGCAGTGAGTAAACAGAAATTAAAATTTGAAACGTGAGATGGCTACTATATTAGGAAACATCGGTGATTTTGATGAAAATGTGGAGCAAAGGAGCGCTTATACGGAACATTTTGACTATTTTGTTTTGGCGAATGCGGTGGCAAACAAAAAGGTCGTGCCTACCTTTTTGAGTATAATGGGGGCAAAGACATTCAATTTACTTCGCAGCCTGGTACAGCCAGATAAGCCAGGAACTAAAACATATAAACAACTAGTGGAAATTCTTGGAACACATTTTTCACCAAAACCTCTAGTTATTGCTGAGAGATTTAGATTTCACAAACGGAATCAAGAGGAGGGGGAATCAGTGACGATGTTTATTGCTGCTTTAAAAAGGTTGTCAGAACACTGCGAGTTCAAGGAGGTGCTGAATGACACCATTAGAGACAGACTTGTGTGTGGTCTGCTAAGTGCAGCCACACAGAAGTGTCTTCTTACTGAGGACAACCTTACTCTTGAAAAGGCCATTGAAGTTAGTGTCTCCATGGAGATGGCGGAAAAGGAGGCTCACCAGTTGAGTTCAACAGGGAGAGTTCACAAGGTGTCGTCTGAGCCTAAAGGTGCGCAGAACGGCACATGTTACAGTTGTGGGAAAACGGGCCATCACGCTAATGACTGCTGCTGTACAGAGCTGGAATGCCGAAATTGTGGCAAAAAAGGTCACATTGAACGTGCCTGTAGAGGTAAAAAAAAGAACAGACAGAGCTGGGAAGCATGAAAGCAAAATGTCTGTACTTGGACGAGAGAAGAAAAAGAGTGTTCATTCAGTGCAGTATGATGGAACAAGCAAAACAGAGGGGAGCGACACCTCTGAGGAGGAAGAGGTGCACACACTGACGGTTGCAGGTGGTCCAAATGGCTACTGGGTGTCGCCACTGGTGGAGGGACAATCAGTGCGGATGGAGGTGGACACAGGCGCAGCTGTGTCCCTTGTTTCAGACACTGTCTACAACAAAATGCTAAAGCATCTTACCCTTCAGCCAACAAACATTGTGCTAAAGACGTATACCGGCGAACCTGTGGCCATGAGAGGCACCATTGAGGTGACAGTTAAATTGAACGGACAGACTGCGAAACTGCTACTATATGTGGTAAAGGGAAATAACCCATCTCTACTGGGATGTGCGTGGCTAGAGAAAATCACGCTGGACTGGCCTGCAGTCCGCATGATGTCAAAAGGGGAATCAGGTCTGACTGCAGTTTTAAAAAAACATGCAGAACTCTTCAATGGTGAACTTGGGAGCATGAAAAAGATCAGCGTGAGACTGGACATTAAACCTGACAGCAAGCCGAAGTTTCACAAAGCCCGACCTGTACCCTATGCAATTAGGCCAAAAGTTGAGGCTAACTTGGATGCCTTAGTCGAGAATGGAGTCCTGGAGCCTGTGAGCGTGAGCAAATGGGCCACACCCATTGTTCCTGTCCTGAAAAAGGATGGATCTGTTCGAATCTGCGGGGATTTTAAAGTGACTATTAACCCAGTGCTGTCTGCGGAACAGTACCCTCTTCCCCTCATTGGTGATCTCTTTACGGGCCTGGCCGGAGGGCAAAAGTTCAGCAAAATAGACTTATGCCAGGCTTATCTACAAATGCATGTCGATGACAAATCAAAGGAGCTGTTGACAATTGTGACATACAAGGGGCTATACAGGTACTGCCGCCTTCCGTTTGGAATTACGTTGGCCCCTGCTCTATTCCAAAGGGCAATGGATCAGATCTTGAGTGGACTGCCAGGAGTCCAGTGCTACCTGGACAACATCCTCGTCACTGGGACAAATGAGGAGGATCATCTTCTGAACTTGGATGCGACACTACAGCGACTGAAAGAGTACGGACTCAGAGTTCGTAAGGACAAATGTGAATTCTTTCAGTCTTCAGTTGAGTACCTGGGGCATGTGATTGACGCTACTGGCCTGTATAAGGCGCCATCAAAGGTCAAGGCGATCATGGAGGCCCCAGCACTCCAGAATGTGAGCCAGTTACGTTCATTTCTGGGGCTACTTAACTACTACGAGAAGTTTATTCCAGACTTAGCAACATTGCTGAAGCCGTTACACCAGTTGCTATGTCAAGGCAAAACATGGAAATGGACTGAATTGTGCAGCGAAGCTTTCGCCCAAGCAAAGAAAGCATTGCTGAAGTCGAAGGTCCTGACACACTTCGACCCAAAGCTACCCGTGCAGCTAGCATGTGATGCATCACCATCTGGTGTGGGAGCAGTCATATCCCACATCATGCCTTCTGGGGAAGAGAAACCTATCGCCTTCGCATCACGCACCTTGAACAAGGCCGAGAGTAACTATGCGCAGATTGAGTGCGAGGCCTTGGGAATCGTTTTTGGAATTCGAAAATTTCATCAGTACCTGTTTGGGAGAAGGTTCACACTCCTGACGAACCACCGTCCATTGACTTCAATCTTCGGGCCCCACACCGGAATTCCGTCTCTTGCTGCAAGCAGGATGCAAAGGTGGGCTTTACTGTTGTCAGGACACACATACGACATCAAATATCGCAAATCAGACTTGCACGGCAACGCAGACGGTCTCTCGAGGCTGCCCTTGCCTGTTACTCCCCCAGAACCTCGTCAGATAGACATCTTCTACTTTAGGTAAGTGGAGGGAGCACCTGTCACTGCAGTTCAGGTGCGAAGGCACACCTGCAATGATCCAGTCCTGTCTGAGGTAATGGACAATGTCATTCGAGGGAGAGCTATAGGAGATTCTCCTAGTTTGAAACCTTACGTTTCAAAAAGAAATGAGCTCTCCGTCCAGGCAGGTTGTCTTCTTTGGGGACGCCGTGTCATCATTCCGCCACCTCTGAGGGAACCTATACTGCAACAACTTCATACAGGCCACAGTGGGATGGTTCGGATGAAGGAAATGGCAAGAAGCTACTTCTGGTGGCCAGGTCTCGATGGAAATATTGAGGAGAAAGCCAAAACATGTTCCCCATGTCAAAGGGTCCGGAATGTTCCACAGCTGGCAACCCTACACCCCTGGGATTGGCCTGAAGAAGTGTGGCAGTGAGTACATGTGGACTTCGCCGGTCCTTTCGAAGAGAAAATGTTTATGGTGGTTGTGGACGCTCGTAGCAAGTGGCCGGAGGTCGCTGTGATGAGGTCTACCACGGCAGAGAAAACAATTGAGAAACTGGGTGAGATGTTCAGCCGTTATGGCTCACCGGAACAACTCGTAAGTGACAACGGTCCACAATTTGTATCACAGGAGTTTGCAACCTTCCTGCATGTGAATGGTGTCCAACACATCAGGTCTGCGCCCTATCATCCCTCTACTAACGGCCAGGCAGAAAGGTTTGTGCAAACTTTGAAGCACGCCTTGAAGGCATCACAAGGTCAGGGCTCAATCCACCAACGTCTGAACAGCTTCCTGTTGTCCTACAGGAACGAGCCGCATGCCACAACCAAAACTTCCCCCGCTTCACTCATGATGAAGAGGCAGTTGCGGACAAGTTTTGACTTACTCAAACCTCCAAGGGCAGAGCAGGTTGTCCATCGTCAACAACAAGCTCAAGTTGAAAGGAGAGAGAAAAGAGCCAAGGAGAGATGGTTTCATCCTGGAGAGCACGTCCTAGCTCGAAACTACAACACTGGACCGAAATGGGTTCCTGCTACGGTGATCGCGCAGACGGGCCCTGTGTCTTACACGGTTGAGACTGCTGAGGACGTCGTCTGGAGAAGACACACAGATCAACTGTTGCTAGGAGCAGAGACAGCTACAGAGGCTCCAACGGCTGGTTGGCCTGAACTGTTTCCGGATGATACCGCAAACCAGCATCCTTTGCCACAGTGCTCTTCTCCAACACAGGAAGTCAAAGAGACTGTTCCACCTGTGCAAACTCCTGACTTTCGACTGACACAGGCACCTTCTCTATCTAGGCCTGTGTCAATGCCTACTGCTGTGGAAACCAGCGATGACTGCCGGTATCCTGTCAGAGAGCGGCGGCCTCCAAGACGCTTGGATCTGTAGGCTTAGTGACTTACCCACAAGACTGGGGCAGAATAAACCCCAGGGTAAAGTCAGGGTTTGAGGCAGTCTACCTCTACCCTTGGTTAGTTGAGTGCATTGAAAGTAACTTACTGTTGAGGAATAATGTGGACCTTTCATTTAAGAGGGGAGGAATATGTTATGTATTGGGTGTTCTCCTCCCACCTGCGGTGGCGCTGTCACAGCAGATAAATGGTTGGGGTTGTTCTCTTGGTTAAGCTTTAGCTCTCTTTGTTCGGTTCTCTCCAGAACCTTCTTTTGAATAAAGCCTCATGTTTGAATCTCTGAGTTCGGAGTCCTAATTCTGTCTAGGTAGAAAGGTACAGACACAACAGCATGGAGCAGAGATCCCAGATTTGAGTTGTGGTCTGTGCTCAGTGGTAGCATTCTTTCCATGGAGTCAGAAGGTTGTGGATTCAAGATCCACTCCAGAGCATTGAGCACAGAATCCAGGCTGACACTCTCCATGCAGTACTGAGGGAGTAATGCCTTTCAGATGAGACATTAAACTGAGATCCTGTTGGCCCAGGAGCACATAAGAGATCCCTTAGCACTATCTGAGAAGAGCAGGGAAGTTCTCCCTGGTGTCCTGGCCAACATTTATCCCTTAACCAATATCATTTAAAAAAAAGTTTATCTGCTCATTTATCTTGTTACTATTTGTGGGAGCTTGCTGTACGCAAATTGGTTGCTGTGTTTCCTACATTACAACAGTGACTGCACTTCAAAAGTACTTCACTAGCTGCAAAGTGTTTTGGGACGTCCTGAAAAGTGCTGCAAAAATGGAAGTTCGTTCTTTGTTTCTTTTTCATTTCAGCTGCTATGGCAGTAGGGGGCGCTACAGTCAATCTCAGTGTCCGTGTGTTGAGGGATTGTCAGGGCTCCTGCTGGAGGGAAGGTGCAGGAGTGGATATCGAGCTGAGGACGGGATTATGTCCCGGCTGGATCCATGACGCCTGCAATTTAAAATTGATAGGGGGCAATTTTATTAATGGGGGCGTGTTGGAGGCAGGACTGCTGCTTGTCGGGTCTATGTCCCACCTCCATCGATTTGTGGCCAACCCACGCTATTTTCCCTTGAATTTCCCTTGATTGACCTTGTTACGCCCGCCCAGCGGGCTCAGCAGGCCAATTAAGGGAAAGCTGGTTGCAGAGAAATTTTTTGACAGATGAATTGTCATCGTTTGACAGCTCCGTGAAGCTGTCAAACACTGACATTCTCTGTAGTTTGATGAGGCCTTGCATTCAAGACCTCACCAACCTTCTTTCTTTTACAGAAATGAGATGGTTGTTGCATCTGTGAATGCAACGGACACCTGTCAATCCCAACACGGAGGTCCAAGACTCTCCGCATACACACCGACTGAAGCCTGCAGGAAGAAACAAAGGTAAATACACTTTTAAAAACACTTTGCACTTACCTCAGATACTCACCTCTACACTCTTGCACCCATCACTTACCTCCACACCACACTTTTGCACCCACCCAACCCCCGCAGACCCAGTACTCGCCTCGCTGAGCTGGCGTGTTTCGGAGCCTTCGGGAAGCCCGCACTTGTAAGGGCAAAAAGGGGATAATCCTATTTTCTACCTGTTAACAGGCAGTTAATAGGCTTTAATCCTTTCCCGCCTCCAAGGAGATGGGAGCAGGCGCGGGACGGCTACCCGCCTCCTGGCAAGATGTCATGGAGGCGGGTTGGGGGCGGGTTGGGGGCGGGTTGGGCACCTGCCCCAAATTTTGCCATTTTCCCGGCAGTCCCGCCTCCATAGGGCTGGCAAAATCACCCCCGAAGTCAGCAGGATCGGGCACTAGAAGCCAGCGGGTAAGTCTCCACGTTACCTGAGGCCTGCCCAGTCTTTGCCGGGAGGGGGTTGTTCAAATTGTCCCCTTCACTGTCTCACATCCAAAATGGCCGCCTGGCTAAGATTCCAGAGGGTTTTCAGGCCCATGGTGCCGGTGCACCAACAAAAGTCAGCATTTTCAGGAGAAATTTGGCAAAAGAAAATACTTTAATGCCATCTGGCTCACACTAACAAACAGCCACTTCCTCCATTTAAAGCATTCTACTGTCCAACAGTGCATGGGTCAGATACGTATTTCAAAAGGGTGACATCTTGAGGCCTCCCAATCACAGGATAGGTTCACATGAAGGGGGCCCTTTGGCCGATTTGATATCATTCTTCCACAGTACCAACCCCACCATTTCCCCAACACACAACAGTTGGGCTTTGTTCATTAGTTAAGCTTAGAATGCAAAGCTTTCGCAAACCAAGAGATAAAGACATCATACTAGAACTTTATCAACCTCTGTTTAGGCCTCAGCTGGAGTGTTGTGGACAATTCTGGGCACCACACTTCAGGAAAGATGTAAAGCCCTTAAAAAGGGTGCAGAGCAGGTTTACCAGGATGTTACCAGGGATGAGGGACTTCAGTTATGAGGAGAGGTTGAAAAAGTTAGGACTGTTCTCCTTGGAACAGAGAAGGTGAAGAGGTGACCCAAGAGGTTTTCAAGATGATGAGAGCTTTTGAGAGAGGAGATAGAGAAAAACTATTCCCTCTGGCGAGTGGGTCAATAACTAGAGATCATAGATTCAAAATCATTAGAAAATGATCCAGAGGGAAGGTGAGGAGAATTTTTTTTCACTCAGAGAGTTGTCGGGATCTGGAACGCTCGACCTGAAAAGGTGGTGGAAGCTGATTCCATAAATAATTATCAAAGGGAGTTGGACAGGTACTTGAAGATGAGGAACTTACCGGGTTACGGACAGAAAGCGGGGAAGTGGGACGGAGCATGACTGCTCTGTCAAAGAGCCAGCACAGGCACGACGGGCCGAATGGCCTCCTTCTGTGCTGTGAGATTCTATGAAACCACTTCATTGATAAGTTGGGTGCAATTCGTTGCATTCACAAAGAGATTGAATTTAACAAATCACTCACATAAGAATCTTCACTCATGTCTATTCTTTAAAAGATATTTATTATTGACTAAACCCGATGAAGGGCCAGGGCCTATGGCAGGACAGCGCCAAGGATGGAGAGCACAGGGAGAGAAGGTGAGGTAAGTCAGCAATAGCAATTAGTTGGCGCCAGTCTTGGGTCTTAAAAGCCAATAGGCTGTAGGAGGTGAGTACTTAAATTAGCAACAGAAGAGCCAGCGCAGCACTGTCGGAGGTACTGCACTGTCGGAGGTGCTGCACTAAGGGAGGTGCTGCACTGTCGGAGGTGCTGCACTGTCGGAGGAGCTGCACTGTCGGAGGAGCTGCACTGTCGGGGGTGCAGCACTGTCGGGGGTGCTGCACTGTCGGAGGTGCAGCACTGTCGGAGGTGCTGCCCTGTCGGAGGTGCTGCACTGTCGGAGGAGCTGCACTGCCGGAGGTGCTGCACTGTCGGAGGTGCAGCACTGTCGGAGGTGCAGCACTGTCGGAGGTGCAGCACTGTCGGAGGTGCTGCACTGTCGGAGGTGCAGCACTGTCGGAGGTGCAGCACTGTCGGAGGTGCAGCACTGTCGGAGGTGCTGCACTGTCGGAGGTGCTGCACTGTCGGAGGTGCTGCACTGCCAGAGGTGCTGCACTGCCGGAGGTGCTGCACTGTCGGAGGTGCAGCACTGTCGGAGGTGCTGCACTGTCGGAGGTGCAGCACTGTCGGAGGTGCTGCACTGCCGGAGGTGCTGCACTGCCGGAGGAGCTGCACTGCCGGAGGTGCTGCACTGTCGGAGGTGCTGCACTCTCGGAGGTGCAGCACTGTCGGAGGTGCTGCACTGTCGGAGGTGCAGCACTGTCGGAGGTGCAGCACTGTCGGAGGTGCAGCACTGTCGGAGGTGCAGCACTGTCGGAGGTGCTGCACTGTCGGAGGTGCAGCACTGTCGGAGGTGCAGCACTGTCGGAGGTGCTGCACTGTCGGAGGTGCTGCACTGCCGGAGGTGCTGCACTGTCGGAGGTGCTGCACTGTCGGAGGTGCTGCACTGTCGGAGGTGCTGCACTGTCGGAGGTGCAGCACTGTCGGAGGTGCTGCACTGTCGGAGGTGCTGCACTGTCAGAGGTGCTGAACAGTCGGAGGTGCTGTGTTTCGAACAAGATATTAGGTTGACATAAAGGATCCCAGGGCACTGCTTGAAGAAGAGCAGGGAGTTCTCGGTATCCTGGCCAATATTCCAACAAGTACCAGCACAGCCAGAAGAACTGGTCATTCGTCTCATTTGCTGTTTGTGGGATCATGCTGTGCTATCGTGGCTATCGTGTTTGCCTATATACCAGTGTCTGCACTTCAAAAATAATGAATTGGCTGTAAAGCGTTTTGGGACATCCTGAGGATGTGAAGTGCGCTATATCTTTTTTCTAAATGTCCACACGGGTGGGGAGTTCACTGATTTAGATCTTTGAGAAAATGTAAAGCAACCGAACCTTCAGTCTACAGTTTAAACAAGGTCACATGAAAGGCCCGTCCAAGGTCACTGTAGAAATGTGCCTACAGCGCCCTCTGCTGGGCCGGCTGGTAGCCTTTTCTGCTAAAGTCCCTGGGGGCTAAATTGGATGGTCCCCAAAAACGTGTGCGGGGATCGGGGAGCGCGATTACCCTGCGCCCTTTCAATGTAGTGGCCACCCTCAGGATGACAGCATTCACGATGCCACCCTTGCCACTCCACCAGTGCCCTTGCTGCTGCCGGTCAGCCAGCCCAGACCAGACTGCTGCCACCCTGGCCGAGATGGTGCAGTCTGCAGCCGGACTTTCTAGGCCCAGAGCTGCTCAAGTTCTTCCTCCAAGGCCATCTGTGGCCTCCTCCACTGAAAGTCAGCAGCCTTCCACCAGCCATGCTGCAGTCACTGGGGTAGCACGGTGTAGGAGCACTAGGACAGGCAAAGGCACACGGAAGACAGGCATTAAGGAAATGCACAAGGGTGATTAGTTTACGTCTGTATGCAATATGGCATGATTTTTAATTTATAAATTTAGTTTGGAATGTGTATTTTGTGTTGGCTTTTATTTTTGCATTGTGGCCAAGAGGACGATGTGATGGTCAGTGACAGAGGGAAGGTAAGGAGTGTGGGACTGTTAGTGAATGGGAAATTGGGGTTGATGTTACTGATATCGCTCTTGAAATAGTTCTTCGTGTACAGCGAGGGGAGAAAGGGCTGTCTAGGTTGCAGCCGCCCTTCCTCCTCCTTCTGTCTACCTCCTCCTCTTCCTCATCTTCCTCCTCATGCTCCTGCTCCTCAGCTTCTCGTCTGATAGCTGGGGGCAAGGGCTGTCCCCTCATAATGACGATGTTGTGCAGCATTCAACCGACCAGCACAAATCTTGAGACCCGCTCAGTCGAGCACTGCAGGCCTCCTCCAGAGCGGTCCAGGCAGCAGAATCGTTGCATCAGCCGCCAGTGGTCTGCTCTATCACATTTCTTGTGTCAGCATGGCTCTCATTGTATGCATGCTGCGCACGTGTGTGTGGGTTGCGAACCGGAGTCATGAGCCATGTCGTCAGCGGATAGCCCTCGTCACCCAGTAACCATCCTTTAGTTTGCCGTGTGGGTGAAATACAGCTGGCACAGTGAACTGCGGCACAATGAAGGCATAGTGACTGCTGCCAGGATACCGGGCAATGGCCTGCATGATGCGCTGCCAATGATCGCACACCAGTTGCACGTTGAGGGAGTGGAATCCCTTTCGGTTCGGGTACATGATAGAGTTGACATGAGGCGCACGTAAAGCAATGTGCGTGCAGTCAATGGCACCCTGCACCATGGGGAAGCCTGCAAACCTTGCAAACCCTCGTGCTCACTCTGCCTGCAAGATGGAATGAAATTAAGTTATCCCTCTTCGAACAGAGAGCCTCAGTGACCTCCCTCATGCAACAATGCACTGCAAACTGCGAGATGTTGTTCATATCTCCAGCACCAGCCTGGAAGGAGCCAGACACATGAAAGTTCATGGCCAAGGTCACCTTGACAGCCACTGGCACTGCGGTTCCTGCCCTGCTCCGAGGTTGGAGTTGTGGCTGCAGCAGGTGGCAGATTTCAGTGACCATCTCCTTAGTGAAGCGCGGATGTCTCAAACATTGGCTGTTGCTGAGGTTCAGGTAGGAGAATTGCTCCTTTTTTTCATTCATTCACGGGATATGGGTGTAACTGGCAAGGCCAGCATTTATTGCCCATCCCTAATTGCCCTCGATAAGGTGGCGGTGAGCCACCTTCTTGAACCCCTGCAGTCCATGTGTGAAGGTACTCCCACAGTGCTGTTAGGTAGGGGGTTCCAGGATATTGACCCAACGACGATGAAAGATCGTCGATATACTTCTAAGTCAGGATGGTGTGTGACTTGGAGGGGAACTTGGAGGTGGTGGTGTTCCCATGTGCCTGCTGCCCTTGTCCTTCTAGGTAGAGGTCGCGGGTTTGGGGGGTGCTGTCAAAGACAGCTTCTTAAACACCCTGGGTGGATCTGGCCCCCTGCTGAAAGCCCTTCTTCCCATTCTCCTCCTCCGCCCACTTCTAGCAGCTTGTCCTGCTCTACGTGGCCTCTGTTCACTCTCCCAGGAAGGCCTACTGGTTTGTGCAGAAGCCTTGAATTCAGAAAAAAATACTTCAGCACCTGCCACACTGCTCCCTGTAGACTTCTGAAACTTGAAAACACCATAGAAAGCACCAAAAACCTGTAGAATCGTAGCAACAGCCAGAAGAAATCAACCAGCAACTAACCTGTAAGTAGTTGATGATCCCTTTCAATACAGCTGGTGGGGGGTCCTTCCTGCAGCTTAACATATGTTCAGCTGTGCGAGGTTAAGAGACAGCATTGACTGGAGCATGAAGTTACAAAATGGCAGCGCTGGCATCAAATCAGCGTTGCTCCCTGATTGACGTCATGTTCTGCCATGCTCTGCATACTTCCGGCGGATGTTAACTGACATAAGAAAACTACTAGGCAGTTGGTCTAAGCGTTAAACAAAGCTTTAATCAACTGTTTTACAACATGGAGGTCTAGTTGTGTCCTTCACTAGCTCCAGTTAAGAATGTCCTGCGCAAGCTGGGCCCATGCCAAAGTATTTATACTCTCCCTGGACAGCGCCACCCGTATTATTCAATAAGTCTTTCTTTCATGAATGACTGATTCATATCATTAACTGTGGACGCGCTAACCCCTTTACCAAGATGGCGCCCGGTGTGCTTTGCTTCAGAAGTTTGCGCGCATGCGCGCCGCAGACATCATTTTAGAACCCTAACGGCTGCCGAGCCCAATTTTACCCCTGAGTCCAGGTGTCTTCAGTGACAACACTTCAAAAGTTCTTCATTGGCAGTAAAGCACTTTGGGACAACCTGAAGTTGTGAAAGGCGCTATATAAATGCCAGTCTTTCTCCTTGTGCCGAGTGCTGTAATCTTGACAAACAACAACACCAACGACTTGCATTTATATCCACTGCTACACGATTGATGAAACAATCCTCAACGGCAGGTCAAACTGGAGCTGTCGAGCACCGATCAAGTTCATTGTTGGAATGAACTCAACTGTGAAGGCCTGGGCTGAGGTCCAAAGTTTAGGGCAGCGCAGTCCAGCATAGCTCCACCACTTTGCTGACTTAAAAAGCTATCGTGGGTTTAGTTCCTTACGTTAACTATGCGAGTGGGTTTACAAATGCAAGTGGATGTGCTCTTGCAGAGCTTAGTGCTTTAAGAAGAGAACGAGAGATACAAAAGAAGAACTGCAAGCTGAAACACTGATGGTCGGAGTGGGAAAATATACAGAAGGTAAGCAACTTTAATACACAGACACTCCCTCCACCACCGGCGTACCGTGGCTGCAGTGTGTACCATCTACAAGATGCACTGCAGCAACTCGCCAAGGCTTCTTCGACAGCACCTCCCGAACCCGCAACCTCTACCACCTAGAAGGACAAGGGCAGCAGGCGCATGGGAACACCACCACCTCCAAGTCACACACCATCCTGACTTGGAATATATCGTCGCTGGGTCAAAATCCTGGAACTCCCTCCCTAACAGCACTGTGGTACCTTCACCACACGGACTGCAGCGGTTCAAGAAGGCGGCTTACCACCACCTTCTCAGGGTCAACTAGGGATGGGCAATAAAAACTGGCCTTGCCCACTGCGCCCACATCCCAAGAATTAATTCTTTTAAAAAGTTCTTATCTGTCCACAAAAATCACGAGCAACAGAAAAATCATAGGAATCGATGTCACAATTATTACTCTACCACGGAGTTTGCACAATGTTTATAAAACAAAACAGACAGTGAACAGGTCCTATATCGCAGATGGATTTCTAGAGCGATGGAGGACTGGAAATTAGGTCACGCCAACTAAAGAGACTCGCAGGTCTGGTTTCCCCACTTCTCTCAGCTTGCAACCTCAGCTCACAGCAGGTGTCAGGAGAAAGCTGGCCCCCTCCTGCAGGATAAAAGAAAAGGACAATGGAGAGGCCCTGCTTGGGGAGTACCCGAGCAACCGATCAGAAGGGAATGGTCGAGAGTCAGTCCAGGCGGCATGTAAGATACAGAACAGAGGATGGGGCAATCATTGTTTAAATATTTGAAAAAGTGAGTGGTGTGAGTCGGCCTCTTCTGATTAATTGTTGTATGAGCTTCCAAGCGAATTGAGGTCTGTTTTCTGCTGTGCCTCAAGTTATATAAACTGTGTTTTATTCATTGTAAACTGACGAGAGTTTGCTAAACAGTTTCCTTTATCCACAGAAAGTGTCAGGGGTTAAATCCTAGAAAACCTGATTCATCAATTGATGTTGCTGGTTAAGAAATCCCTGATTCTTATTACTTGAACGGAGGAACCAGACGATCCAAAGAGAATCTTCAAAACGTTCCTAAACTTGAAAACATTACTTTCTGCCTTTGTCAGAAACGTTCTGGCGAAACCCAACCTGACTTCCAGTTTTCAGCAGCGCCTGTGCTGCTTTCGGGAAAATGCAGAAGCAACGTCAGCAACAGACCTGCAGCACTCTCGGGGGCTTCCGGGGCCAGCTGTGATGTATGTGCGTTACCTGCTCTATGAAGTGCAGGCACGTTAATTGCCTCTCAGCCTATTTGCTCAGTGGTTTTCGGGACTGAGGTGGTTGTATTCCTGCTCTCTCGGCTGGCGCCGGTGAATCTCCCTCATAAACAAACTTGTCGCCTATTCCCAGACTGACTGCCCTGGCCCCCACAGAGCTCAGTGGCAGCCCTGCCCTCAACCTCCTTAGTAGTCGCTCCCTTGCACATGCAACTCCTGGGCACAGCGCGTAACACGTGAATTCAAACTTTGCAATCATGCTTTACATTTACCGTACCTTGAGTCTTACAGTTGGTGAACTCCTTAAATTGCTTCCTCGACACCTCCATGATTTCCCTCAGTGACACTTGGAGTCAGCTGAGAGTAAGCACCCAAGGGAAATGCTGATTGGCTGAATGCTGCAGTTCTACTCCTGACGGAGCATGTCAGCCAAATAAGGAGGACGTGTACACAGAATGCCAGATTGCTTTGCTCTTTGTAAAAGGGCTCACAGAACTCCAGTAATGACTGTTCCGTTCAGCAAGAGGCCTGCAGACCAGAAGGTCTCCGGTCCGCTGAGTTAGCTGATTTCAGCCCCAGGACTGCTACAATCAGGATCAGTCCCCCTTGGTTAGGAGAGGAAAATGGGCCCCGGTTCGGTCTCCTCCCCGCTACTCAGTGCCCACTGCTGGTTACTGCACACAAGGGCAAGCTGAGTGAGTAGAGGGTCAGAGGCGGCTGCCATCAGACAGGCCATCATGGCTGAGTAGTTACGTTGAGTACAGTGTGAGTGAGGGTGGGGAGTTGGATGGGGTACAGTGTGTGTGAGGGTGGGGAGTTGGATGGGGTACAGTGTGTGTGTGAGGGTGGGGAGTTGGATGGGGTACAGTGTGTGTGTGTGAGGGTGGGGAGTTGGATGGGGTACAGTGTGTGTGAGAGGGTGGGGAGTTGGATGGGGTACAGTGTGTGTGAAAGGGTGGGGAGTTGAATGGGGTACAGTGTGTGTGTGAGGGTGGGGAGTTGGATGGGGTACATCGTGTGAAAGGGTGAGAGTTGGATGGGGTACATTTTTTAAAGGGTGGGGAGGTGGATGGGGTACAGTGTGTGTGAAAGGGTGGGGAGGTAGCTGGGGTACAGTGTGTGTGAAAACAAGGGGAATTGGATGGGGTACAGTGCATGTGAAAGGGTGGGGAGTTGGATGGGGTACAGGGTGTGAGAGAGGGTGGGGAGTTGGATGGGGTACAGGCTGTGTGTGACAGAGGGGGGGGAGTTGGATGACGTACAGTGTGTGTGAGAGAGGGTGGACAGTTGGATGGGGTACAGTGTGTGTGTGAGGGTGGGGAGTTGGATGGGGTACAGGCTGTGTGTGACAGAGGGGGGGGAGTTTGATAGGGTACATTGTGTGAAAGGGTCGGGAGGTGGCTGGAGTACAGTGTGTGTGAAAGGGTGGGGAGTTGCATGGGGTACAGTGTGTGTGAAAGGGTGGGGAGTTGCATGGGGTACAGTGTGTGTGAGGGTGGGGAGTTGGATGCGGTACAGTGTGTGTGAAAGGGTGGGGAAGTGGATGGGGTACAGTGTTTGTAAGACGGTGGGGAGTTGGATGGGGTACAGTGTGTGTGAAAGAGTGGGGAGTTGGATGGGGTACAGTCTGTGTGTGTTTTATAGATATGTGATGAGAAAAAGATTGGTGAAGTCAAGCGTAGGTCCCTTGCAGTCAGAATCAGGGGAATTTATAATGGGGAACAAAGAAATGGCTGACCAATTAAGTACATATTTTGGTTCTGTCTTCACAAAGGAGGACACAAATAATCTCCCAGAGATGTCGGGGAACATAGGGTCTGATGAAAGGGAGGAACTGAAAGAAATCAGTATTTGTAGGGAAATGGTGTTAGGGAAAGTGATGGGATTGAAGGCCGATAAATCCCCAAGGCCTGATAATCTACATCCTAGGGTACTCAAGGAAGAGGCCCTACAAATAATAGATGCATTGCTGATCATCTTCCAACATTCGATGGAATCTGGAACAGTACCCATGGATTGGAGGGTAGCTAATGTTACCCCACTATTCACTTCACCTGACGAAGGAGCAGCGCTCCGAAAGCTTGTGATTTCAAATAAAGCTGTTGGACTATTAACTGGTGTTGTGTGATTTCTTACATTCAAAAAAGGTGGTAGAGAGAAAATGGGGAATTACAGACCGGTAAGCCTGACATCGGTACTTGGAAAACAGTGACAGGATCGGACAAAGTCAACATGAATTTACAAAAGGTAAATCGTGCTTGACTAATCTACTGGAATTTTTTGAGGATGTAACTGGTAAAATAGATAAGGGAGAACCAGTGGATGTGGTGTATTTGGACTTTCAGAAGGCTTTCGATAAGGTCCCGCATAAGAGATTAGCATGTAAAGTTAAGGCACATGGGATTGGGGCAAGGTATTGACTTGGATAGAGAACTGGTTGGCAGACAGAAAGCAAAGAGTTGGAATAAACGGGTCTTTTTCTGAGTGGCAGGCAGTGACTAGTGGGGTACCGCAGGGATCAGTCCTTGGACCCCAGCTATTCACAATATATATTAATGATATATAAGGGAATTGATGTAATATCTCCAAATTTGCAGACAACACAAAGCTGGGTGGGCGTGTGTGCTGTGAGGAGGATGCCGAAAAACTCCAGGATGATTTGAACAGGTTGGGTGATTGGGCAAAAGCATGGCAGATGCAATATAACGTGGATAAATGTGAGGTTATCCACTTTGGTGGCAAAAACAGGAAGGCAGATTATTATCTGAATGGCAATAGATTGGGAGAAGGGGAAGTGCAACGAGACCTGGGCGTCCTTGTGCACCAGTCGCTGAAGGTAAGCATGCAGATGCAGCAGGCGGTTAAGAAGGCAAATGGTATGTTGGCCTTCGTAGCGAGAGGGTTTGAGTACAGGAACAAGGATGTCTTGCTGCAGTTATACAGGGCCTTGGTGAGACCACATCTTGAGCATTGTGTGCAGGTTTGGTCGCCTTATCTGAGGAAGGATGTTCTTGCCATGGAAGGAGTTCAGCGAAGATTCACCAGGCTGATACCTGGGATGGCAGGAATGACATATGAGGAGAGATTGGGTCGATTGGGCTTGTACTCGCTGGAGTTTAGAAGAATGAGAGGGGATCGCATTGAAACTTATAAAATTCTGACAGGACTGGACAGACTAGATGCAGGAAGGATGTTCCCGATGGTCGGGGAGTCCAGAACCAGGGGTCACAGTCTAAGGATAAGGGGTAGGCCATTTAGGACAGAAATGAGGAGGAATTTCTTCACCCAGAGAGTGGTGAATTCTCTACCACAGAAGGCAGTAGAGGCCAATATATTTGCCCAGAAATTCGGGTCTCCACGGGTGAGTACGCATGGGGTACTCACCCATAGGCCCGATGGAAGTGCTGGTTTCCTGCATGCACTGCGCGTGCGTGGGGGAGGCTGCGCATGCGCATCAAACTTAGGTTTTTTTACACGTTTCTCCGGGAGGGTAAGCCTGCAGAATTTAGAAATGTAAAAAGCAGGCGTAAGGCCTGCTTTTTACAAGGCAAGTGGTGAATTAATTAAAATTAAAACATTTTTTCCACAGGTTTATTATTTTTAAATACTTTAAAGCAAGGTAAGTTTATTTTTAGCCCCGTTAAAATATAAAATTATTCTTTTCAAAAATTTAAATTATTGTTTAAAATAGTTATTTCATGTAATTTATAGTTTATTTAAAAAATGTGATTTAAAAAACCATTTATTTGAAGGTTTAGTGCTATTTTGGGGCCATAGTATTTATAAGTCTTGACAGCACTTCCTGTCAGACTTATGAATGGAGCATTCCCTGCTCCGATTGGCTGCCCATGGCCCACGTGATCACAGGGGACGCATCGAACTAACTGCGCCCCTGGGATACGCAAGCGCTGCGTGCCAGCAGCTGGAACAGGCCCCGGATCGGAATTCCACGGGAGCCCACAGCTCAACGGCTGGCGCGCAAGGTAAGTGCAGATCGGGGGCTTGCACCCGCGGGAAAGCCCCCGACCCGAATTTCTGGGCCAATAAATATATTCAAGAAGGAGTTGGATATATTCTTAAGGCTAAAGGGATCAAGGGATATGGGGAGAAAGCAGGGACCGGGTACTGATGATCAGCCATGATCACATTGAATGGCAGAGCAGACTCGAGGGGACGAATGGCCTACTCCTGCTCCTATCTTCTATGTTTCTATGTTTCTATGTTACATCGACTAATTAAAGGGGAAGAGAAGTTAAAAACTCCCGAATTTCATGTTGAAAGAAAACATACAGCCGCAAAAAAAACCCTGGCATTTTTCCCTCCCTTCACCGGAAATCCACCGTGTCAGGTCTCCTCACCGCAAGGCTGCTTTGGTTTATCATCCACATGTCCCAAAGCAGATGAACTGAAAACAACAGAATCGAGTTACCGACCTCTCGTTATTACAGCATACCCAATCAGTATCATCGGTTCCTGCAGTGCATAGAATGATACAGCACAGAAAGAGACCATTCGGCCCATTGTGCCTGTGCCGGCTCTTTGAAAGAGCTCTCCAATTAGTCCCACTCCCCTGCTCTTTCCCCAGAGCCCTGCAAATTTTTCCTTTTCAGGTATATAGCAAGGAACTTTTTTATTGCCTATTGGGCATTAAAACTCAATGACATTGGGTGGGATTGGAGTCACATGTAGGCCAGGCCAGTTAGGGGTGGCAGGTTCCCTTCCCTGAAGGACATTCTCTGGTGCTAACCCAACAATTACCAAATGTATTGAATTCAGCTTCAGAGCTTGCACATGGTCGGATTTGAACCCTCACCCTCCGGTATATTAGTCCAGTACCATAACCTCTAGGCTACCATACCTGCTCGTAGGACTTAGCTCGGCATTCAGCCTGCTGTGAGGTCGCGACCCCCATTGCTTCCAATGGAGCCACTCCACGGTTGCTTTGTCATCAGGACTGTCATAGCGAGAGGATTCGAGTACAGGAGCAAGGATGTCTTGCTGCAGTTGTACAGGGCCTTGGTGAGACCACAGCTTGAGTATTGTGTGCAGTTTTGGTTGCCTTGTCTGAGGAAGGATGTTCTTGCCATGGAGGGAGTGCAGCGAAGATTCACCAGACTGATACCTGGGATGGCAAGAATGACGTATGAGGAGAGATTGAGTCGATTGGGCTCATATTGGCTGGAGTTTAGAAGAATGAGAGGGGATCTCATTGAAACTTATAAAATTCTAACAGGAGTAGACAGACTAGATGCAGGAAGGATGTTCCCAATGGCAGGGAGTCCAGAACCAGGGGTCACAGTCTAAGGATAAGGGGTAAGCCTTTTAGGACAGAGATGGGGAGGAAATTCTTCACCCAGAGAGTGGTGAACCTGTGGAATTCTCTACCACAAAAGGCAGTTGAGGCTAATTCATTAAATATATTCAAGAAGGAGTTAGATATATTTCCTAAGGCTAAAGGGATCAAGGGATATTGGGAGAAAGCAGGGACAGGGTACTGAATTTGGATGATCAGCCATGATCTCATTAAATGGCGGAGCAGCCTCGAGGGGTCGAATGGCCTACTCCTATCTTCTATGTTTCCATGTTTCTACGTGAAAGGGTGGGGAGCTGGATGGGGTACAGTATGTTGTGAAAGGGTGGGGAGTTGGATGGGGTACAGTCTGTGTGTGTGAAAGGGTGGGGAGTTGGATGAGGTACAGTGTGTTTGAAAGGGTGGAGAGTTGGAAGGGGTACAGTGTGTGAGCGTGAGGGTGGGGAGTTGGATGGGGTACAGTGTGTGTGTGTGAGGGTGGGGAGTTGGATGGGGTACAGTGTGTTTGAAAGGGTGGGGAGTTGGATGAGGTACAGTGTGTTTGAAAGGGTGGAGAGTTGGAAGGGGTACAGTGTGTGTGTGAGGGTGGGGAGTTGGATGGGGTACAGTGTGTGAGCATGAGGGTGGGGAGTTGGATGGGGTACAGTGTGTTTGAAAGGGTGGAGAGTTGGATGGGGTACAGTGTGTGTGAAAGGGTGGGGAGTTGGAAGGGGTACAGTGTGTGAGCGTGAGGGTGGGGAGTTGGATGGGGTACAGTGTGTTTGGAAGGGTGGAGAGTTGGATGGGGTACAGTGTGTTTGAAAGGGTGGGGAGTTGGAAGGGGTACAGTGTGTGAGCATGAGGGTGGGGAGTTGGATGGGGTACAGTGTGTTTGGAAGGGTGGAGAGTTGGATGGGGTACAGTGTGTGTGTGTGAGGGTGGGGAGTTGGATGGGGTACAGTGTGTGTGAAAGGGTGGGGAGTTGGATGGGGTACAGTGTGTGTGAAAGGGTGGGGAGTTGGAAGGGGTACAGTGTGTGAGCGTGAGGGTGGGGAGTTGGATGGGGTACAGTGTGTTTGGAAGGGTGGAGAGTTGGATGGGGTACAGTGTGTGTGAAAGGGTGGGGAGTTGGATGGGGTACAGTGTGTTTGGAAGGGTGGAGAGTTGGATGGGGTACAGTGTGTTTGAAAGGGTGGAGAGTTGGAAGGGGTACAGTGTGTGAGCATGAGGGTGGGGAGTTGGATGGGGTACAGTGTGTTTGGAAGGGTGGAGAGTTGGATGGGGTACAGTGTGTGTGTGTGAGGGTGGGGAGTTGGATGGGGTACAGTGTGTGTGAAAGGGTGGGGAGTTGGATGGGGTACAGTGTGTGTGTGAGGGTGGGGAGTTGGATGGGGTACAGTGTGTTATAAATCTCATCATTCATCAAGAAACTACTCATGAAATAATGCTGGACGGCCAGCTGGTGGCGCCGTCCAAGGAGTATAAATACTCGGGCGTCGGCCCCACCTTGCCAGGAACATTCTGTAAGACAAGGAACTAGTGAAGTACAACTAGACCTCCATGTTCTGAAACAAGTTGATTAAATCCTTGCTATATGCTGCAACCAAGTGCGTAGCGCGTTTTATTACGCCACACTGTGTGTGAGAAAATGTGGGCAGTTGGATGGAGTACAGAGTGTGTGAAACGGTGGAGAGTTCGATGGGGTACAGTGTGTGTGAGGGTGGGGAGTTGGATGGGGTACAGTGAGTGTGAGGGTGGGTAGTTGGATGGGGTACAGTGTGTGTGTGAAAGGGTGGAGAGTGTGATGGGGTACAGTGTGTGTTTGTGAGGGTGGGGAGCTGGATGGGATACAATGTGTTTGAAAGGGTGGGGAGTTGGACGGGGTACAGTCTGTGTGTGTGAAAGTGTGGGGAGTTGGATGGAGGACAGTGTGTGTGAAAGGGTGGGTAGTTGGATGGAGGACAGTGTGTGTGAAAGGGTGGGGAGTTGGATGGGGCACAGTGTGTGTGCGAGGGTGGGGAGTTGGATGGGGTACAGTGTGTGTGCGAGGGTGGGGAGTTGGATGGGGTACAGTGTGTGCGAGGGTGGGGAGTTGGATGGGGTACAGTGTGTGTGTAAGGGTGGGGAGTTGGATGGGGTACAGGGTGTTTGTGAAAGGGTGGGGAGTTAGATGGGGTACAGTGTGTGTGAAAATGAGGGGTGTTGGATGGGGTACTGTAGTGTATGTGCCTTTAAGGGGAGAACTGCTTTTTACAGCTCCTGTATACTGTAGTACCGGCAGTGACCACACCTGTATATAACCCTGAGTAGGGATCTGTACTGTTTAGTTTTAGAGCAACCCTCATCCAGTAAACACCTGTTGATTGTTCCTCTGCAGTCTCTGTCGATTATTTGAAGGACACACTACCTAAAGATTCATGGATTCAACATTGGCGACGAGGTGATTCGAACCTACCTGCAACTCTGCAGAAGAAGGCCGATTCCATCACTGCGGGCTTCGACCATCCTGAGAGGACTTGAGCAGGCAGAGGAGGCTGTGGAGAGCTGGGCTTGGTTCTCCAGCCGCGACGATCCAGCACAGCGGGCTGGCAGCAGGTACGGCGCAGACCCTTCCCGGACAGTTGCGGCGGGAGCCGACCGACAGCACAGAAAAAGGCCGAGCAGCGTTGACGGGTAAGAGAGAGGGTAAAGCGCACAGGGGCAGCCGGGGTTGAAGACCGAGCGGCGTCAATGAGAGGGGGTGAAGCACGCAGGGCGCAGCCGGGGTTGAAGACCGAGCGGCGTCAACGAGAGAAGCGTGCAGGAAAACGCGCAGAGTGCGGCCAGTGTTCAAGGGCTGAGCAGCGTCCACGGGGGAAGAAAAGAAAGCGCGGGAGACGCCATTTGGGCCGCAGCGGAGAAGAAAGGGAAGCGCGGGAGACGCCATTTTGAGCCAGCGGAGAAGAAGGGAGAACGCGGGAGACGCCATTTTGAGCCAGCGGAGAAGAAGGGAGAGCGCGGGAGATGCCATTTTTAGCCAGTCTAACCACACCCAGGGATGCAGAAGAGTGGCAGGGTCACAGCATTCGACAATGAAGTCGAAGATTGGCCGACATATGTAGAACGCATAGAGGTGTACTGCAAAGCGAATGACGTGCCAGTTGCCAGGAAAGCACTGGTATTGTTGAATTCCATGGGTGCAAAAACGTACGGCTTACTGCGAAACCTAGTCACCCCAGAGAAGCCAGTGGAAAAGGATTTTGAAAGCATAGTGGCAATCCTACAGGACCACTTAAACCCCACACCGCTGCTGATAGCAGAAAGATTTAGGTTTCACAAAAGGAACCAGCATAAAGACGAAAGTAATGCTAAGTATTTAACAGAACTGCGCAAGCTACCGAAACACTGCCAGTTTGGAACGGGACTAGCAGATACTTTAAGGGACAAGTTTGTGTGTGGGCTGCAAAGTGAAGGAAGCCAGAAACGGCTTCTATCAGAAAAGGATCTTACGCTGGACAAGGCTTTCAACATGGCAGTACAGGTAGACTACCCTTTATCCGGACTTCCGAAAATCGAAACCCACTAAAAACCGAAGGTTTTTTCGTTCAGCGTAAGTCGTGCGTACGACTTACGCTGAACGAAAAAACCTTCGGTTTTTAGAGGGTTCCGGTTGCGGAAGTTCGGATAAAGGGTAAGTCGTGCGCACGACCCCCCGCCGACCCCCCCGCCAGCCCCGACAACCGCCAGCCGCCGACCCCGCCAGCCCCGACAACCGCCGACCCCCCCGCGGACCCCGCCGGCCCCGACAACCGCCGACCCCCCCCGCGGGCCCCACCGGCCCCGACAACCGCCGACCCCCCCCGCGGACCCCGCCGGCCCCGACAACCGCCGACCCCCCCCCGCGGACCCGCCGGCCCCGACAACCGCCGACCCCGCCAGCCGCCGACCCCCCCGCCGACCCCGCCAGCCGCCGACCCCCCCGCGGACCCCGCCGGCCCCGACAACCGCCGACCCCGACAGCCCCGACAACCGCCGACCCCGCCAGCCGCCGACCCCCCCGCGGACCCCGCCGGCCCCGACAACCGCCGACCCCCCCGCGGACCCCGCCGGCCCCGACAACCGCCGACCCCCCCGCGGACCCCGCCGGCCCCGACAACCGCCGACCCCCCCACGGACCCCGCCGGCCCCGACAACCACCGACCCCCCCCCGCGGACCCGCCGGCCCCGACAACCGCTGACCCCGCCAGCCCCGACAACCGCCGACCCCCCCGCGGACCCCGCCAGCCCCGACAACCGCCGACCCCGCCAGCCGCCGACCCCGCCGGCCCCGACAACCGCCGACACCGCCAGCCCCGACAACCGCCGACCCCCCCGCGGACCCCGCCAGCCCCGACAACCGCCGACCCCCCCGCGGACCCCACCGGCCCCGACAACCGCCGACCCCGCCAGCCCCGACAACCGCCGACCCCCCCGCGGACCCCGCCAGCCCCGACAACCGCCGACCCCCCCGCGGACCCCGCCAGCCCCGACAACTGCCGACCCCGCCAGCCACCGACCCCCCCGCGGACCCCGACAACCGCCGACCCTACCAGTCCCGACAACCGCCGACCCCCCCGCGGACCCCGCCAGCCCCGACAACCGCCGACCCCGCCAGCCCCGACAACCGCCGACCCCCCCCCGCGGACCCCGCCAGCCCCGACAACCGCCGACCCCCCCCGCGGACCCCGCCAGCTCCGACAACCGCCGACCCCCCGCGGACCCCGCCAGCCCCGACAACCGCCGACCCCCCCCGCGGACCCCGCCAGCCCCGACAACCGCCGACCCCCCCGCGGACCCCGCCAGCCCTGACAACCGCCGACCCCCCCCCCGCGTACCCTGCCGGCCCCGACCCCCGCCGACCCCGACTGACTTACGCTGAGCGTCAGCGTAAGTCGTGCGCACGACCCCCCGCCGACCCCCCCGCGGACCCCCGCCGACCCACCTTCCGAAATCCGAAATTCTCCTTTATCCGAAAGTCGGCTGGTCCCGAGGTTTTCGGATAAAGGATAGTCTACCTGTATCACATGAAGCAGCCGCACGGGGCGCTGCAGAGATACAACGGAGACCGCAAGAATATGACACAATTGAAATGTCACATGGAGCAGTGAAGTGTTATCGCTGCGGCAGAGCAACACACGACCATAAGGATTGTTGGTTCATGGACCAAGTGTGCAGACAGTGTGGAAAAGTAGGACACATAGCAAGAGTCTGCAGGTCGGGAAAGAAAACCAGCAGCAAGAAACCTCCACAGGAGAAGTACAAAAAGGTACATAAGGTGACGGAGAGTAGTTCAGACGAACAGAAAAGTGATACAGACTCCGGAAGCAAGGAGCTGGGTTGTCTGAAACTACATAATGTAACCAAAATGGAGGATCACCAAACTATCTGGGTCACGCTCAAGATAGACGGAGTCCAAGTGAAAATGAAACTGGACACAGGATCAGCCCTAACAGTCATAAACCAAAGGGACTACAAGCGGCTATTCTCACATATACCCTTGAGAGATACAGAGATTATCTTGAAGACGTACACGGGGCAAAAAGTCTACCCCAAAGGAAAAATAAGGGTGAACGTGATATACAACGGCAAGGAAACACCAAAAATTGACTTATATGTATTGCCAGATGGAGGACCACGACTACTAGGACGTGAATGGATCCGGAAGATACAGTTAGATTGGCATGCCATACAAGCACTGACGGTAGATGCCAAAAAGGATGACGACGTCACACCTGGACGACTGTCAAAAATGCTAACTGAGGCACAAGAAGTGTTCCAGGAGGGACTCGAAACACTAAAAGGCATAACAGCGACGATCAAAATAGAGGAAAATGCAAGCCCAAAGTTTTTTAAGGCCAGACCGGTGCCTTATGCGATCCGCCCAGCCGTCGAAGCAGAGCTGGAAGGTTTGGAACGTTCTGGAGTACTGTCCAAAGTGGACTGGAGCGAGTGAGCTACACCCATCATTCCTGTAGTGAAGAGGTCGTAGAGTAATACGCCTGGGGAACCAAAGAAGATTCGCATCTGTGGGGACTTTAATGTGACAGTGAACCCAATCCTTCACACGGTACAATATCCGCTTCCGAGGATTGAAGATATTTTCGCCTCGTTATCTGGCGGAAAACGCTTCACTAAGATTGATCTGGCCCAGGCGTACCTGCAAATGGAGGTAGAAGAAGCCTCGAAACAGTACCTCACGATCAACACTCACAAAGGTCTCTACCAATACAATCGGCTGGTGTTCGGGGTAGCATCAGCTCCGGCTATTTGGCAAAGGGCAATGGATCAAGTCCTGCAAGGGATTCCAGGGACCCAGTGTTATTTGGACGACATCCTGGTCACGGGCGAAAATGACAGTGATCACCTCGCCAACCTGGAGCAGGTGCTCACTAGATTGAAGGAATATGGGCTCTGAGCTAATCGCCACAAATGTGAGTTTTTCCAGAAGCAGATCTCGTATTGTGGCCATGTTATTGATGAAGAGGGGTTACATAAGTCCCCTGAAAAGATTGAGGCAGTAGTCAAGGCTCCAGCACCGGAAAATGTGTCACAACTGAGGTTGTTCCTCGGGCTGGTGAACTACTACCATAAGTTCTTGCTGAATTTGTCTACGTTACTACACCCACTGAACACCCTACTGCAAACGGGGGTACCTTGGAAGTGGAATGATGAATGTAAACGAGGTTTCCAGAAGTGCAAAGAATTGATCACATCAAAAGAGGTGTTGGCTCATTTCAACCCAGCACTACCAATTCGGTTGGCGTGTGATGCATCACCCTATGGTATTGGAGCGGTGCTGTCGCACAAATTCCCAGACGGCTTGGAGAGGCCAGTAGCCTTTGCGTCTCGGTCACTAACCTCAGCCGAGCGTAACTACGCCCAGATTGACAGGGAGGCCCTCAGCCTAGTGTGGGGAGTGAAAAAGTTCAACCACTATCTGCACGGGCAGAAGTTCACCTTGCTGACTGACCACCAACCACTTGTCTCCATCTTTAATCCAAAGAAGGGCGTTCTGGTGATGACTGCGCAACGGCTACAAAGATGGTCCCTTTTTCTAGGGGCGAACCAATATGAAATAGAGTATAAGGGCACGAAACAGCATGGAAACGCTGATGGGCTATCACGCCTGCCACTGCCTACTGCGGAGGAAGCACCAGCAGTGGACCCTGTCGAAATATTTTATTCGACTATAATTGAATGCTTGCCAGTAACTAACGCGGATATAGAGAAGGAGACCCGAAATGACCCGACACTGTCTCGGGTATATGATTTGACGGTGAAGGGATGGCCAACACATGGCGACTCACTGTTGCCAGCATTCTCATCCAGAAGAGAACAGCTGTCAGTATGCCAGGGGACCTTGATGTGTGGATCCCGAGTGGTAATTCCACCCAAGTTAAGGGAGCGAGTGCTCAATGAGCTTCACGAAGGCCATCTGGGAGGGGTGAAAATGAAAAGCCTTGCTAGGCCGGGGATCGATCAGCAAATCGAGGACCTGACAAAGAGCTGCTCAGGATGCCAGAAGATCCAAAATGCACCACCACATGCCCCTCTACACCCATGGGAGTGGCCCTCCTCTCCATGGCAACAGGTGCATATTGATTTTGCTGGTCAATTCATGGACTCAATGTTCTTAATAGCCGTGGATGCGCACTTGAAATGGCCTGAGGTGATCAAAATGTCCTCCACCACCACGGAGAAAACGATTGCAGTCCTACGGACCATATTTGCCAGAAACGGCTTGCCAGAGCAGATTTGCTCTGATAACGGACCACAGTTTGTGTCCGAAGAGTTTCGGAAATTTATGAAAAGGAATGGGGTAAGGCATTACACATCCGCCCCGTATCATCCAGCCACAAATGGATTGGCTGAGAGGTTCGTACAAACCTTTAAAAAGGCCGTAAGGGCCATGTGCGATGACGACATTCCACTGCAGCATAAGGCGGACAATTTCCTGTTAGCCTACAGAAATGCGACACATGCAGTTACCAACCAGACCCCGGCCATGATGTTCTTTAACCGAAGTTTGAGATCTCGTCTGGATTTGCTCAGACCAAATGTACGAAGAAATGTTGAGAATAAGCAATTCCAGCACATCAATGAGAAGCCGACAAGGAGCTTCAATGTAGGGCAATCAGTCTTGGCCCGCGACTACCGAACAGAGAAATGGCAACCAGGAATGATATGCACACGGCAGGGGCCACTAATGTACACAGTGAATGTTGGGGAGAACATTGTGAGATGCCATGTCGACCAGATCCTAGCGTCACAAGAATAAGTCAACCCCATGTCTTGCGTACCTGGTAATGAACCCGACATACAGGTAGCATCTACCCCAGGAACAGTGGTATCGGAAGCTGATGAACCAACCGATGACAGGGGGCCAGAATCGCCTCCGCACCAAGAGCAAGACACTCAGGAAAGGCGCTATCCAGAAAGGATCAGGAAGCCGCCCCAAAGACTGAATTTATAAATGGACTATTTTCAGTTAATGTTGCATGTTAAAAATGTTAATTGTTAAATGAATGTTATGGTACTGTTAATCTAAAAGGGGAGGAATTGTAGTGTATGTGCCTTTAAGGGGAGAACTACTTTTTACAGCTCCTGTATACTGTAGTACCAGCAGTGACCACACCTGTATATAACCCTGAGTAGGGATCTGTACTGTTTAGTTTTAGAGCAACCCTCATCCAGTAAACACCTGTTGATTGTTCCTCTGCAGTCTCTGTCGATTATTTGAAGGACACACTACCTAAAGATTCACGGATTCAACAAGTACAGTGTCTGAGAAATGGTGGGTAGTTGGATGGGGTACAGTCTGGGTGTGTAAAAGGGTGGGGAGTTGGATGGCGTACAGTGTGTGTGAGGGTGGGGAGTTGGATGGGGTACAGTGTGTGTGTGTGAAAGGGTGGGGAGTTGGATGGCGTACAGTGTGTGTGAAAGGGTGGGGAGTTGGATGGGGTATAATGTGTTTGTGTGAGGGTGGGGAGTTGTGTAAGTGCAGGGTTCTCAAAATTCCCGCACTCCCCAAATTATGGATCAAGGGACCCTGTTTTGGACAAGTTATTAAAACCAGGGTACACAAAATGGCTTCTGTAACCTCGTGACCAAAACCGACAGGATTTTAATACAGGGCTCTGCAGACGGGCAGGCCTGGAGACGAAAACTTAAAATGCAGGAATCTGTGAAAAGGACTCTCTGGAGCCAGACAGCCAAAGTAAACACAGAATACGCATTCATTCGACTTGAAATAGATCAAGCCAGAATGGGCCTAGAATCGAGGCCATTAGGTTTCTGCATATTTAATCGGTAACAGCTCACAGTAGCCATCAAGTCAGGATGGGGAGAATTAAGCTTCATCCATGGCAAACAACCAGGATGTCGGGGCCATTAGACCCAGAGACAACCACTCCACAAGTCGTTAAAATAGATGGCTGTAATCATTTAAACGAGCCCGCCAAAAGTTAAACAAAGGACTGACCTGATTTGGCGCGCAGATAAGGAGTTGAAGAACGGGTATAATTGTAGGCCCATCAGTGGCAATCGCTCTCTTATCACTCTTATCGCTTGCCTGTGGCCTTGGCCTGCTGCCTCTCGTACTCACGCCCTGGCCTCATGGCGGGTTCTCTTCTCGCTCCCCGCGCCGCTCAACAACCAAGGACGCCCATTACACCGGGGCCAAACGTGGGAGGAGAACGAGACCCGAGTTCAAAACCACACAGGACACACAGGCCACAAACGGGCAGACGAGACGAGACGACACGAAGAAGGTAAACCGGTAAAGGCAGAGAAGGGCAGCGGAAAGACGCATTTGGGGACCAACGCCCAGTTATAAGCTGGTGTTTGGTGAATAAGTTGACGTATAGTGTAACCCCAATTTAAGAATATGCTGGCATTCGAAGGATGGGTAGAAGAATCGAGACATACAGCCTAGTTATAAGCTGGCGTTTGTCACATGGACAATAATAGCCCAGTTAAAGAATAAACTGGCGTTCGAAGCATGGATAGTGAAATCATTTAAACGGTAAAGACCGCCAATCGACCCCCGACCGTAACATTACCGCCGACGACCGCCCGAGGGAGAAGAAGAAGAAAACCCATCGCGACGAGACGACGACGTTAGCTGAGGAAAAGGAGGGTGCTTCGCATCAACAACTTCAGCGCCGCACCCTGAGACCACATGGCGATGGGATACCCTAAAGGACAGCAAGAGCTGACCTCCAAACCAGCCCAATTAAAACAACAGGTTTTGGATTGGTGAGCATGAATTCCTGGCCCCTCATAGCTTAATCTAGTTAGGTATAGGGGGTGGGATAAGGATAAGGGGATTGTTAATGTGGTTGTTTTTCCTCGATGTGCCGTGTGTTCCCCATTCCCATATAAGTGTAATTGTTTTATGCCTGTATTTCATACCAGTAATTTTCATAAGATTGTTGTATTCTGCTTTTAATAAAATTTTGGTTTTCTTGCACCAAGCCACTTGTCTACTTGATTTTTTTGTATCGCTGCCTGTACCTAAGTCCGGTGTCTAGGACCCAGGGGTGTGGGAGCGATTCGAACCGCTCACAGGCAGTCAGAGGCGAAGCTGACTGGGCGCACGCCACCCCCTACAGTTGGATGGGGTACAGTGTGTGTGACAGGGTGGGGAGTTGGATGGGATACAGTGTGTGTGTGACAGGGTGGGGAGTTGGATGGGGTACAGTGTGTGTGAGAGGGTGGGGAGCTGGATGGGGTACAGTGTGTGTGAGAGGGTGGGGAGTTGGATGGGGTACAGTGTGTGTGACAGGGTGGGGAGTTGGATGGGGTACAGTGTGTGTGAGAGGGTGGGGAGTTGGATGGGGTACAGTGTGTGTGACAGGGTGGGGAGTTGGATGGGGTACAGTGTGTGTGACAGGGTGGGGAGTTGGATGGGGTACAGTGTGTGTGACAGGGTGGGGAGTTGGATGGGGTACAGTGTGTGTGACAGGGTGGGGAGTTGGATGGGGTACAGTGTGTGTGAGAGGGTGGGGAGTTGGTTGGGGTACAGTGAGTGTGAAAGGGTGGGGAGTTGGATGGGGTACAGTGTGTGTGTGACAGGGTGGGGAGTTGGTTGGGGTACAGTGAGTGTGACAGGGTGGGGAGTTGGATGGGGTACAGTGTGTGTGAGAGGGTGGGGAGTTGGATGGGGTACAGTGTGTGTGAGAGGGTGGGGAGTTGGATGGGGTACAGTGTGTGTGAGAGGGTGGGGAGTTGGATGGGGTACAGTGTGTGTGACAGGGTGGGGAGTTGGATGGGGTACAGTGTGTGTGACAGGGTGGGGAGTTGGATGGGGTACAGTGTGTGTGACAGGGTGGGGAGTTGGATGGGGTACAGTGTGTGTGAGAGGGTGGGGAGTTGGATGGGGTACAGTGTGTGTGAGAGGGTGGGGAGTTGGTTGGGGTACAGTGAGTGTGAAAGGGTGGGGAGTTGGATGGGGTACAGTGTGTGTGAGGGTGGGGAGTTGGATGGGGTACAGTGTGTGTGACAGGGTGGGGAGTTGGATGGGGTACAGTGTGTGTGAGAGGGTGGGGAGTTGGTTGGGGTACAGTGAGTGTGAAAGGGTGGGGAGTTGGATGGGGTACAGTGAGTGTGAGGGTGGGGAGTTGGAGGGGTTACAGTGTGTGTAAAAGGGTGGAGAGTTGAATGGTGTACAGTGTCTGTGTGAAAGGGTGGAGAGTTAGATGTGGTACTGTGTCTGTGTGAAAGGGTGGAGAGTTGGTCGGGGTACAGTGTCTGTGTGAAAGGGTGGAAAGTTGGATGTGGTACTGTCTGTATGAAAGGGTGGAGAGTTGGATGGGGTACAGTGTCTGTGTGAAAGGGTGGAGATTTGGATAGGGTACACTGTCTGTGTGAAAGGGTGGAAAGTTGGATGTGTACAGTGTCTGTGTGAAAGGGTGGAGAGTTGGATGTGGTTCTGTGTGAAAGGGTGGAGAGTTGGATGTGGTTCTGTGTGAAAGGGTGGAGAGTTAGATGTGGTTCTGTGTGAAAGGGTGGAGAGTTGGATGGGGTACAGTGTGTGTGAAAGGGTGGGGAGTTGGAGGGGGTACAGTGTGTGTGAAAGGGTGGGGAGTTGGAGGGGGTACAGTGTGTGTGTTAACCAGTGGGGAGTTGGATGGAGTATAGTGTCTGTGTGAAAGAGTGGTAGTTGACTGGTTGCAGTGTCTGTACCCATCGCACTCCCCACCCTTTCAGGGAGACCCTGTATCCTCCTGCATTCCTCTTATTTAATACAGGCACATTAACCCCTCTCCCAATTAATTCGACCTGGTTCTCGTATCTCCCTCCAATCCAATTCAATATAGTACTCTTAGAATCATAGAATGGTTACAGCATGGAAGAAGGCCATTCGGCCCGTCGAGCCCGTGCCGTCTCTCTGCAAGAGCACTTCAGCTAGTTCCCCTTCCCTGAATTTTTTGATGAATTAATGGAGGATCGATGAAGGGAATGCAATGGATGTTGTCTACATGGATTTTCAGAAGGCATTTGACAAAGTACCACATAGAAGGTTGGTTAACAAAATTGAGGCTCATGGAATAGGTGGGTCAGTGGCAACTTGGATAAGTTATTGGCTTAAAGTTAGAAAACAGCAAGTTGTGGTGAATGGCTGTTTTTCAGACTGGAGGATGGTAGACAGTGGTGTTCCCCAGGGGTCAGTGCTGGGGCCACTGCTTTTTTTGATATATATAAATGACCTGGATATTGGAATACAAAGTAGAATTTCTAAATTTGCCGATGCCACCAAACTTGGAGGTGTGGCAAACAGTGATGATGATACCAATCGACTACAGCAGGACGTAGAAAGGCTAGCAGAATAGGCAGACAAGTGGCAGATGGAATTTAATACAGAGAAGTGTGAGGTGATGCATTTTGGCAGAAGGAACAGGGAGAGGCAATATACACTTAACGGCACAGTTTTAAAGAGTGTGCAGGGACAGAGGGACCTGGGAGTTAATGTGCATAGGTCCCTGAAGGTGGCGGGACATATTGAGAGTGTGGTTAGCAAAGCATATGGGATCTTGGGCTTCATAAATAGAGGTATTGAGTACAAAAGTAGAGAAGTTATGCTGAACCTGAAGCTTAGCTCCTAGGAAAGGTTGGAGAAGCTGGATTTGTTTTCATTAGAGCAAAGGAGTAACAATAAAACAAAAAAGGTGACTCAACCGTGGCTAACAAGGGAAATTAGGGATAGCATAAGATCCAAGGAGAGGACATATAAATTGGCCAGAAAAAGCAGTAAACCTGAGGATTGGGAGCAGTTTAGGATTCAACAAAGGAGGACAAACGGATTAATTAAGAAGGGGAAAATAGAATATGAGAGTAAGCTTGCAGGTAACATTTAAAACTGACTGTAAAAGCTTTTACAGATATGTGAAGAGAAAAAGATTGGTGAAGTCAAGCGTAGGTCCCTTGCAGTCAGAATCAGGGGAATTTATAATGGGGAACAAAGAAATGGCAGACCAACTAAATACATATTTTGGTTCTGTCTTCACAAAGGAGGACACAAATAATCTCCCAGAGATGCCGGGGAACATAGGATCTGATGAAAGGGAAGAATTGAAAGAAATCAGTATTTGTAGGGAAATGGTGTTAGGGAAAGTGATCAGTTGAAGGCCAATAAATCCCCAGTGCCTGATAATCTACATCCTAGGGTACTTAAGGAATTGGCCCTAGAAATAGTAGATGCATTGCTGATCATCTTCCAACATTCGATGGAATCTGGAACAGTACCCATGGATTGGAGGGTAGCTTATGTTACCCCACTATTCAAAAAAGGTAGTAGGGAGAAAACAGGGAATTACAGACCGGTAAGCCTGACATCAGTAGTGGGGAAAATGCTAGAGTCCATTATAAAAGATGTAATAGCAGAGCACTTGGAAAACAGTGACAGGATCGGACAAAGTCAACATGGATGCACAAAAGGTAAATCTTGCTTGACTAATCTACTGGAATTTTTTGAGGATGTAACTGGTAAAATAGATAAGGGAGAACCAGTGGATGTGGTGTATCTGGACTTTCAGAAGGCCTTTGATAAGGTCCCACATAAGAGATTAGCGTGTAAAGTTAAGGCACATGGGATTGGGGGCAAGGTATTGACTTGGATAGAGAACTGGTTGGCAGACAGAAAGCAAAGAGTTGGAATAAACGGGTCTTTTTCCGAGTGGCAGGCAGTGACTAGTGGGGTACCGTAGGGATCGGTCCTTGGACCCCAGCTATTCACAATATATATTAATGATCTAGACAAGAGAACTAGATGTAATATCTCCAAATTTGCAGACGACTCAAAGCTGGGTGGGCGTGTGTGCTGTGAGGAGGACGTCGAGAAACTCCAGTATGATTTGGACAGGTTGGGTGATTGGGCAGAAATATGGCAGATGCATTATAATATGGCTAAATGTGAGGTTATCCACTTTTGTGGCAAAAACAGGAAGGCAGATTATTATCTAAATGGCAATAGATTGGGAGAAGGGGAAGTGCAGCGAGACCTGGGTGTCCTTGTGCACCAGTCGCTGAAGGTAAGCATGCAGGTGCAGCAGGCGGTTAAGAAGGCAAATGGTATGTTGGCCTTCGTAGCGAGAGGGTTTGAGTACAGGAACAAGGATGTCTTGCTGCAGTTTTACAGGGCCTTGGTGAGACCACATCTTGAGTATTGTGTGCAGTTTTGGTCGCCTTATCTGAGGAAGGATATTCTTGCCATGGAAGGAGTTCAGCGAAGATTCACCAGGCTGATACCTGGGATGGCAGGAATGACGTATGAGGAGAGATTGGGTCGATTGGGCTTGTACTTGCTGGAGTTTAGAAGAATGAGAGGTGATTTCATTGAAACTTATAAAATTCTGACCGGACTGGACAGACTAGATGCAGGAAGGATGTTCCCGATGGTCGTGGAGTGCAAAACCAGGGGGCACAGTCTAAGGATAAGGGGTAGGCCATTTAGGACAGAAATGAGGAGGAATTTCTTCACCCAGCGAGTGGTGAACCTGTGGAATTCTCTACCACAGAAGGCGGTGGAGGCCAGTTCATTAAATATATTCAAAAAGGAGTTGGATATATTTCTTAAGGCTAAAGGGATCAAGGGGTATGGGGAGAAAGCAGGAACAGGGTACTGAATTTGGATGATCAGCCATGATCGCATTGAATGGCGGAGCAGGCTCGAGGGGCCGAATGGCCTACTCCTGCTCCTATCTTCTATGTTTCTATGTTTCTGCCCATCCCACCAGCCTGTCTATGTCCTCTTGAAATTTATCACTATCCTCACTGTTCACTATACTTCCAAGTTTTGTGTCATCTGCAAATTTTGAAATTGTGCCCTGTACACCCAATTCCATGTCATTAATATGACTCCACTCCTCATTCAAGCTGGCATTCCCCTTCTCTACCAGTTCAAGCTGTCAATCCCCTCCCTGCCCCTCCCTTAGGTCAAGCTGACACTCTATCATGCTTCCCCATTCCAATAGCAATTGTTAATTTTGATATCTTTGGCACAATGTTCTTGCCTAACAATACAACGATTTGGAAAATTACTCATCCAGGCAGGGACAGAATGTGACATGACGTAGATTTCAGAAGATTAACTGGTGACTTATCTCATTTTCTCTTTGTGGAATCTTCCTGTTCCCAATTTGAGGCTGACGCATTTACCTTCAAGACAACAGTGATTGCACTTCATCGACTGTGAAGCACTTTGGGATGCCTGGAGGACATGGAAAGTGTGATTTAATTGAAAATTGGTCTTCTTTGTAAATGAGCAATAATGGACCATTGCACGGGCTGCACTGGGGAATATAGGATAATTCAGGGTAAAACTGATTGGCTGAAAGGCTCGATCTCACACCTGCGCCAAGACATCTATTACTGTTTAATTGATAAAAAGGTTCATTAACCTGAAACCAATGATAACAATCAGCACTTCACAATGAAGCTGCCTCCTGCCATTTCAGGGCATTGTTCATTTAGTAAATGCACGTGGCATGAACAAAATATAATTGTTGCATTAACTCACTGATCGTGATCAACCCCATTCGCTCAGTCACAAGGCTCTTAATTATGCAGTTAAAAAAACTGGAATGAAGTTATGACAGAAAAGATTGGCATAAGCCATGGTTCAAACTGGGGTCCACAGACCCTTGAGGAAGGGTCCAGGAGGCATCCCTGAGGCCAGATTAAAGGTCAAAGGTTTAGGACAGAGAGCTGGAGAAACTTTCTTACATAGAGGGTTGTGAGGCTGCGGAATGCACGACCGCAGTTAATGATTGAAGCAGAGACCATTTCAATGTTTAGGATTGCTTACATAGGTGGTCGAAGGAGGGGGGTGATAAAGGCCTGCACACGGGATTGGGCCCACTGCTCATGTGGAGGATAAACATGAGCTGGTTGGGCCGAACAACCTCTTGCTGTGTTTTAATTTCTATGTAATCTGATTCGTGTATTTAATAGAATGATATTTCTGTTGCAATATAAAAATAATGGCCTGTATTTTCCGGTGCCTAAGGGTGTGTACGAGCTGTGTACACACCCATAGGGATTTCGGAAATGCCGGTTTCAGGCATGCGCTGAAAACCGGCATTTCCGATCTGTCAAGAATCCTCTCGACAAATCGGACACCTGCCCTGGAGAAGAGCCTTTGCAGGTGGAGAGTTCCACTTTTTGCAGAAATTCCGCCCGCTGAAAACCCTTAGAAATCTTACGCCTGGTAAAAGCAAGCGTAAGGCCTGCTTTTACCAGCATAAGAGTTGAAAAAAGTAAAAAAAATAATAATTTTTCACTCATTTATAATTTTTAAATACTTTTAAAAAAGGTAAGTTTATTTTTAGCCCCGTAAAAAACATTCATTGTTTTTTTCCAAAAATTAAATGTTTGTTTAAAATATTTAATTTAATGTAATTGTAACTCATTTTAAAAACATGATGGATTCTTTTTAATTTATTTAATGTTTTAGTGTCTTTTTGGGGTGACCTCCATTCATATATTTGACAGGTCTATCTGTCAAAAGTATGAAGGGAGATTCCCTTCTCCTATTGGCTTGCCATGGCCCACGTGATCCCAGGGACACTTGTGAACTGCCTGCGCCCCTGGGATACGTGGGCCCTGCACATTTCGAATGTGGAGAGGCCCAGGAGCGGAAGTGCCCGGACATCGGGAGCCCTCAGTTAAGTTCGTAGATTTTTTTCCGATAGGCGGCCTCCGAACGCAAGAAGCCTCCTGACGTAAGAAAACTACTAGGCACTTGATCTAAGCGTTAAACAAAGCTTTAATCAACTGTTTTACAACATGGAGATCTAGTTGTGTCCTTCACTAGTTCCTGTAAAAGAATGTCCTGAGCAAGCTGGGCCCATGCCCGAGTATTTATACTCTCCCTGGACAGTGCCACCAGCAGGTCGCCCAGTATTATTTCATAAGTCATTTCCACATGAATGGCTGATTCATGTCACCTCCTATCGGAAATTATGGGCCAATGTTTACTATGATTACACGGTTATTCTTGGGCAGCTGACACTGTCGTTCATAATTTAGGATAAGGGTCGACATTTTCAGAGGGTCCCCATAGACAGAAACAATTGACAATCATTAGTGTGCACAATATTGCCTATTCCTACCCCCCAAAAAAACCCTTAAATAGATAACCTTATGTCATTCCCCTCATACCAGTTACATGCTTGCACTTCAAGACCTCGTCTACACAAAACCAGACTGGGGGCAGTGGGGGTGGGCGACGTGGTCTGTTCCCAATTGAAGTACAGAATCTGATCGAGCTTAATGGTCCAAGTCTTCCCTGGTTGAGTTCCTACTGGATTCACTCTGGAATGAAGCTTGTGGATTACTGGTGTGATAGACTTGCATGAGCCCAAGTATATAGAGTAAAATCCAACCTTGCAGTCGATACATCATCTAATGACACCAACCACATAAGGTGGACACCTGTCCCACGGGGGATGGAATCTACTCTTCAAACAGTGAACCATAGTTACAAGTGTTAATTCATCACCGAAAATCAAAGGTTGGCACAGAAATTAAACCTGAACCAAATATGCCTCCATAAATCAAGCATAGAATTACTTGATTAAATCACGTCATCTTTAGCAGATAAATGCTAATCCCTGGATTGAAGCTCCTTTTCTTATTAGCAGGTCATGACGCTCTCTCAAACCCTTCAAAGCCTTCTTTATCAACCAGGCCTGCAGTTCTAAGAGCACTTCAGTTAAAAGTGCGTCACAAGCCAATTTGTAGAGTTGGTCAGAGTCGCAGCAGCAAACATCTGCACTGTTAAAAGACCTTAGACATGCTGATAGATCCCAAGGTGCTGCGCAAGGGGAAATCGCACAGCAACGCACAGTTCGGGGAGGTGACTGAAGACACGGTCAAAGAGGCTGTTGGGGAGAGAGGTAGCAAGCCAGCGGGATTTAGAGAAAGAATGCTGAAGTGCAGTGGTCTGATGGATTTAAACTCTGCCACCAATAGGTAGACTACGGCTGGATGATCAAAGAGTGTGGGCTGGAGGAGGTTGTAGATGGGCTAGGCCATGTCGGGATTTGTAGACAAGGACCAGGATTGTGAAATAAATGCATTTGGGGATGGGAGCCAATGGAGGTTGAGGAGAAAGAAGAAAAGACTTGTATTTCTATAGCGCCGTTTATGACCTCAGGACGTCCCAAAGCACTTTACAGCCAATGAAGTGATTTGAAGTGTAATCACTATTGTAATGTAGGAAACGTTGCAGCCAATTTGCACACAGCAAGTCCCACAAATGGCAATGCGATAATGGCCAGATAATGGGGCAGATTTTGCGGTGGTTTTGATGGCGTACTCTCAGGGTACGCCGTCATACCGCCTTTGAAATTGACCGCAAGTTCAGGAATTCCGATTGCGCATGTGCTAGATCCCGAACTTGCAATCTGTCAAGGTACACCTTGACAGATGATCCGCACCGATGGGGAAATACTCATTGCTGACGCAGAGTTGGGCTATTTGCCCACCAACTGGCCAGCAATTACAGGTGTTTTTCTTATGGTTAGTGAAAGCAGGTGCAGGAGCCTGTTTCACTGTGAAAGGAACTCATTTAAGTGCGTCTGAAAGGATTGTTAACTGTTCTAGTACCAAATCACAATAAAATACATGTACCTAGTTTCAACATTTAGAAACATAAAAAATATAAAATATGGAAAATAATATTTAAAATTTTCAATGTTTTCTGCACTCTAGTTGTATGATCAAGAACTGGGCATTCGGCACAGATCATTTATACTTCCAGCAAATGTATGGAATAAAAGCATGTTGCTATTAAATTATTTTATATAATACATTTAAAGCTGCCCCACAGCTGGTGTGCTCCATGCATGGTGTATAGTAAATCAAATGGATCACCTGAGCCATGTGCAAATTGGCATAGGGTCAAGCAGGTCAGAGAGTTAAATGCGTGGCTCAAAGAGTGGTGTGGGAAGAAGGGGTTTCAATTCATGGGGCACTGGCACCAGTACTGGGGAAAGAGGGAGCTGTTCCATCAGGGCGGGTTCCACTTAAACTGGGCTGAGACCAGCGTCCTGGCAAATCGAATAACGGGGCTGTAGATAGGGCTTTAAACTAAAAAAGGGGGGTGAGGGGTCAGGTAAGGGGAAATTTAGAAATCTAAAGAGAAAGGTCAAGGAAATACAGCAGTGTAGCAATTTGGGTAAAAATAAGTAGAGTGTGACAGGAAGGGACAGAGAGTTTAACGGTAGCAGTGCAGCAGAGAAAAAGGTTAAACATTTTTAATTAAAGGCTCTTTATCTGAATGCCCAAAGCATTCATAACAAGATAGACAAACTAGTGGCATAAATAGAGATAAATGGGTTTGATCTAATAGCCATTACAGCGATGTGGTTGCAAGGTGACCAAGGTTGGGAACTAAATGTTCCAGGGTACTTCACGTTTCGAAAGACAGGCAGAATGGAAAGGAGGGAGGATAGCCCTGATAATAAAAGATGACATAAGGACAGTAGAGAAAAAGGATCTCGGCTTGGAAGATCAGGAAGTAGAATCAGTATGGGTGGAGATAAGGGGCAGAAATCACAGGAGGGAGTAGTAAACAGGCCCCCTAATAGTAGCTATACCGTTGGACAGAATATTAATCAAGAAATAGTAGGAGCTTGTAACAAAGGTAATGCAATAATCATAGGGGACTTTAATCTTCATATAGACTGGACAAATCAAATTGGCAAAGGTAGTCTGGAGGACGAGTTCATGGAATGCATTCGGGACAGTTTCCTAGAACAATACATCATGGAACCAACCAGCGAACAGGCTATTTTAGATCTTGTATTGAGTAATGAGACAGGGTTAATTAGCAATCTCATAGTAAAGGGTCCTCTGGGGCAGAGTGATCATAATATGACAGAATTTCACATTAAGTTTGAGAGTGACTTGCCTAAGTATGAAACTAGAGTCTTAAACTTAAATAAAGCAAACTACATAGGTATGAGCATTGAGTTGGCTAAGGTAGATTGGAAAAATAGATTAAAAGGTATGGCGGTATATAAGCAGTGACTAACATTTAAAGAAATATTTCATAATTCTCAACAAAAATACATTCCATTGAGAAACAAAACTCCACGGGACAACTGATCCATCCGTGGCTAACTAAAGAAGTTAAGGATAGCATTAGATTGAAAGAAGCAGCTTATAATGTTGCAAAGAATAGTAGTAAGCCTGCGGATTGGGAGAGTTTCAGAAACCAGCAAAGGATGACCAAGAAATTGATAAAAAGGGAAAAAATAGAATAGGAGAGAAAACTAGCAAGAAATATAAAAACAAATTGTAAGAGCTTCTACAAGTATGTAAAAAGGAAGAGAGTAGCAAAAGTAAACTTTTGTCCCGTAGAGGCTGAGACAGGAGAAATTACTATGGGGAATAAGAAAATGGCAGAAACGTTAAACAAAAATGTTGTATCTGTCTTCACAGTAGAAGATATAAAAAGCATACCAAAAATGATGGGAAACCAAGGGTCTAATGAGGGTGAGGAACTTATCATAATTAATATAAGTAGAGGAAAAGTACTTGAGAAACTAATGGGACTAAAAGCCGACAAATCCTCTGGACCCGACGGTCTACATCCTAGGGTTCTAAAAGAGGTGGCTGCAGAGATAGTGGATGCATTGGTTTTGATCTTCCAAAATTCCCTAGATTCTAGAATGGTCCCAGCGGATTGGAAGGTAGCAAATGTAACACCGCTATTCAAGGAAGGAGGGAGAGAGAAAACAGGGAACTACAGCCAGTTAGCCTGATATCAGTTGTCAGGAAAATGCTTCACTTGGCCAGTGCTGGGACTAGAGTCCTGGTGGATCATATAACTAGGGCGGTAGAGAGGGCTTTAAAGTAACTAGTGGTGGGGAGGTTCCTAGAGAGCAAATAATAAAAATGACAACAGAGAAGGTCATAGGCTTAGGTAGCAGTGGGGAAATTAAAAACCAGAGCGTGTCAGGAAGGGGCAGAAGGTATGGAGTAAAAGGTAAAGTAATAAAAAGGGCAAAAGCAGGAACTAAGTGTCACAAAACATCTTTGAAAGTTCTCTATCTGAATGCACGTAGCATTCGTAACAAAATAGACGAGTTAATGGCACAAATAACTACATATGGGTATGATCTTGTGGCCATTACAGAAACATGGCTGCAGGGTGACAATGCCTGGGAATTAAACATACCAGGTTATTTAACGATCAGGAAGGACAGGCAGGAAGGAAGGGGAGGTGAGGTGGCTATGTTAATAAAGGAAGGAATCACTGTAATACAGAGAAATTATATTGGGTCAAAAGATCAGGATAATGAAACAGTTTGGGTGGAGGTAAGGAATAATAAGGGGAAAAAAACACTAGTGGGCATAGTCTATAGGCCTCCGAACAGTGGCAACTCTGTTGGACGGAGTATCAATCAGGAAATAGTTGAGGCTTGTAATAAGGGAACATCTATAATTATGGGGGATTTTAACTATCATATAAATTGGACAAATCAAATTGGGCAGGGCTGCCTTGAGGATGAGTTCATTGAGTGTATTAGGGATGGGTTTCTTGAGCAGTATGTAACTGAACCGACCAGGGGGCAAGCAACCTTAGATCTGGTCCTGTGTAACGAGACAGGATTAATTAAAAATGTCCTAGTAAAGGATCCGCTTGGAATGAGTGACCATAACATGGTTGAATTCCATATTCAATTAGAGGGTGAGAAGGTTGGATCTCAAACAAGCGTGCTAAGCTTGAATAAAGGAGACTATGAAGGTATGAGAGCGGAATTGAGTAGAGTGGATTGGGAAAATAGATTAAAGGGTAAGACGATACATGATCAGTGGTGTACATTTAAGGAGTTATTTTACAACTTCCAAAAAATATATATTCCACTGAAAAGAAAAGGGTGTAAAAGAAAAGAAAGCCATCCGTGGCTAAGTAAAGAAATTAAGGATAGTATTCGACTAAAAACAAGGGCATATAAGGTAGCCAAATCTAGTGGGAGGATAGAGGATTGGGAAAACTTTAAAAGACAGCAAAAAATAACAAAAAGATTGATTAAGAAAGGGAAGATAGATTATGAAAGTAAATTAGCAAAAAATATAAAAACAGATAGTAAGAGTTTTTATAGTTATATAAAAAGAAAAAGGGTGACTAAAGTAAATGTTGGTCCCTTAGAGGATGAGACCGGGAAATTAATGGTGGGAAATATGGAGATGGCAAAAACACTGAATGAATATTTTATATCAGTCTTTACAGTAGAAGACACTAAGAATATCCCAACACTGGACAAACAGGGAGCTAAAGGGGGGGAGGGGCTAAACACGATCAAAATCACTAAGGAAGTGGTACTCGGTAAAATAATGGGACTCAAGGCGGATAAATCACCTGGACCTGATGGCTTACATCCTAGGGTCTTGAGGGAAGTGACGGTAGGGATTGTGGATGCATTGGTAATAATTTTCCAAAACTCCCTGCACTCGGCAAAGGCCCCGGCAGACTGGAAAACTGCTAATGTAACACCCTTATTTAAAAAGGGCAGTAGACAGAAGGCTGGAAACTATAGACCGGTTAGCCTAACATCTGTGGTAGGTAAAATTTTGGAGTCCATTATTAAGGAGACAGTAACAGGACATTTGGATAATCATCATTTAGTAGGACAAAGTCAGCATGGTTTTATGAAGGGGAAGTCATGTTTGACAAATTTGCTGGAGTTCTTTGAGGAAGTAACATATAGGGTGGATAAAGGGGAACCAGTGGACGTAGTGTATTTAGACTTCCAAAAGGCATTTGACAAGTTGCCACACAAAAGATTATTGCTTAAGATAAAAAATCACGGGATGGGGGTAATATTCTGGCATGGATAGAGGATTGGCTATCTAACAGAAGGCAGAGAGTTGGGATAAATGGTTCATTCTCAGACTGGCAATCAGTAACTAGTGGTGTTCCACAGGGGTCAGTGCTGGCTCCCCAACTCTTTACAATCTATATTAACGATTTGGAGGAGAGGACCGAGTGTAACATATCAAAGTTTGCAGATGATACTAAGATGGGAGGGAAAGTAGTGAGTGAGGAGGACATAAAAAACCTGCAAGGGGACATAGACAGACTAAGTAAGTGGGCAGAGATTTGGCAGATGGAATACAATACTGGAAAGTGTGAGGTTATGCACTTTGGCAGGAAAAATCGTAGAGCAAGTTATTATCTTAATGGCAAGAAACTGGAAAGTACTGAAGTACAAAGGGATCTGGGGGTCCTGGTGCACGAAACTCAAAAGGTTAGTATGCAGGTGCAGCAAGTGATTAAGAAGGCCAATGGAATGTTGGCTTTCATTGCTAGGGGGATAGAATATAAAAATAGGGAGGTATTGCTTCAGTTGTACAAGGTATTGGTGAGACCGCACCTGGAATACTGTGTACAGTTTTGGTGTCCATACCTAAGGAAGGACATACTTGCTCTTGAGTCAGTACAAAGAAGGTTCACTCGGTTAATCCCGGGGATGAGGGGATGGACATATGAGGAGAGGTTGAGTAGATTGGGACTCTACTCATTGGAGTTCAGAAGAATGAGAGGCGATCTTATTGAAACATGTAAGACTGTGAAGGGGTTGGATCGGGTGGATGCGGGGAAGATGTTCCCGATGATGGGTGAAGCTAGAACTAGGGGGCATCGTCTTAGAATAAGGGGCTGCTCTTTCAAAACTGAGATGAGGAGGAACTACTTCACTCAGAGGGTGGTAGGTCCATGGAATATGCTGCCCCAAAAAGCTGTAGAAGCTACATCATTACATAAATTTAAAACAGATATAGACAGTTTCCTAGAAATAAAGGGAATTAAGGGTTACGGGGAGCGGGCAGGAATTTGGACATGAGTCTAGGTTCGGATCGGTCATGGCCCTGTGGGTAGCGGAGCGGGCCCAGGGGCCGTGTAGCCTGATCCTGCTCCTATTTCGTGTGTCTAATTCTGTTAGATTCAGGAGATGGTTCTGTGATAGTGGATTGGCGGTTAGGATCAGATCAGCCATGATCTTATTGAATGGCGGAGCAGGCTCGAGGGGACGATTGGCCTACTCCTGCTCCTATTTCTTATGTTCTTATGTTCTTATGCTGGAATCCATTGTTAAGGAAGTGGTATCAGGACACTTAGAAAATCATAACATGGTTAGGCAAAGTCAACATGGTTTTATGAAAGGGAAATCGTGTTTGACAAATTTATTAGAGTTTATTGAGGATGTAACTAGCAGGGTAGATAAAGGGGAGCCACTGGTTGTAATATATTTGGATTTCCAAAATGCATTTGTTAAGGTGCCATAAAAAAGGTTATTAGACAAGATAAGGGTTCATGGAGTTGGGGGTAATATAGTAGCGTGGATAGAGGATTGGTTAACTGACAGAAAACAGAGAATAGGGATAAATGGGACTTTTTCAGGTTGGCAGGCTTTAACTAGTGGGGTGCCGCAAGGATCAGTGTTGGGGCTTCAGCTATTTACAATCTATATTAATGACCGAGATGAAGGGACTGAGTGTAATGTATCCAAGTTTGCTGACAATACAAAGGTGTGAGGAGAACACAAAGAGTTTGCAAAGGGATATAGATAGACTACACAAGTGGGCAGTAAGGTGACAGAGAGTATACTGTAGGGAAATATGAGGTTATTCACTTTGGTAGGAAGAATAGAAAAACAGAATATTTTTTAAATGGTGGGAAACTTTTAAATGTTGATGTTCAGAAAGATTTGGGTGTCCTCGTGCAAGAAACACAGAAAGCTAGCATGCAGGTACAGCAAGCAGTAAGGAGGCAAATGGCATGTTGGCCTTTATTGCAAGGGGGTTGGAGTATAAGAATAAGGAAGTCTTCCTACAATTGTACAGGGCCTTGGTGAGACCACACCTGGAGTACTGTGCACAATTTTGGTCTCCTTATCTAAGGAAGGATATACTTGCCTTGGAGGCGGTGCAACGAAGGTTCACTAGATTGATTCCTGGGATGAGAGGGCTGTCCTATGATGAGAGATTGTGTAGAATGGGCCTATACTCTCTGGAGTTTAGAAGAATGAGACGTGATCTCATTGAAACATACACGATTCTGAGGGAGATTGACAGGGTAGATGCTGAGAGGTTGTTTCCTCTGGCTGGAGTGTCTAGAACTAGAGGGGCATAGTCTCAGGATAAGGGGTCGGCCATTTAAGATTGAGATGAGGAAGAATTTCTTCACTTTGAGGGCTGTGAGTCTTTGAGTATATTATTGAGTTTAAGACTGCAGGAGAATCAAGGGATATGGAGATCGCCGGGAAAGTGAAGTTGAGGTCGATGATCAGCCATGACCTTATTGAATGGCGAAGCAGGCTCGAGGGGCTGTATGGCCTACTCCTGCTCTTATTTCTTATGTTCTTATATTATTATTTCCAACGCCTTTCAGTGCTGTTGAATCGCAATCCGTCATAATGGACCTTTGACAGGATATTAAATGCTAGCCTTAAAAGAATAAAAAACTTACCTGAGAGGGTCGTGGATAACACGTTTAGTGAGTTGGTCACACCGCAGGTAAGGGCTGCACAGGCAGAAGGGAAATGGGTGACCATCAGGCAGAGCAGTAGAGGCAGGCAGGTAGTGCAGGAGACCCCTGTGGCCATTCCCCTCTCAAACAGGTATACCGATTTGGATACTGTTGAGGGGGATGACTTACCAGAGGAAGGCAGCAGCAGCCAACTTCCTGGCACCAGGGGTGCTTCTGCTGCTCAGGAAGGGAGGAAAAAGAGTGGGAGAGCAATAGTGGTAGGGGATTCTATTGTAAGGGGTACAGATAGGCGTTTCTGTGGCCGTAGATGTGACTCCAGGATGGTTTGTTGCCTCCCTGGTGCCAGGGTCAAGGATGTCACTGAACGGCTTCAGGGCATTCTGAAGGGGGAGGGTGAACAGTCAGAGGTCGTGGTTCACATTGGGACCAATGACATGGGTAGGAAGAGGGATGAGGTCCTGCAGCAAGAATTTAGGGAGCTAGGTAGCAGATTAAAGAGCAGGACCTCAAAGGTTGTAATCTCTGGATTACTCCCAGTGTCACGTGCTAGTGAGTATAGGAATAAGAGGATAGAGCAGATGAATGCGTGGCTAAAGAGTTGGTGCAGGAGGGAGGGCTTTAGTTTCCTGGATCACTGGGCCTGCTTCTGGGAAAGGTGGGACTTGTACAAGTCGGACGGGTTGCACCTGAACCAGAGCGGGACAAATATCCTTGCGGGGAGGTTTGCTAGCACTGTTCGGGGGGGTTTAAACTAAAATGGCAGGGGGTTGGGAACCTGAGCAGGGAGACAGAGGAAAGGGAAACAAGGATAAAAGCAAAAGATAGGAAGGAGAAAAACAAAAGTGGCAGTCAGAGAAATCAACGGTTTAAATCAAACGTGGCCACAGTAAATAATAATTCTAATAGGTCTAAGTGTGTTAAAAAAACAAGCCTGAAGGCTTTGTGTCTTAATGCGAGGAGCATTTGTAATAAGGTGGACGAATTGGCTGCGCAAATAGAGGTAAACGAATATGATTTGGTTGGGATTACGGAAACGTGGCTCAAGGATGGCCAAGACTGGGAACTCAACATCCAGGGGTATTCGATATTCAGGAAAGATAGGCAAAAAGGAAAGGGAGGTGGGGTAGCATTACTGGTTAAAGAAGGGATTAATACAATTGTAATGAAGGATATTAGCTCTGATGATGTGGAATCTGTATGGGTAGAATTGAGAAATACTAAGGGGAAAAAAACATTAGTGGGAGTGGTATATAGACCTCCCAACAGTAAGGCGGAGGTTGGGGATGGCATTAAAAGGGAAATTAAAGAAGCGTGCAATAAGGGCACAGCAGTCATCATGGGTGACTTTAATCTACATATAGATTGGGCTAACCAAATTAGTAACAATACTGTGGAGGAGGAATTCCTGGAGTGTTTATGGGATGGCTTCCTGGACCAATATGTCGAGGAACCAACCAGAGATCAGGCCATCTTAGACTGAGTATTATGTAACGACAAAGGATTAATTAGCAATCTTGTTGTACGAGGCCCCTTGGGTCTGAGCGATCATAATATGATCGAATTCTTCATTAAGATGGAGAATGAATTAGTTGACTCAGAGACTAGGGTCCTCAATTTAAATAAAGGAAACTACGATGGTCTGCGGAGCGAGTTGGGTAGGATTGATTGGGGAATGGCACTCAAAGGGTTGACGGTGGATAGGCAATGGCAAACATTCAAAGACCGAATGGATGAGCTACAGAATTTGTTCATCCCAGTTTGGCATAAAAATAAAACAAAAAAGGTGACTCAACCGTGGCTAACAAGGGAAATTAGGGATAGCATAAGATCCAAGGAGACGACATATAAATTGGCCAGAAAAAGCAATAATGCTGAGGATTGGGAGCAGTTTAGGATTCAACAAAGGAGGACAAAGGGATTAATTAAGAAAAGGAAAATAGAATATGAGAGTAAGCTTGCAGGGAACATAAAAACTGACTGTAAAAGCTTTTATAGATATGTGAAGAGAAAAAGATTGGTGAAGTCAAGCGTAGGTCCCTTACAGTCAGAATCAGGGGAATTTATAATGGGAAACAAAGAAATGGCAGACCAACTAAATTCATACTTTGGTTCTGTCTTCACAAAGGAGGACACAAATAACCTCCCAGAGATGCCGGGGAACATAGTGTCTGATGAAAGGGTGGAACTGAAAGAAATCAGTATTTGTAGGGAAATGGTGTTAGGAAAATTGATGGGACTGAAGGCCGATAAATCCCCAGGGCCGGATAATCTACATCCCAGGGTACTTAAGGAAGTGGCCCTGGAAATAGTAGATGCATTACTGGTCATCTTCCAGAACTCGATAGGCTCTGGAACAGTACCCATGGATTGGAGGGTAGCTAATGTTACCCCACTATTCAAAAAAGGTGGTCGAGAAAAAGCGGGGAATTATAGACCGGTAAGCCTGATATCGGTAGTGGGGAAAATGCTAGAATCTATTATAAAAGATGTAATAGCAGAGCACTTGGTAAGCAGTGACAGGATCGGACAAAGTCAACATGGATTTACAAAAGGTAAATCATGCTTGACTAATCTACTGGAATTTTTTGAGGATGTAACTGGTAAAATAGATGAGGGAGAACCAGTGGATGTGGTGTATTTGGACTTTCAGAAGGCTTTCGATAAGGTCCCACATAAGAGATTAGCGTGCAAAATTAAGGCACATGGAATTGGGGCTAGGTATTGACTTGGATAGAGAACTGGTTGGCAAACAGAAAGCGAAGAGTTGGAATAAACGGGTCATTTTCCGAGTGGCAGGCAGTGACTAGTGGGGTACCGCAAGGATCGGTCCTTGGACCCCAGCTGTTCACAATATATATTAATGATCTGGACGAGGGAATTGGATGTAATATCTCCAAATTTGCAGACGACACAAAGCTGGGTGGGAGGGTAAGCTGTGAGGAGGATGTCTTGAAACTCCAGTACGATTTGGACAGATTGGGTGATTGGGCAGAAACATGGCAAATGCACTATAATGTGGATGTGGTAAACCACTTTTGTCATTCACTATCGTTACACTATAGTTATCACTGTTATATCGTTACTCTATGGTTATCACTGTTCACACTGTTGTATCACTATACGAGGTCGCCTCTTGTCACGCTGTTATACCTGGGCTGACCACTGCTGACTCCGCCCATGGCTCCACCTACCTGCCCAGGTATAAAGGTGGTCGACTGGCTGGTATTCCTCCTTGTTGGATCCGATCACCCACGAGGGTGGGCTCTGTTATTTAGCCAATAAAAACCTATAGTTACTTTCTTAACTCGTCGCTTTTCATTGGATGAATTGATAGGTATATCAGTGGATAAATGTGAGGTTATCCACTTTGGTGGCAAAAACAGGAAGGCAGATTATTATTTGAATGGCAATAGATTGGGAGAAGGGGAAGTGCAAAGAGACCTGGGTGTTCTTGTGCACCAGTCGCTGAAGGTAAGCATGCAGGTGCAGCAGGCGGTTAAGAAGGCAAATGGTATGTTGGCCTTTGTAGCAAGAGGGTTCGAGTACAGGAACAAGGATGTCTTGCTGCAGTTGTACAGGGCCTTGGTGAGACCGCACCTTGAGTACTGTGTGCAGTTTTGGTCGCCTTACCTGAGGAAGGACGTTCTTGCCATGGAAGGAGTGCAGCGAAGATTCACCAGGCTGATACCTGGGATGGCAGGAATGACATATGAGGAGAGATTGTGTCGATTGGGCTTATACTCACTGAAGTTTAGAAGATTGAGAGGGGATCTCATCGAAACTTATAAAATTCTGTCAGGCCTGGACAGACTAGATGCAGGAAGGATGTTTATGATGGCCGGGGAGTCCAGAACCAGGGGTCATAGTCTAAGGATAAGGGGTAAGCCATTTAGGACTGAAATGAGGAGGAATTTCTTCACCCAGAGAGTGGTGAACCTGTGGAATTCTCTGCCACAGAGGGCGGTGGAGGCCAGTTCATTAAATATATTCAAAAAAGAGTTGGATATATTTCTTAAGGCTAAAGGGATCAAGGGATATGGGGAGAAGGCAGGGACAGGGTACTGAATTTGGATGATCAGCCATGATCTCATTGAATGGCGGAGCAGGCTCGAAGGGCCGAATGGCCTACTCCTGCTCCTATCTTCTATGTTTCTATGTTTCTATGATTTGCATAAAATAAATCCAAACGCATCCTTAATTTAAAAAGCCCGGATGTTTGAAGTACAGTACAGGTAATTCTTTGAGCTAGCAAAACACTCAACAACGCTTTACTGTGCTCCTTAGTGCAACTAAGAAAAGGAACGTGTTTCTTAGTATGAAATATAAATAACGTAATGGCCCAGAACTACGGGTCTCCACGGGTGAGTACGCACGGGGTACTCACCCGTAAGCCCAATGGAAGTGCCGGTTTCCTGCATGCACTGCACATGCACAGGAAACCGGCACTTCCGTTCCCCTGAAAGCAGGGTGAGGCAGTGCGTGTGCATCGAACTTACGTTTTTTTTGCAGGTTTTCCCGGGAAGATAAGTCTCCAGAAGTTAGACATGTGAAAGGCAGTCGTAAGGCTTGCTTTTTACAAGGTAAGTGGTGAATTAATTAAAATTAAAACATTTTTTCCACAAGTTTATTATTTTTAAATACTTTAAAGAAAGGTAAGTTTATTTTTAGCCCCGTTAGAAAATAAAATTATTTTTTTCAAAAATTTAAATTATTGTTTAAAATAGTTATTTCATGTAATTTATAGTTTATTTTTAAAATGTGATTTTTTTATTTTTTATTTATTTGAAGATTTAGTGATGTTTTGGGGCCCGTAGTATTTCTAAGTTTGACAGCACTTCCTGTCAGACTTATGAATGGAGCATTCCCTGCTCCGATTGGCTCCCATGGCCCACGTGATCCCAGGGGCCGCATCGAACTAACTGCGCCCCTGGGATACGCAAGCACTGCGCGCCGGCAGCTGGAGCAGGCCCAGGATTGCAATTCCACGGGGGCCCACAGCTTAACGGCCAGCGCGCAAGGTAAGTGCAGGTCGGGGGCTTGCACCCGCGGGAAGCCTCCGACCCAAATTTCTGGGCCAATGTTTAATACACTTCCCAAGTGATAGAAACTTTTTTTAACCTCAATAGAAGGTTGAACAGCTATACGATTTATTTCATTTCAGTAAGCGGTCAAAGGATGAGAATCTTTCCATTGACCTCAAATTATCTTTTTTAATCTTCAAATGGAAAACAGATGCCAAATTATTGTTGGTATTTTGTTACATAATTTCAACAAAATGCTGATATATGAAATAAGTCCAAGTACCAGTTTAATTAAAAGTTTTTTGAAGTTTTTAAGAGTTTTTCAAGTGTAATTTCAATGGAAGAGACTGAAAGAAGTTTCTGTGGGCGTGGTTTAGTTTTGACAGATTTTGTGGGCGTGTCTTCCCTTACACTTAGGCTGTGCGCTGCGCTCCTGGCCTTCATGATGTAATACGCTGGGCACAGTGCCGAAGAGCAAGTCTCCATTCTAGGCCTCGCACAAGGTAAGTTCGCATTCTTTTCGTAAGTCGGCAGCGTACTCTATAGTTACGCCACCAACCGCAATTTTTGGGCCAATCTGATTTTATGTGTTGGTGGAGGGATGAATATTGGCCAGGACAAGTGAAAACGCCCCTATTCTTCTTTGAACAGTGCCACGGGATCTTTCACATCCACCTGAGAGGACAGATGGCGCCTCGGTTTAATGCCTCAGCCAAAAGACGGCACCTCTGACTGTAAGGCTTGCAAAATTAAACGAGTTCCCCCAAAGTAAGAAAGAAGAGGTATTGGACTGTTTGAATTAATATTGGGCCAAAGGGACTTAAAATCAAAACCCCAGGAGGTTTTGGCTAGTTCTAAAAGGCATGTTCAGGCCTGTGGGAAACTGTGACAAAGGAGAGGTGGGATGGGCCCCTGAAACACAGACAGTTTGAGTATTGGGCCATCTGGGAATGTTCTGGGCCACCCCAACCTTTACATAAAGACAATAAAAACTGTTACCGCCGAAACTCACAGAGCCACCAAGAACATGAATAAAACAATACATGCCAACAGTCAACAAAAGAAAGAACATGGCCCCAGCGGGAAAAGACAATCAAACAGCAGTTTAAAACCAATCAGAATGATTTCCAAAATGCTTTACACATTTTAAACTGGTTTCAAGGCAATCCCAAAACCAGTTAAAGGCCAGTTAAAGATAGATGTGCCATCACCGAAGCTCGTTAAAGATTTAAAACATATTAAAAATAACGAGCCCGCCAGAACTTAACAAAAGAACCAGAGATTTGGCGGTCAGATAAGCCAGGCCTCAAAACAGTATAATTGAGGCCTGCTTGTTCAGTGAAGCGGAACGTTAGTGAAACAGTGGAGAGCAGCACGTTGAGTTCAGTACAGGAGAGAACGTGCGGTTCAGGAAAAAAAGATCTCATCATCACCGTACTTAGTCGGAGAATCGGAGACTTGGAGAAAGAAGAACGAAACAGAAGGAAAAGGAAATCGCGGCAACCAAAGGCCTCAAGAAACCAACAACTACCAATATTACCACCAACCAGGTAATAGTGGGCCACCGCGACCAACAAGCAACCAGCCACCGAGAATTCGAAAATCACAAACTTGTTTCCACTCTACAGGCTAGTCTGACTTACCCCTGGGTAAGATTTGACACAAAAGACCCTAAAAACTTTACCTAACCAAAGAAAATTGGGTACTTACCCGATAAATCCAACTACGCAGCTAACCGCATCAGCGGACAAACCAAGACTGAAGACCCAACGCAGGTGCAGTCTTCCACCACGTCCTGGGTACGGCAGGCCCCAACCGTCACAACTAAAGGGAACCCCGAAATCGCGAACCTCTACAATGTCAAGAAAGTCGTTTGGTGAGCATTTCCTGGTCCTCTGGATTTCAACCTAGTTAGGATAGTGGGGTTGGGAGGGTAAGGGATTTTGTCTATTGTCATTCTCCCTCGCATATTCTGAGTGTTCCCCCTTTTTGAGTATAAGATTTATTGTATTGTATATTTTCCTGTCTCAAAATAAAAATCTCAATTCTTTTGACCAACCCAGGTGTCTGTTGCAATTTCATTACAACCCCCAAATAAGTCCAAAGTCTAGAACCAAAGGAGTGGGAGCGATTCGAACCGCTCAGGGAGTCAGAGGTGAAGCTGACCACACACACCACCCCTTACATGAGAGTGCCACACTCCCTCAGCACTGCACTGGAATATCAGCCTTAATATGGTGCACTTGTTTCTGGAGTGGGCCTTGAACCCACAACCTTCTGACTCAGCAGCAAGAGCGCTACCAACTGAGCCACAGCTAACGCCAAGATCACATGTTGATGGATGAGTGGGAATTAATAAAGGGCAACAAGGAAGCAGCAGAAGCTTTGGACAAGTTGGATGTTTTCACAGGGAGCAATGGAGGCTGGCGAGGATGCATTGGAGTAACTATGCTTGCAGATGACGAAGATGTGGATGGAAGCTTTAGCAGTAGCGAGGTAAGAACAAAGTCAGGGGATGTAGAAATAGGTGGACCTGGTGAGGGTTCTCATGTGGGGTTTGATGGTCAGCCCTGGGTTAAATAGAACACTGAGGTTACACGTAGTCCTGAGCAAATAGCTAAAGAGGCAAATGGAATCAAGGGTTAGGGTCCGGACGTTGTGAACAGAGCCAAGCAGGATGGCTTTGGACTTGCCAGTGTGAAGCTGGAGAACGTTCTACTTCATCCACAACTTGATATCGGACAAGCAGTTGGACAAGCAGAAGAGCAGCTGCGGAGTCGAGGTTGCCGGCAGAGATGTAAGGCTGGGTTTCATCGGTACAAATAGCAAAACTGATCACATGCTTACAGATAACGACATCAAGAGGCAGCAGGTGGCCAAGGAGAAAAGAAGGCCAAGGGTGCAGCCTTGGGGCGTGCCAGAGATGGGTGTTCAGGGAGACATCCTATTGCAGGAGATGGGCTGGTTGTGTTGGGGCAGTTAAGGACTGGAACGATGAGAGGGCTGTGCCATGGGTGTGGACCAGACACACGAGACAATGGATGGTGTAGGTTGTGGAGAGGTCAAGGAAGCACAGCAGGCCACAGTGACAGTCAAAAGGATGTTGTTAATGACTTTTAACCGGACAGTCAGCTGTGCTCAGGGCAGAATCCAAACTGAAAGGACTGAAAGAAGAAGTGAATGTAGAGCTGGGTAGCAATGATGTATTTGAGGACATTGGAAAGGAAGGAGAGGTTTGAATTAGTTGGAGGTGATGGAGGAGTTGAATTTGAGCTTGTAAGGAGAGGTGATAACAGTGCTTTTGAAGGGATGGGGAACAATGGAACATAGGAACATGAGTCGGCCATTCAGCCCCTCGAGCCTGTTCCCCTATTCAATAAGATCATGGCTGATCTGTATCTTAACTCATCTACCCAACTTGGTTCTCAAACACTTAATACTCTTGCCTACCAAAAATATCAAATTTGAAATTTTCAATTGACCCCCAGCCTCAACAGCTTTTTGGGGGGGAGAGTTCCAGATTTCCACTACCCTTTGTGTGAAGGATTGATTTCTGACATTACCCTTGAATGGCCTTGTAGTGTATGTACCTTTAAGAGAGAACTACTTTTACAGCTCCTGTATACTAAACATAGAAACATAGAAACTAGGAGCAGGAGTAGGCCATTCGGTCCTTCGAGCCTGCTCCGCCATTCAACGAGATCATGGCTGATCATCCAAACCCTAGCACCCGGTCCCTACACCGACAGCCATCCCACCCAAGCCCTATCCCCATAACCCCACATATTTAATACCCCCTAACACTAAGGGCCAACTTTTTTATCATAGCCAATCAACCTAACCCGCACATCTTTGGACTGTGGGAGGAAACCGGAGCACCCGGAGAAAACCCATGCAAACACGGGGAGAATGTGCAAACTGTAGTGCCGGCAGTGACCACACCTGTATCTAAGCCTTGAGCAGGCATCTGTACTGTTAGTTTTTAGACTACCCTCATCCAGTAAACACCTGTTGATTGTTAATTTACAGCCTCCGTCTAGTTATTGGAAAACACCATACTTTAAGAATCACGGATTCAACAGTGGCGACGAGGTCGATTCGAACCTACCTGCAACTCTGCATTTCCTCCCAAGGATTCGCTCCTGGAGGACAGTGGAAGAAAGTCGAGGCCAGAAGCACAGGCGTCGACCACGAGCAACCGCCCAGTCTACCGGCAGAGAGTGAACATCGCAGGGAAGGCTGTTGAGAGCTGGGCTTGGTTCTCCAGCCACAACGATCCAGCAACAGGCTGGCAACAGGTACAGCGCAGACCCGTCCCGGACAACGGCGGCTGGAGCTGACCGACGGCACAGAAAAGACCAAGCAGCGTCGACGGGGTAAGAGAGAGGGTAAAGCGCACAGGGCGCAGCCGGGGGTTGAAGACCGAGCGGCGTTGACGGAAAACAAAAAGAGAGAGAGGGTAAAGCACAGCCGGGGTTCAGGACCGAGCGGCGGCAACGAGAGAGGCGCACAGGAGAACGCGCAGAGCGCAGCCAGGGCTCAAGGGCTGAGCAGCATCCGCGGGGGAAGAAAGGAAGCGCGGGAGATGCCATTTGAGCCGCGGAGAAGAAGGGAGAGCGCGGGAGATGCCATTTTTGAAGCCTCAGCGGAGAAGAAGGGCGAGCGCGGGAAGAAAGGGAAGCGCGGGAGACGCCATTTTGAGCCAGCGGAGAAGAAGGGAGAGCATGGGAGACGCCATTTTAGCCAGTCTAACCACACCCAGGGATGCCGAAGAGTGGCAGTGTCACAGCGTTCGACAATGAAGTCGAAGATTGGGCGACATATGTGGAACGCATTGAGGTGTACTGCAAGGCGAATGAAGTGCCAGATGCCAGGAAAGCACTGGTTTTGTTGAATTCCATGGGTGCAAAAACATATGGCTTACTGCAAAACCTAATAGCCCCAGAGAAGCCAATGGATAAGAATTTCGAAAGCATAGTGGAAATCCTACAGGACCACTTAAACCCCACACCGCTGCTGATAGCAGAAAGATTTAAGTTTCACAAAAGGAACCAGCTTAAAGACGAAAGTAATGCTGAGTATTTAACGGAACTGCACAAGCTATCGCAACACTGCCAGTTTGGAATGGGACTAGCAGATACGTTAAGGGACAAGTTTGTGTGTGGGCTTCAAAGTGAAGGAACCCAGAAACGGCTTCTATCAGAAAAGGATCTTACGCTGGACAAGGCTCTCAGCATGGCAGTATCACACGAAGCAGCCGCACGGGGCGCTGCAGAGATACAACGGAGACCGCAAGAATATGGCACCAATGAAATGTCATATGGAGCAGGGAAGCGTTATCGCTGCGGCAGAACAACACACGACCAGAAGGATTGTTGGTTCAAGGACCAAGTGTGCAGACAGTGTGGAAAAGCAGGACACATAGCAAGAGTCTGCAGGTCGGGGAAGAAAGCCAGCAGCAAGAAATCTCCACAGGAGAAGTACAAAAAGGTACATAAGGTGACGGAGAGTAGTTCAGACGAACAGAAAAGTGATACAGACTCCAGAAGCAAGGAGCTGGGTTGTCTGAAACTACATAATGTAATCAAAATGGAGGATCACCAGACTATCTGGGTCACGCTCAAGATAGACGGAGTCCAAGTGAAAATGGAATTGGATACAGGATCAGCCCTAACAGTCATAAACCGAAGGGACTACAAGCGGCTATTCTCACATATACCCTTGAAAGCTACAGAGATTGTCTTGAAGACGTACACGGGGCAAAAAGTCTACCCCAAAGGAAAAATAAGGGTGAACGTGATATACAACGGCCAGGAAATACCTAAAATGGACCTATATGTTTTGCCAGATGGAGGACCACCACTACTAGGACGTGAATGGATCCGGAAGATACAATTAGATTGGCATTCCATACAGGCACTGACGGTAGAGGCCAAAAAGGATGACGACGTCACACCTGGACGACTGTCAAAAATGCTAACTGACGCACAAGAAGTGTTCCAGGAGGGACTCGGAACACTAAAAGGCATAACAGCGATGATTAAAATAGAGGAAAATGGAAGCCCAAAGTTTTTTAAGGCCAGACCGGTGCCTTATGCGATCTGCCCAGCCGTCGCAGCAGAGCTGGAAGATTTAGAACGTTCAGGAGTACTGTCCAAAGTGGACTGGAGCGAGTGGGCTACACCCATCATTCCTGTAATGAAGAGGTCATTGAGTAATACGCCTGGGGAACCAAAGAAGGTTCGCATCTGTGGGCATTCTCAGGTGACAGTGAACCCAGTCCTTCACACGGTACAATATCCGCTTCCGCGGATTGAAGATATTTTCACCTCGCTATCTGGAGGAAAATGCTTCACTAAGATTGATCTGGCCCAGGCGTACCTGCAAGTGGAGGTAGAAGAAGCCTTGAAACAATACCTCACGATCAACACTCACAAAGGTCTCTACCAATACAATCAGCTGGTGTTCGGGGTAGCATCGGCTCCAGCTATTTGGCAAAGGGCAATGGATCAAGTCCTGCAAGGGATTCCAGGGACCCAGTGTTATTTGGACGATATCCTGGTCACGGGCGAAAATGACAGTGATCACCTCGCCAACCTGGAGCAGGTGCTCACTAGATTGAAGGAATATGGGCTACGAGCTAATCGCCACAAGTGCGAGTTTTTCCAGAAGCAGATCTCGTATTGTGGCCACGTTATTGATGAAGAGGGGTTACATAAGTCCCCTGAAAAGATTGAGGCAGTAGTCAAGGCTCCAGCACCGGAAAATGTGTCACAACTGAGGTCGTTCCTCGGGCTGGTGAACTACTATCATAAGTTCTTACCAAATTTGTCTACAGTATTACACCCACTGAACACCCTACTGCAAACGGGGGTACCATGGAAGTGGAATGACAAATGTAAACGAGCTTTCCAGAAGTGCAAAGAATTGATCACATCAAAAGAGGTGTTGGCCCATTTCAACCCAGCACTACCAATTCGGTTGGCGTGTGATGCATCACCCTATGGTATTGGAGCGGTGCTGTCGCACAAATTCCCAGACGGGTTGGAGAGGCCAGTAGCCTTTGCGTCTCGGTCACTAACCTCAGCCGAGCGCAACTACGCCCAGATTGACAGGGAGGACCTCAGCCTAGTATGGGGAGTAAAAAAGTTCAACCACTATCTGCACGGGCAGAAGTTCACCTTGCTGACTGACCAGCAACCACTTGTCTCCATCTTTAATCCAAAGAAGGGCGTTCCGGTTGTTATGTTCATTAATAACTAGACATTCTTATTATGAACACAGCTAACTTCTAGCTAGTCATTTATTCAGTACACGTTCTCTAGGTACAGTATCTGTAGAGATGCAGCATGTGTGCTCCTGTATGTAGGCTGCCATCTTGACTGTTGCCTTGTGGGTAGCCTAGTGCCTCATGGGTAATGTAGTCTTAAACACATACAGCTGGGTAGTGTAGTCTTAATACATACAGCTATATACAGCTCTACGGCTCCACCTAGTGTCCACTATAGAATGACATGTTATTGATCATTACATCCCCCTTTCTTTGAGGTTTAACAAAATCTATATCAATCAACTTTCAAGAAAACAATAAAGATAATATCAGTAACACTTTTGTTAGTGCTCTATAAACATAAACATTTTCAAAACAGTCAACACATTTTCAAAGCTTTACATTGTACTCAAAGATTAAGTCTATCAGGCTCTTTTACTTCACGTGTGGATCTTCTCAACACGGGTAAGTCTGATGTGTCTTCATGAGATTGTTCTGGCGGTGAATGACAAGATGCAGTTGCGGCATTGTCATCAATCTGCTCTTGTATAGATCGAGGTCTCCTTGCAATCTTTGCTTGGAGAGGGTTTCAGTGTTTCCTTCACTCTTCATGCCATAACTCTCAATGTAGTCAATGCACTCTCGAAAAACTGCTGACAGCTGGATCCCATCACACAGCATAGTCCTCTCAGCAGCCTCGGCTAATGGAACACCAAAGATTGGCCTGAGGGAAGGAGGAGTATCCACCGGAACTGCTTCCTGCTCTGGTGCAGGCTTCTTCTTTTTCTTTTTCTCTTTCCACTGCTTAACAACATCTGCTGCGGTTATATCTTTGGACTTTTTCTCCTTGTGTTTTTCCTCTTTGTGCTTTTCTTCCTTTGGCTTCTCTTTGACCTTAAAGTCTTTTTCTTTTTTTCTTGGAGAAACTAGGCTTTTTGAAGACATGGATACCCTTTGGCCTTTTCATCCTTGATGGGCTCTCTGCTTCATCACCTGAGTCATCTGGTCTGCTTATGGCACAGTTTATACGGTAGACTCTCTTGACCAGTTCTAAGTCTTCACAAGCTTTGTCACCTAGTATCGAATCAAGTCTTTCAGCCACAACAGAAAACATGAGATGATGCACTTTGTCTTTGACTGTCACTTTAAGTCTGCATACACCTAAGCTATCTATTTTCTGTCCATTATAGCTCTTCAGTAGTGCTGACTTTTTCTGTATTTTGGGCTTTTCTTTCATATTTTTTATGTCACTCATACTGATTAAGTTTGCTTTTGCCCCAGTGTCCAGTTTTAATGTAACTAATGCTCCATTTACCAGCAGTGGGATCATCCATTTGTCCTCTTTTACTGCATTAACTTTATGTTCAGCGTTGTCCATTTCTGAGGCTGCACATTTTCTGTATCTTTTTTGATATCGTCACATGACACCATTCCTACAAAAAATGTCTCACTTAAATCAGTGTCCTCAATCACATTAACTCGTTGCCCTTTCGTCATTTTTACTTTTGAAAAGCATTGTTTGGCAAAGTGATTCTTTCCATTACACTTTGTGCACATTTTTCCAAACGCTGGGCATTGTCTTAACTGGTGTTTGTAACCACAGCGTTTACAATTAAAAATTTCATCCTCCGATTGCTTTTCATTTCTGTTCTGCCCACGTTTCTTCCCCTTGTAGGACACAGCACCGACAGCAGCATTATCACTCATTACAATCGCATCATTATTGGTTTCACTGAAAGTCTTCGCGTGCTTTCGAGCTAGCTCGCTGGCTTGGCATATTTTCACCGCAATTTCCAAATTTAGTTCGGTTTCTCTCAACAGACGTTCCCTGACTTTTTTATCATGAATACCAAACACAATCTGGTCACGAATTATGGATGATTTCAGCTCAGAGAAATTACATGTCTGTGCTTTCAGTTTCAGATCAGTTATAAAGCTATCAAAAGTCTCATTTTGCTGCTGTGTCCGAAAACAGAAGATGTATCTTTCATAGGTCTCATTCTTTTTGGGAGAGCAATGTGCATCAAATTTTTTTAGCACATCTTCTAATTTTTCTCTGTTCTCCACTGGATTAAATACAAATGTATTAAATACCTCTATCGCCTGTGGGCCTGCAACCGTAAGCAGCAACGCTATCTTCCTTGCGTCTGGCTTCGTACCGAATCCGATGGCTGCAATGTAGAGTTCGAATTGCTGTTTAAAAGTCTGCCAGTTGTAGTCGATTTTTTCACTGAGATTCAAACGCTCTGGTGGCTTCAAATTCTCCATGTCGCTTTTCACAATTTTCAGCAGATCTTCACCACCCTGGTACCATGTTATGTTCATTAATAACTAAACATTCTTATTATGAACACAGCTAGCTTCTAGCTAGTCATTTATTCAGTACACGTTCTCTAGGTACAGTATCTGTAGAGATGCAGCATGTGTGCTCCTGTGTGTAGGCTGCCATCTTGACTGTTGCCTTGTGGGTAGCCTAGTGCCTCATGGGTAATGTAGTCTTAAACACATACAGCTGGGTAGTGTAGTCTTAATACATACAGCTATATACAACTCTACAGCTCCACCTAGTGTCCACTATAGAATGACATGTTATTGATCGTTACACCAGTGATGACTGCGCAACGGCTACAAAGATGGTCCCTTTTTCTAGGGGTGAACCAATATGAAATAGAGTATAAGGGCATGAAACAGCATGGAAACTCTGATGGGCTATCACGCCTGCCACTGCCTACTGCGGAGGAAGCACCAGCAGTGGACCCTGTCGAAATATTTTTTTCGTCGATAATTGAACGCTTGCCAGTAACTAACGCGGATATAGAGAAGGAGACCCAAAATGATCCGACACTGTCTCGGGTATATGATTTGACGGTGAAGGGATGGCCAACACATGGCGACTCACTGTTGCCAGCATTCTCATCCAGAAGAGAACAGCTGTCAGTATGCCAGGGGACAGTGATGTGTGGATCCCGAGTGGTAATTCCACCCAAGTTAAGGGAGAGAGTGCTCAATGAGCTTCACGAAGGTCATCTGGGAGGGGTGAAAATGAAAAGCCTTGCTAGGGCTTGTGTGTGGTGGCCAGGGATCGATCAACAAATCGAGGACCTAACAAAGAGCTGCTCAGGATGCCAGAAGGTCCAAAATGCACCACCACATGCCCCTCTACACCCATGGGAGTGGCCCTCCTCTCCATGGCAATGGGTGCATATTGATTTTGCTGGTCCATTCATGGACTCAATGTTCTTAATAGCAGTGGATGCTCACTCGAAATGGCCTGAGGTGATCAAAATGTCCTCCACCACTACGGAGAAAACGATTGCAGTCCTACGGACCATATTTGCCAGGAACGGCTTGCCAGAGCAGATTTGCTCTGATAACGGACCACAGTTTGTGTCCGAAGAGTTTCGGAAATTTATGAGAAGGAATGGGGTAAGGCATTACACATCCGTCCCGTATCATCCAGCCACAAATGGATTGGCTGAGAGGTTCGTACAAACCTTTAAAAAGGCAGTAAGGGCCATGTGCGATGACGACATTCCACTGCAGCATAAGGTGGACAATTTCCTGTTAGCCTACAGAAATGTGACACATGCAGTTACCAACCAGACCCCGGCCATGATGTTCTTTAACCGAAGGTTGAGATCTCGTCTGGATTTGCTCAGACCAAATGTGCGAAGAAATGTTGAGAATAAGCAATTCCAGCACATCAATGCGAAGCCGACAAGGAGCTTCAATGTAGGACAACCAGTCTTGGCCCGCGACTACCGAACAGAGAAATGGCAACCCGGAACGATATGCACACAGCAGGGGCCACTAATGTACACAGTGGATGTCGGGAGAACATTGTGAGACACCATGTCGACCAGATCCTAGTGTCACAGGAACGAGTCAACCCCATGTCTCGCGTACCTGGTGATGAACCCGACATACCGGTAGCATCTACCCCAGAAACAGTAGCATCGGAAACTGATGAACTAACCGACAACAGGGGGCTAGAATCGCCTCCGCACCAAGAGCAAGACACTCAGGAAATGCGCTATCCAGAAAGGATCAGGAAGCCACCCCAAAGACTGAATCTATAAATGGACTATTTCAGTTAATGTGCATGTTAAAAGTGTTAACTGTTATTTGAATGTTATGGTACTGTTAATCTAAAAGGGGAGGAATTGTAGTGTATGTACCTTTAAGAGAGAACTACTTTTACAGCTCCTGTATACTGTAGTACCGGCAGTGACCACACCGGCTTGAGCAGGCATCTGTACTGTTAGTTTTTAGACTACCCTCATCCAGTAAACACCTGTTGATTGTTGATCTGCAGTCTCCGTCTATTTATTGAAGAACACCATACCTTAAGATTCACGGATTCAACAGGCCTGACTCTAATTTTAAGATTATGCCTCATTGTTCTGGACTCTACCACCAGAGGAAACAATTTCTATCTATCTACCCTAGGAAATCATTTCATCATCTCAAACACCTCAATTAGATCACCACTAAATCTTCTATGTTCAAGGGAATGTGCAGCCTGCACTCATAATTTAACCCTTTTACCCCCAGTATTTTTTTAATTTGTTCCTAGGATGTGGGCGTCGCTGGCAAGGCCAGCATTTATTGCCCATCCCTCGTTACCCTTGAGAAGGTGGTGGTGAGCCGCCTTCTTGAACCCCTGCAGTCCGTGTGGTGAAGGTACTCCCACAGTGTTGTTAGGGAGGGAGTTCCAGGATTTTGACCCAGCAACGAGGAAGGAACGACGATATATTTCCAAGTCAGAATGTTGTGGGACTTGGAGGGGAACTTGGAGGTGGTGGTGTTCCCATGCGCCTGCTGCCCTTGTCCTTCTAAGTGGTAGAGGTCGTGGGCTTTGGAAGGTGCTGTCGAAGTAGCCTTGGTGAGTTGCTGCAGTGCATCTTGTAGATGGTCCACACTGCAGCCACGGTGCGCCGGTGGTGGAGGGAGTGAATGTTTATTGGTGGTGGATGGGGTGCCAATCAAGTGGGCTGCTTTGTCCTGGATGGTGTTGAGCTTCTTGAGTGTTGTTGGAGCTGCACTCATCCAGGCAAGTGGAGAGTGTTCCATCACACTCCTGACTTGTGCCTTGTAGATGGTAGAAAGGCTTTGGGGAGTCAGGAGGTGAGTCACTTATGGCAGAATACCCAGCCTCTGATTTGCTCTTGTAGCCACAGTATTTATGTGGCTGGTCCAGTTAAGTTTCTGGTCAATGGTGACCCCCAGGATGTTGATGGTGGGGCATTCGGTGATGGTAGTGCCATTGAATGTCAAGGGGCAGTGGTTAGATGCTCTCTTGTTGGAGATAATCATTGCCTGGCACGTGTGGCGCGAATGTTACTTGCCACTTATCAGCCCAAGCCTGAATGTCATCCAGGTTTTGCTGCATGCGGACACAGCCTGCTTCATTATCTGAGGAGTTGTGAATGGCACTGAACATTGTGCAATCATCAGCAACCATCCCCACTTCTGACCTTATGATGGAGGGAAGGTCATTGATGAAGCAGCTGAAGATGGTTGGCCCTAGGCACTGCCCTGAGGAACTCCTGCAGCGATGTCCTGGGGCTGAGATGCTTGGCCTCCAACAACCACAACCATCGTCCTTTGTGCTAAGTATGACTCCAGCCAGTGGAGTGTTTTTCCCCTGATTCCCATTGACTTCAATTTTACTTGGGCTCCTTGATGCCACACTCAGTCACTCACCTCACCTCTGGAATTCAGCTCTTTTGTCCATGTTTGGACCAAGGCTATAATGAGGTCTGGAGCTGGGTGGTCCTGGTGGAACCCAAACTGAGCATCGGTGAGCAGGTTATTGGTGAGTAATGCCGCTTGATAGCACTGTCGATGACACCTTCCATCACTTTGCTGATGATTGAGAGTAGACTGATGGGGTGGTATCTGGCTGGATTGGATTTGTCCTGCTTTTTGTTGACAGGACATACCTGGGCAGTTTTCCACTTTGTCAGGTAGATGCCAGTGTTGTAGCTGTACTGGAACAGCTTGGCTAGAGGCACAGCTAGTTCTGGAGCACAAGTCTTCAGCACGATAGCCGGGATGTTGTCGGGGCCCGTAGCCTTTGTTGTATCCAGTGCACTCAGCCATTTCTTGATATCACGTGGAGTGAATCGAATTGGCTGAAGACTGGCTTCTGTGATGGTGGGGACCTCAGGAGGAGGCTGAGATGGATCATCCACTCGGCACTTCTGGCTGAAGATGGTTGTAAACACTTCAGCCTTGTCTTTTGCACTCACGTGCTGGGGTCCGCTATCATTGAGGATGGGGATATTCATGGAGCCTCCTCCTCCTGTTAGTTGTTTAATTGTCCACCACCATCCACAACTGGATGTGGCAGGACTGCAGAGAGTGAGAGGAGGAAATCCAGGCCTGTTGTGTTCAAAACTGCGGACTTCAGATTTCAAGGACGTGGAGGTGCGTATTATGCCAGGGGAACAGCGGTTGGACTGCAACGGTTCAAGAAGGCTCACCACCTTCTCAAGGACAACTGGGGATGGGCAATAAATGCTGGCCTTGCCAGTGACGTTCATATGCCGGGAATGAATGACTATAAATAAAGTGGTTGCATGATTAAATTCCCTCAGTACAAGCCAGTACTTTTGGTTCGATCCATGTTGTACATTAATTTGTTCATCGTAGGAGAATCAGCAAGGGCAGGGAATGCAATGAGACGGTAAAGTGAATTCTATCTCCTCTAGGCATTGTGCTTTCTACTGCATCAGATAAACAGGTTTTAATGAACCTCTTGAGAGTACCCAACTCCAACATGAGGACAATGAACAGGAAACCAGCCAGGGCAACTGGAAAAACATCAACCAGCATTTTAATCCTATACCACAAGATGGCAAGAGATACGTACAAGGGTGAAAAATATAAATATGAGCTTTATAAATAGAGGCATAGAAGGAAAAATTCAGTATTGCCCCGTTTGGGGCGCGATTATCGGCCGTGCGCAAAGATTAGCGCCTGATGCTAATTATCACCTCCGACAGCAAACTTGGCTTTTATCACCCCTGGAGGTGATTGGAGCGCTAAATCAGGCGCTGCACACCTCTCTTAAGGCGCAAAGGCCGAGGAGCGAGGCGCTAACTCAGAGCGCGGGCGCAGCGCAGGTGATGTCAGTTAGCCATGGAACACAGACACACTGGCGCCAGACAGTTCCTAAAGGGGAGGGTCGACCTTGCTCTCCAGCCACACCCTACTCATTGGAGCCTTGAATCTCGGCCTGGAGAGACCTGTGCCTAAATCTTGCAGCCAAGGACTATGGAGAGGGCCAGGGAGCGAGCAGGCCTTGGAGGCTCTGGTTGGCGCGGTGGAGCGTAGATCAATACTGTACCCAGAGAGTGGCAGGAGGCCTTTGCCGCGCGATTACAGAAGAGTGTGGAGGGAGGTGGCACACAGCGTCTCCTCCAGGAGCATGGTGCCCAGGACCCATATACAATGTAGAAAAAAGTTCAACGACCTCACTCGGGTCGTCAGGGTGAGTGGCTTTTTTTCAATACCTCTCCATCCCTCCATCTCAACCTCACTCTATGGCCAGAGGGTCTTAAAACCCCAATGCCCAACACTCATCCAACACCTATGGCCCTCTCATGAAACACACATGCACATTCCACACTTTGCATACAGTAAGGGCTATTCACCTATGGGAGGCTCATCAGGCAAGACCATGGCTGCATACAGTAAGGGCTATTCAATTATGGGAGGCACATCAGGCAAGACCATGGCTGCATACAGTAAGGGCTATTCACCTATGGGAGGCACATCAGGCAAGACCATGGCTGCATACAGTAAGGGCTATTCACCTATGGGAGGTACATCAGGCAAGACCATGGCTGTATATTTACTCAGACGCCGTCCTTTTTCTTGCAGGCCAAGCTATCTCATAATAGGAGACAGCAGCAACAGACGGGTGGAGGGCAGCCTCAGCTGCAACCCCTCAGTGATCTTGAGGAGCGCGTCCACAGGATTGTGGCAAACCGGGTGATCGGTCCCGTCGCCCCTGGAGAGGCTGACCCCGTTCTGGACAGCAATGGTAAGGTCATCACTTTTTTTCCTCTCTCCTTCCATTTGTCCCTCAGAACACCAGCCTTTGACACTTTCAATCCAACTTACTAAACTCATTCCTCCCTTATTGCCCCCCTGTCCTCACGCTAAAACCACTCTTGTACCTCCCTGCTTTCAGATGGTGTTTCACCAGCTGATGAGACGGGCCCTCAAGCTGCCAGTGGGAGTGAAGCTGCGGGCGAGGAGGAAGATGAAGCCGGAGCATCAGCGCCACCCTCTCCCGAGGAAGCCCATGCCCACACTGGGAACACGCCTTCCCTGGAGGGGAGCAGTGGGGAAGGGTCTGATGAGGGTGAAGCTCCAGGACCCAGCGGGCTGCAGCAACGTGATGTTGGTAGGGAAGCTCGGGGGCCTTCTCCCCGGAGGGAGAGTATGCCAGCGAGTCCTACTGCACTGGACGCAGAGGAGGAGTGGCTTATCGCTGAAATGAACACCCAGGCGGTGGACATGCACACTCAGCTCATGGGTGCAGTGGGAAGGGTGCCCGAATGCATTGAATCACTGGCAAGGAGTGTGGAGCGCTTCGCCGTAGCACAGGCGGATGCCACACAAATGCTTAGTGCTGCAATTCAGTCACTGGCTGTCATGACCCCAACTCTGACTGCTCTCATGCTGACTCAGATTGAGGCCATGCGAGCACTGACTGCTGCCATCCTCGCTGGTTCGGACACATTTCCCCGGGGCTCTCACTGCGCCGCAGCAGGCCAGCAATCTGTCCTCCAGCAGATTGCTCCATTTGCTGAAGTGCTGCCCCATGGGAGTGCCAGTGTGTCGGTCAAGCAGGGAGTTGCTGTCCTCTCGAGATGACAGCATTCCTGCTGCCACCACTGTCACTTCTCCACTGCACTTGCCACTGCCTGAAGTACAGACTGCTGCCACCCATGCAGAGTTGGTGCAGTCTGCAGCCGGGCCCTCCAGGCCCAGAGCTGGTCAACGCTGTCCTTCAAGGGCATCTGCAGTCTCAGGTTCTGACAATCAGCAGCCTTCCACCAGCCTTGCTGCAGCCACTGGGGTCCTATTACAGAGGAGCAGTAGGGTGGGAAGGAGGGAAGTGCGCAAGGGAAGGAGATCACCCTCGAAGGGCAAAAAGTAGGAGGTGTGACAAAATATTGTTCATTATTTTAATTAAAGGCCGAGGTTCGTGGTCAAACTTTTGTTTAGTGTTTTGGACATTATCTCCAGGGTGTGAGAACCAGTTATGTTAATGACAAACTAATAGAAAGAAACACAAAAAAACAGTCATGAGGAAATGACACACACAGAGTTTGTAAAATAAATAAGTTTTTGTATTCAAAATGTACATGTTTGGTCTTTGCAATCATTGCTGCCTTGGCCGGCTTAGGGGTTGCGGGTTGGTTTCATTCATGTTGTTCTCAATGACAGAAGCCATTTCCTCAGCAGGGGCCTAGAAGCGGCTTGTTATCAGCCGTTGACGGCCGGCCCTTCCAGTTTCTACATTGTGGGCCTCCCTCTCGCCTTGGTGCTGCTGATGATCATCCTCCTCCTCTTCCTCCTCTTCCTCTGGTGGTGTTCCATGGCCTGGTGGCATTGGCTGGGTCCTGAGGATTGCAAGGTTATGCAGCATGCAGCACACAACAACGAAGTGGGAGACTCGCTCAGGCGAGTACTGCAGGGCTCCTCCAGAATGGTCCAGACAGTGGAACCATTGCTTGAGCACGCCGATTGTGTGCTCAACGATGTTCCTGGTAGCTTGATGGCTCTCGTTGTACTGCAGCTCAGCAGGGGTGTTGGGGTTATGTAGCGATGTCATCAGCCAGGTGCACAGTGGATATCCCTTGTCCCGAGAAGCCAACCACCTGGGTGATGTGGTGCCTGGAAAAGTTCTGCCACAGTAGTCTGGCGCAGGATGTATGCATCGTGCCTGCTGCCTGGAAAGTGGGCATTGACAGCGAGTATCAGCTGTCTGTGGTCACAGGCCAACTGCATGTTTAAGGAATGGAACCCCTTTCGGTTGCGGAAATCCTCGGCATTCTCATGCGGAGCACGCAAAGCCACATGCATGCAGTCAATGGCACCCTGCACCATGGGGAAGGCCGCTATCCTCGCAAAGCCCATAGTGTGTTCAGGCTGCTTGGCCGGGGTCATGGGGAAAGAGATGTACTCTCGTCTCCTTTTAAAGAGGGCATTTGTAACCTGACAGATGCAGCAATGGACCGTGAACTGGGAGATATTGGCGATGTCCCCAGTAGCTGATTGAAATGAGCCGGTGGCATAAAAGTTGAGAGCCACTGTTATCTTCACTGCCACTCACAGAGACGTCCTGCTCCTCAGTTGAGGCTGCAGATCTGACTGCAGCAGGTTGCAGAGCTCAGTGACCACCTCCTTGCTGAAGCGCAGCCTGCGCAAACACTGCTTCTCAGACATATTAATGTATGAGAATTGTTGGCGAAATACCCTGGGAGGGTAAGGTCTCCTGTACAGAGGCCTGTTGGCCCTCCTCCATCTGGCCATGATTGCCACTCTCTCTCTGCGTCTCTGTGTCCTCTGAATCTGCAGGCGCAGGACGACGCCCCCAATTAGTGCAGCCCTCACAGTCTCTTGGCAATCAAAGTAATGAAGGTCAAAAACCAAAGTACCTGCCAAGTTATGGTCAGAAGCCAAAACTACTTCACACAGCGTTGACTCACTACAGAAGTCTCTCTTTCTCTCTCTCAAAATCTCTCTCTCTCTCTCAGAACAGGTGGTGCAAAAATGTCTACCACACAAAAAGCTAGGAAGAGGCCCCCTTTAAATAGCACCCACCCCCAGCCCCACAGCGACTGGGAAGCGTTCCAGTCTATCTGTCGTTGGTTGCACCAGGCGGAAAGGAGGGGGGCGCCACTCAATATCCGTTCCGGGGCACCACAAGGGCGTTGAATGCTCGAATTACGTCAAGATCTGCGGGCGCAGGAGATCGGGCGGTATTGTTTAGCGCCACCGCAAAATGTCCGGTCAATTTCGCGAGAGGCTCAGATATCGCCGCGCCCGGGCGCTAGTGGGTTTGCGCCCCATTAGCGCCCTCTTAAGGCGCTAACGGGTGGTGCTACCAACTGAATTTTTCCACAATAGAATGTAAAAAGGAAGTTATGCTAAACCTTTATAAATCTCTGGTTAGGCCTCAGCTGGAGTATTGTGTCCAATTCTAGGCACCACGCTTTAGGAAGCTGGGATTGTTCTCCTTACAGCAGAGAAGATTAAGGGGAGATTTAATAGAGGTGTTCAAAATTATGAGTTGTTTTGATAGAGTAAATAAAGAGAAACTGTTTCCACTGGCAAAAGTAGCGTGCTGGACTGGGTGAGTCGGGGGCTGGGCTGGGCGAGTCGGGGGCTGGACTGGGCGAGTCGGGGGCTGGGCTGGGCGAGTCGGGGGCTGGGCTGGGCGAGTCGGGGGCTGGGCTGGGCGAGTCGGGGGCTGGGCTGGGCGAGTCGGGGTCTGGGCTGGGCGAGTCGGGGGCTGGGCTGGGCGAGTCGGGGGCTGGGCTGGGCGAGTCGGGGGCTGGGCTGGGCGAGTCGGGGACTGGGTGAGTCGGGGGCTGGGTGATTCGAGGACTGGGTGAGTCGGGGGCTGGGCTGGGTGAGTCGGGGGCTGGGCTGGGTGAGTCGGGGGCTGGGCTGGGCGAGTCGGGGACTGGGCTGGGTGAGTCGGGGGCTGGGCTGGGTGAGTCGGGGGCTGGGCTGGGTGAGTCGGGGGCTGGGCTGGGTGAGTCGGGGGCTGGGCTGGGCGAGTCGGGGACTGGGTGAGTCGGGGGCTGCGCTGGGCGAGTCGGGGACTGGGTGAGTCGGGGGCTGGGCTGGGCGAGTCGGGGACTGGATGAGTCGGGGGCTGGGCTGGGTGAGTCGGGGGCTGGGCTGGGCGAGTCGGGGGCTGGGCGAGTTGGGGGCAGGGCTGAGTGAGTCGGGGGCTGGGCTGAGCGAGTCGGGGGCTGGGCTGGGCGAGTCGGGGACTGGGTGAGTCGGGGGCTGGGCTGGGTGAGTCGGGGACTGGGTGATTCGAGGACTGGGTGAGTCGGGGGCTGGGCTGGGTGAGTCGGGGGCTGGGCTGGGTGAGTCGGGGGCTGGGCTGGGTGAGTCGGGGGCTGGACTGGGCGAGTCGGGGGCCGGACTGAGTGTGTCGGGGGCCGGGCTGAGTGTGTCAGGGGCCGGGCTGGGCAAGTTAGGTGTTAGGGTGGGCGAGTTGGAGCAATAAAGGGTCAAGCTTCAATGGGCTGAATGGTCTCCCATCACTCTGGAAATGTTCTTTTGAAGATTCTGTACCTGCCTGGGGTGCAGCCCCTGTTGAGTCCGTGCCTTTCCGAAGTGCAGAAGTGCAACCTTCCTCCAGGTGAATATAATTGATCAGTGCAAGGTTCCTGGATGTCATTTTGCTTCTTAGACACCAAATCACTTCTTCACAAGTAACAATTAACACTCAACAGTTCAACATTAATCTTCCCGACATGAGAGGGATCTAAAGGAAAAGAGAAGGGAGAGATTGGTGTAAACAACAACCACGATTTTATATTATTTTAGTCATGAGCTCTTTCCAAAGATTTAACCAGAAACTCAAATTCTAGTTTGGTGCTTTTCAAATTTTAACACTCCCAACCCCCTGTAAATACTGACACACTCCCGGGGAGCCCCTGTAAATATTGACACACCCAGGGACCTCCTGTAAATCCTGACACACTCCCAGGGACCCCCTGTAAATACTGACACACACACAGGGAGCCACTGTAAATACTGACACACTCCCAGGGACACACGGTAAATACCGACACACACAGGGACCCCCTGTAAATACTGACACACTCCCAGAGACACCTGTAAATACTGACAAACTCCCAGAGACCCCCTGTAAATACTGACACACTCCCAGAGACACCTGTAAATACTGACAAACTCCCAGAGACCCCCTGTAAATACTGGCATGCACCCAGAGACACCTTGTAAATACTGACACACTCACAAAGTCCACCTGTAAATACTACACACTCCCGGGGACTCCCTATAAATACTGACACACTTCCAGAGACCCCCTGTTAATAGCGGCATACTCCCAGAGACCCCTTGTAAATAATAACACACTCCCGGAGCCCCCCTGTAAATATTGACACACTCCCGTGAACCGCCTGTAAATACTGACAAACTCCCAGGGACCCCCTGTAAATACTGACACACACCCGGGGAACCCCTGTAAATACTGACACACTCCCGGGGACCCCCTGTAAATACTGACACACACCCAGCGAACCCCTGTAAATACTGACACACACCACAGGGACCCCCCTGTAAATACTGACACACTCCCAGGGACCCCCTGTAAATACTGACACACTCCTAGGGACCCCCTGTAAATACTGACACACTCCCGGGGACCTCCTGTAAATACTGACACACTCCCGGGGACCCCCTGTAAATTTTGACACACTCCCAGGGACTCCCTGTAAATACTGACACACTCCCAGGGACCCCCTGTAAATACTGACACACTCCCGGGGACCCCCTGTAAATACTGACACACTCCCGGGGACCCCCTGTAAATACTGACACACTCCCGGGGACCCCCTGTAAATTTTGACACACTCCCAGGGACCCCCTGTAAATACTGACACACTCCTGTGGACCCCCTGCAAATATTGACACACACCCAGGGACCCCCTGTAAATACTGACACACTTCCAGGGACCCCCTGTAAATACTGACACACTCCCGGGGACCCCCTGTAAATACTGACATACTCCCGGGGACCCCCTGTAAATACTGACACACTCCCGGGGACCCCCTGTAAATACTGACACACTCCCGGGGACCCCCTGTAAATACTGACACACTCCCGGGGACCCCCTGTAAATACTGACACACTCCCAGGGACCCCCTGTAAATACTGACATACTCCCGGGGACCCCCTGTAAATTTTGACACACTCCCAGGGACCCCCTGTAAATACTGACACACTCCCAGAGACCCCCTGTAAATAATAAACTTGCAGGGACCCCCTGTAAATACAGACACACACCCGGGGAACCCCTGTAAATACTGACACACTCCCAGGGACCCCCCTCTAATACTGACATACTCCCAGGGACCCCCTGTAATACTGACACACTTCCAGGGACCCTCTGTAAATACTGACACACCCGGGGAACCCCTGTAAATACTGACACACTCCCAGGGACCCCCTGTAAATACTGACAAACTCCCAGCGAACCCCTGTAAATACTGACACACTCCTGAGACCCCCTGCAAATACTGACACACTCACAGGGACCTGCTGTGAAGACTGACACACACCACAGGGACCCCCCCTGTAAATACTGACACACTCCCAGGGACCCCCTGTAAATACTGACACACTCCCAGAGACCCCCTGTAAATACTGACACACTCCCGGGGACCCCCTGTAAATACTGACACACTCCCAGGGACCCCCTGTAAATACTGACACACTCCCGGGGACCCCCTGTAAATACTGACACTCCCGGGGACCCCCTGTAAATTTTGACACACTCCCAGGGACCCCCTGTAAATACTGACACACTCCTGGGGACCCCCTGCAAATACTGACACACTCCCAGGGACCCCCTGTAAATACTGACACACTCCCGGGGACCCCCTGTAAATACTGACACTCCCGGGGACCCCCTGTAAATTTTGACACACTCCCAGGGACCCCCTGTAAATACTGACACACTCCTGGGGACCCCCTGCAAATACTGACACACTCCCAGGGACCCCCTGTAAATACTGATACACTCCCGGGGACCACCTGTAAATACTGATACACTCCCGGGGACCACCTGTAAATACTGATACACTCCCAGGGACCCCCTGTAAATACTGATACACTCCCGGGGACCACCTGTAAATACTGACACACTCCTGGGGACCCCCTGCAAATACTGACACACGCCCGGGGACCCCCTGTAAATACTGATACACTCCCGGGGACCCCCTGTAAATACTGATACACTCCCGGGGACACCCTGTAAATTTTGACACACTCCCAGGGACCCCCTGTAAATATTGACACACTCCCAGAGACCCCCTGTAAATAATGATAAACTTGCAGGGACCCTCTGTAAATACAGACACACACACGGGGTGACGCTGAAAATACTGATAAACTGCCGGGGATCTCCTGTAAATACTGGCACACTCCCAGACACACCTTTAAATACCGATACACTCCCGGATAAACCCTGTAAATACTGACACACTCCCAGATAAACCCTGGTAAATACTGACACACTCCCAGATAAACCCTGGTAAATACTGACACACTCCCGGATAAACCCTGTAAATACTGGCACACTCCCAGACACACCTTTAAATACGGATACACTCCCAGGGACCCCCTGTAATTACTGACACACACCCAGATAATCCCTGTAAATACTGACACTCCCAGGGACCCCCCGTAAATACTGATACGTTCCCAGAGAACCCTGTAAAAACTGACATACTCCCAGGAAACCCCTGTAAAAACTGACACACTCCCAGAGACCCCCTGTAAATAATGACACACTCCTGGAGACCTCTTGTAAATATGGACACACTCCCAGGGACCCCCTGTTAATATTGACGCACTCTCAGATTATCCCTGTAAATACTGACACACATCCAGGGACCCCCTGTAAATACTGACACACTCCCGTGGACCGCCTTTAAATACTGACACACTCCCAGGGACCCCCTGTAAATACTGACACACACCCGGGGAACCCCTGTAAATACTGACACATTCCCGGGGAACCCCTGTAAATACTGACACACACCCAGTGAACCCCTGTAAATACTGACACACTCCCAGGGAACCCCTGTAAATACTGACACACTCACAGGGACCTCCTGTGAAGACTGACACACACCACAGGGACCCCCCCTGTAAATACTGACACACTCGCGGGGGCTCCCTGTAAATACTGACACACTCCCAGGGACCCCCTGTAAATACTGACACACTCCCAGGGAACCCCTGTAAATACTGACACACTCCCAGGGACCCCCTGTAAATACTGACACACTCCCGGGGACCCCCTATAAATACTGACACACTCCCAGAGACCCCCTGTAAATACTGACACACACCCAGGGAACCCCTGTAAATACTGACACACTCCCAGGGACCCCATGTAAATACTGACACACTCCCGGGGACCCCCTATAAATACTGACACACTCCCAGGGACCCCCTGTAAATACTGACACACACCCAGTGAACCCCTGTAAATACTGACACACTCCCTGGGAACCCCTGTAAATACTGACACACTCACAGGGACCTCCTGTGAAGACTGACACACACCACAGGGGCCCCCCCTGTAAATACTGACACACTCGCGGGGGCTCCCTGTAAATACTGACACACTCCCAGGGACCCCCTGTAAATACTGACACACTCCCGGGGACCCTCTGTATATACTCACACACTCCCAGGGACCACCTGTAAATACTGACACACTCCCAGGGACCCACTGTAAATACTGACACACTCCCAGGGACCCCCTATAAATACTGACACACTCCCGGGGACCCCATGTAAATACTGACACACTCCCAGGGACCACCTGTATATACTGACACACTCCCAGGGACCCCATGTAAATACTGACACACTCCCAGGGACCACCTGTATATACTGACACACTCCCAGGGACCACCTGTATATACTGACACACTCCCGGGAACCCCCAGTAAATACTGACACACTCCCAGGGACCCCCTGTAAATACTGACACACTCCCGGGATTCCCTGTAAATATTGACACACACACAGGGATGCCCTGTAAATACTGACACACTCCCAGAGACCCCCTGTAAATACTGACACACTCCCGGGGACCCCCTGTAAATAATGACACACTCCGAGGAACCCCCTGTACATACTGACACACTCCCGGGGACACCCTGTAAATACTGACACACTCCTAGGGACCCCACTGTAAATACTGTCACACTCCCGGGGACCCCCTGTAAATACTGACACACTCCCGGGGACCCCCTGTAAATACTGACACACTCCCGGGGACCCCCGTGAATACTGACACACTCCCAGGGACCCCACTGTAAATGCTGACACACTCCCGAGGACCCCCTGTAAATACTGACACACTCCCGGGGACCACCTGTATATACTGACACACTCCCAGGGACCTCCCTGTAAACACTGACAAACTCCCAGGGACCCCCTGTAAATACTGACACACTCCCAGGGACCCCCTGTAAATACTGACACACTCCCGGGGACCCCTGTAAATACTGACACACTCCCGGGGACCCCCTGTAAATACTGACACACTCCCGGGGACCATCTGTATATACTGACACACTCCCAGGGGCCTCCCTGTAAACACTGACAAACTCCCAGGGACCCCACTGTAAATACTGACACACTCCCGGGGACCCCACTGTAAATAATGACACACTCCCGGGAAACCCCTGTAAATATTGACACACTCCCGGGGACCCCCAGTAAATACTGACACACTCCCTGGGACCACCTGTATATACTGACACACTCCCAGGGACCTCCCTGTATATACTGACAAACTCCCAGGGACCCCACTGTGAATACTGACACACTCCCAGAGACCCCCTGTAAATATTGACACACGCCCGGGGACCCCCTGTAAATACTGACACACTCCCGGGGACCCCCTGTAAATACTGACACACGCCCGGGGACCCCCTGTATATACTGACACACTCCCAGGGACCTCCCTGTAAACACTGACAAACTCCCAGGGACCCCCTGTAAATACTGACACACTCCCGGGGACCCCTGTAAATACTGACACACTCCCGGGGACCCCCTGTAAATACTGACACACTCCCGGGGACCATCTGTATATACTGACACACTCCCAGGGGCCTCCCTGTAAACACTGACAAACTCCCAGGGACCCCACTGTAAATACTGACACACTCCCGGGGACCCACTGTAAATACTGGCAAACTGCCAGAGACCCCCTGTAAATACTAACACACTCCTGGGATCCCCTGCAAATACTGACACACGCACAGGGGCCCCCTGTAAATACAGACACATTCCCACGGACCCCCTGTAAATACTGACACACTCCCAGAGACCCCCTGTAAAATGACACACTCCCAGAAACCCCTGGTAAATACTGACACACTCCCAGATAAACCCTCTAAATACTGACCCACTCCCAGGGAACCCTGTAAATACTGACACACTCCAAGATAATCCCCGTAAATACTGACACACTCCCAGAGACCCCCTGTAAAAACTGACACACTCCCAGAGACCACCCGTAAATACTGACACACTCCCAGAGACCCTCTGTAAATACTGACACACTCCCAGAGACCCCCTGTAAATACTGACACACTCCCAGGGACCCCCTGTAAATACTGACACACTCCCAGGGACCCCCTGTAAATATGGACACACTCCCAGGGACCCCCTGTAAATACTGACACACTCCCGGGGACCCCCTGTATATACTGACACACTCCCAGGGACCCCCTGTAAATACTGACACACTCCCAGGGACCACCTGTATATACTGACACACTCCCAGGGACCCCCTGTAAATACTGACACACTCCCGGGGACCCCACTGTAAATACTGACACACTCCCGGGGACCCCCTGTAAATACTGACACACTCCCGGGGACCCCCTGTAAATACTTACACACTCCCAGAGACCACCTGTAAATACTGACACACTCCCAGGAACCCCCTGTAAATACTGACACACTCCCAGGGACCCCCTGTAAATACTGACACACTCCCGGGGACCCCCTGTAAATACTGACACACTCCCAGAGACCCCCTGTAAATACTGACACACTCCCAGGGACCCCCTGTAAATACTGACACACTCCCGGGGACCCCACTGTAAATACTGACACACTCCCGGTGAGCCCCTGTAAATACTGACACACTCCCGGGGACCCCCTGTAAATACAGACACACTCCCGGGGACCCCCTGTAAATACTGACACACTCCCGGGGATCCCTGTAAATACTGACACACTCCCGGGGACCCCCTGTAAATACTGACACACTCCCGGGGACCACCTGTAAATACTGACACACTCCCAGGGACCGCCTGTAAATACTGACACACTCCCAGGGACCCCCTGTAAATACTGACACACTCCCGGGAACCCCCTGTAAATACTGACACACACCCGGGGAACCCCTGTAAATACTGACACATTCCCGGGGACCCCCTGTAAATACTGACACACTCCGGGGACCCCCGGCTAATGCTGACACACTCCCGGGGACCCCCTGTAAATACTGACACACTCCCAGGGACCCCCTGTAAATATGGACACACTCCCAGGGACCCCCTGTAAATACTGACACACTCCCAGACACACCCGGCTAATGCTGACACACTCCCGGGGACCCCCTGTAAATATTGACACACTCCCAGGGACCCCCTGTAAATATGGACACACTCCCAGGAACGCCCTGTAAATACTGACACACTTCCTTAGACCCCTGTAAATACTGACACACTCCCAGACACCCCCGGCTAATGCTGACACACTCCCAGAGACCCCCTGAAAATACTGACAAACTCCTGGGGACCTACTTCCCAACTTCAGATAGACGGGCCTCGATTTTAATTGACCCGTGGAGTTGGGATTGGAGGCGTGCGGGGGGTTGAAGTCCCAAATTCGGGAGTCCCGGCACCATCCTGCCCTCAACCCGCCTCCATGTAAGTTTCAAAGGAGGCGGGTACCCGCCCCGCACTGGGACCCGCCGACCCGAGGCAGGAAGGGATTAGTGACAATTAACTGCCTGTTAACAGGTAGTTAACAGGCAGTTTTTAGCCTAATCTCTATTTTAAAGCTTGAAGTGTGGGATTCCTGACGGCTCCAAACCACGCCAAGTTAGAGGAGTCGGGCCATTGGGTTGAAGGACTTGGAGGGGCCGAGATGTCGGTGTTCAGGTGAGTGATGGGTGCATGAGTGCAAAGGTAAGTGTGTTTGGTGTGTCTAAAGTTTGTAAAGAAGTTTAAATTACCTGTACTTACCTTTACAGCCTTCCTTCCTCTAGGTTTCGGGAGTCCATCATCTAACCGGCACAGAAAGCAGAATGGCTGCGAACTGTCTGCAGCCTGCAGCTTTCTGTGCCGGAGAGATTTCTAACTGAGTCTGTGTAGAAGGACTCAGGTTAGAAGTCAGACTGTCAGTGTTTGACAGCTTCAAACAGCTGTGAAACGCTGATATTTCATCTGTCAAAACGTCTTGACAGATGAAATTTCAGTCTGTGACGTCACCTGTTGCCGGGTGGCCCTTAATTGGCCTGCTGAGCCCGCTGGGTGGGCTCAACAAGGTCAATCAAGTTAAAATCGCGTGGATTGGCCGCATCTCGATGGAGGCAGGACGACATCCCCGAAAGTTGTAGTCCCGCCTCCTTCCCAACTTCTGAATGAAAATCACCCCCGAGGGCTGGATTTTGCCAGCCCTGGGGAGGCGGGTTTGGAGGCGGGACTGCCTGGAAAATGGCAGAATTTGGAGGCGGGTGCCCAACCCGCCCCCAACCCGCCTCCATACCATCTTGTCAGGAGGTGGGTAGCCGACCTGCACCGGGTCCCACCTCCTCGAGGCGGGAAGGGGATTAATGCTAATTAACTGCCTGTTAACAGGTAGTTAACAGGCAGTTTTTTGGCTAATCCCCATTTTGAGCCCTGAAGTGTGGGCTTCCCGATGGCTCTGAACCTCGCCAGGGTCAGCGAGGCGGGTCGGAGGGGCCGAGATGTCCGGAGTGCAGGTGAGTAATGGGTGCATGTGTGCAGAGGTAAGTGTGTGAGGTGTGTGTAAAGTGTTTTAATAAGTTTTACTTACCTTTACTTTCTCCTGCAGGCTTCCTCCCTTCAGGTCTCGGGAGTCCCTCAGCTCACCGGCACAGAAAGCAGAATGACCGCTGAGCTGTCAAAAGCTGCAGCCTCTGCTTTCTGCTCAGGAAGGCTTTCTAATTGAGTCTTGATTAAAGACACAACTTAGAATACATTTTGTCAGTGTTTGACAGCTTCACAGAGCTGTCAAATGACAACATTTCATCTGTCAAAAGCCCTTGACAGATGAAACGGCACTCGCTGACGTCACCTGTAACTGGCTTTCCCTTAATTAGCCTGCAAAGCCTGCTGGGCGAGCTTAACAAGGCCAATCAAGGGAAAATAGCATGGGTTGGCCACAAGTTGATGGAGGCGGGACTAAAACCCAACAAGTGGGAGTCCCGCCTCCAAAAGCTCCCCATTGACAAAATCCAGCCCTTTGGGTCAGACCAGCGGAAGTCGGGGTTTCGGGTCAGACCAGCAGGAGTCGGGGTTTCGGGTCAGGAGACCAGCGGGAGTCGGGGGTTTCGGGTCAGACCAGCGGGAGTCGGGGGTTTCGGGTCAGACCAGCGGAAGTCGGGGTTTCGGGTCAGACCAGCGGGAGTCGGGGTTTCGGGTCAGACCAGCGGGAGTCAGGGTTTCGGGTCAGACCAGCGGGAGTCGGGGTTTCGGGTCAGACCAGCGGGAGTCGGGGTTTCGGGTCAGACCAGCGGGAGTCGGGGTTTCAGGTCAGGAGACCAGCGGGAGTCGGGGTTTCGGGTCAGACCAGCGGGAGTCGGAGTTTCAGGTCAGGAGACCAGCGGGAGTCGGGGTTTCGGGTCAGACCAGCGGGAGTCGGGGTTTCGGGTCAGACCAGCGGGAGTCGGGGTTTCGGGTCAGACCAGCGGGAGTCGGGGTTTCGGGTCAGACCAGCGGGAGTCGGGGTTTCGGGTCAGACCAGCGGGAGTCGGGGTTTCGGGTCAGACCAGCGGGAGTCGGGGTTTCGGGTCAGACCAGCGGGAGTCGGGGTTTCGGGTCAGACCAGCGGGAGTCGGGGTTTCGGGTCAGACCAGTGGGAGTCGGGGTTTCGGGTCAGACCAGCGGGAGTCGGGGTTTCGGTTCAGACCAGCGGAAGTCGGGGTTTCAGGTCAGACCAGCGGGAGTCGGGGTTTCGGGTCAGGAGACAGCGGGAGTCGGGGTTTCGGGTCAGGAGACAGCGGGAGTCGGGGTTTCGGGTCAGGAGACAGCGGGAGTCGGAGTTTCGGGTCAGACCAGCGGGAGTCGGGGTTTCGGGTCAGGAGACAGCGGGAGTCAGGGTTTCGGGTCAGACCAGCGGGAGTCAGAGTTTCGGGTCAGACCAGCGGGAGTCGGGGTTTCGGGTCAGACCAGCGGGAGTCGGGGTTTCGGGTCAGACCAGCGGGAGTCGGGGTTTCGGGTCAGACCAGCGGAAGTCGGGGTTTCGGGTCAGACCAGCGGGAGTCGGAGTTTTGGGTCAGACCAGCGGGAGTCGGGGTTTCGGGTCAGACCAGCGGGAGTCGGGGTTCGGGTCAGACCAGCGGGAGTCGGGGTTCGGGTCAGACCAGCGGGAGTCGGGGTTTCGGGTCAGACCAGCGGGAGTCGGGGTTTCGGGTCTGGAGACCAGCGGGAGTCGGGGTTTCGGGTCAGACCAGCGGGAGTCGGGGTTTCGGGTCAGACCAGCGGGGGTCGGGGTTTCGGGTCAGACCAGCGGGAGTCGGGGTTTCGGGTCAGACCAGCGGGAGTCGGGGTTTCGGATCAGACCAGCGGGAGTCGAGGTTTCGGATCAAACCAGCGGGAGTCGGGGTTTCGGATCAGACCAGCGGGAGTCGGGGTTTCGGGTCAGACCAGCGGGAGTTGGGGTTCCGCCCGACAACCGCTAGTTTCCAGTTTCTTGGCCCTAACCGTCTCCTTTTCACGACGGACGTCCAATCCCTCTACACCTCCATCCCCCACCAGGACGGCCTGCGGGAGCTCCGCTAGTTCCTTGAACAGAGGTCCAACCAGTCCCCATCCACCAACACCCTCCTCCGCCCGGCTGAACTTGTTCTTACTTTGGAGTTCTTACAATAGAGTCTATTCCATTCTCCCAGTTTCTCCGTCTCTGTCACATCTGTTCTGACGATGCCGCTTTCCAGACCAGAGCTTCCGATATGTCTTCCTTTTTCCTCAACTGAGGATTCCCCTCCACCGTGGCCGACAGGGCCCTCGACCGTATCTGTCCCATTTCCTGCACTTTTGCTCTCACCACTTCCCCTCCCTCCCGGAACCACAATAGGGTTCCCCTTGACCTCATCTTCCACCCCTCCGGCCTCCACATTCAATGGATCATCCTCCGCCATTTCCACCACCTCCAGCACCATGCCACCACCAAACACATCTTCCCCTTCCCTCCCCTTTCAGCATTCCCTCCGCGACACCCTGGTCCACTCTTCTATCACCCACAACACCCTTTCCCCTTCGCCCAGCACCTTCCCGTGCAAGCACAGGAGATGCAACACCTTCCCTTTTACCTCCTCCCTTCCCACTGTCCAGGTCCCCAAACACTCCTTCCAGGTGAAACAGCGATTTACTTGTAATTCTTGCAATTTAATATACTGTATTCGCTGCTCACGACGCGGTCTCCTCTACATTGGGGGGACCAAACACAGATTGGGTGACTGCTTTGTGGAGCACCTCCGTTCAGTCCGTAGGTGTGACCCCGAGCTTCCGATTGCTTGCCATTTTAATTCTCCGCTCCACTCCCTCTCTGTCCTCGGCCTCTTACACTGTTCCAAGGAAGCTCGAGGAACAGCACCTCATCTTTCTATTAGGCAACAGCCTTCCAGACGCAACATCGAGTTCAACAATTTCAGACTATAACCACTGCTTCCATTTTTTCGGATGGCAGGTGTTGGTTATGATTCTGCTATTGACATTTACACCTCCTCTAGACCCATCTTTTGTTCCTTTACTTGTCCCATTACCATCTCCTTTTGCCTTACACCATTATCCATTTTACCATTTAATCTCTCCTGCCTTCCATCCTACCACAGACCTTCCCGTTTGTTCTTTCCTCCCCTCTGCCTTTCCCTGCCTCTGTACTTGCTTAAAACCTGTTAAATCTGTAACATTTTCCCGTTTTGACGAAAGGTCATCGGTCTGAAACATTAACTCCACCGCGATTTCCCCTATTGAGGCGGGGCCGGGGCGGCCAGGGTCGGTGGTGGGTCACGGCCTCGCTGCTGGCTCCAGCCCACTGTCCAAAGTGATTTTACATTGATTGGGCTTGTTAAGCCCGTCCAGCGCATTTGCTGGCCAATTGAAGGAAGCGGGTCTGATGACGTCACTTGATGCGGCGTCATCAGCCGGTTTCCTTAAAGGGACCATGCGCAAATTGATTTTGACAGTTGTGCTCTCAGTGTTCTACAGCATTGAGGTGCTGCAAACACTGACAATCACTGCACAGAGGTGCACGGCTGTACCCAGGCTCTCCCATGACTCCCTCCACATGCTTATGGGGGGAGTCACAGCATGCAGGGAGGGTCTGTTCCCTTCCCATGGGCGGAAGAGACCTCCCCAGGAGACCAACGCAGCCTGGTTACTCATTGCACAGGAGGACACAAGCAGGGATGTCGTCAGGAGGACCAGGCTGCAGTGGTGCAAACCTTTCAATGATCTCAGTAGATCATGAAACGTTATTGCAAATCCACACTCAACCTCATCCTGCTGTGCCACTCATCACATCCCCATCACTCTGCCTTCCCTACCCTACTCCTGCACATCCTTACTCACACTAACTTACCTTGCACCTCCACCCATCCCTCTCTATCTACATTATCACTTCCCCATCTCACTAGTCAGCCCTCACACTTACCCTCATCCTAGTGCATTCATACCAGCTAACAACACAAAAGGAAAGGCACTCGTGTTTTAGCCAATGTTCAGGTGAAGTTTCTGTTAATGTGCTGTCAAACATTGAAATCTTTATTTTCAACCCTTTGCGTTCTTGGACAGATTTGTGTGCACCTTTGGAAGTGGCTTAATGAGTTGCAGTGAATGGTGAGACATAACGGTACCCCCCGTAATGGTGATGAGTGTGAAAGGAATGGCTTGGGCATTGTAGGGATGCTTTATGGTGTTGGTGTGGGGTGGTGCCAACCTGGTGCATCATGTGGCAGCCAGGGTGTACAGCATCAAGTGAAGTAAATCCAGCCATGGTGAGGCCATCCCTGGCCTCCCGGGCAGCAATGTGCACAGGTGATGATGCCTTGTGTCCTGTGCAGCATCAGTTGATTGCGGAGAAGGTTGGTGTTGATGTTGGTGCTGCTGGTGTACCGGTGTTGCTGGTGTTGGGGCTGATCGTGGTCAGATTCTGAGGACCAAGGTGAGATCGTTTCAAGAGCACCGATGCTGATGTAATAGATGGCAGGTGAGGTTGAGATGACAGAAGCGATCCGTCAATGGTGCGAGAGGTTGTTCCAATGAGGTGACAGTGGATACAGAGTTTGCTCCAAACACTTACTAGCTGCATAAAGCTCAATCTGTCTTCCAAATGCAGTAAGCAACAGCTTGGAAAGTGAACAGCTGTGAGATGGGAGCTTTTATAGCACATTTGCAGCTGTCAAGTAAAGAGATAATTTCATGGTGACACAACTCCCGACTTCCTTACCTGACGTGATCCCCGAGCAGCATGGACCCCATGGGCGACCTCGTAAAATTTAAAGGTGAGCTCAAAATACTTATTAAGTGGCTCTTAACAAGGTCATAATGACCTAAATTGCCTCACCTGCTGCAGCGTGTTGGGTCTGTTCAGCGCTGATAGACCTGACATCTGGGAAAGTCACGTGGCGGCGGGTTGACAGCAGCTTCCCAACCCACTGTCAACATTTTTTTTCCCACCCGACCTGCCACCGATCCCGCCTACTGAACCCCCCGAAAAATTCCTCCCTCTGTTTCTCTCCCCACAGATGCTGCCTGGACTGCAGAGCAATGTTCCCTTTAAGCTCAGTGCTTCAGGGAACCTGTGCAGCCGGCTTTTCAATGTAAAAACCTCACGTGCGCGATATTTTGAATGGCCCACGCAGGTTCAAAAATAATTACGGGAACATTGGGCTGGATTTTGCCAGCCCTGAGGAGGTGGGTTTGGAGGCGAAACTGCCAGGAAAATGGCAGAATTTGGGGGCAGGTGCCCAACCCGCCTCCATGCCATCTTGCCAGGAGGCGGGTAGCCGACCAGCACCAGGTCCCATCTGCCTGTTAACAGATAGTTAACAGGCAGAAAATAGGCTTATCACCATTTTGCCCTCACAAGTGCAGGCTTCCCGAAGGCTCCGAAACCCGCCAGGGTCACCAAGGCGAGTAGTGGGTCTGCGGGGGTTGGAGGGGCCCAAAAGTGTGCTGTGGAGGTGAGTGATGGGTGCAAGTGTGGAGAGGTGAGTATCTGAGGTAAGTGCAAAGTGTTAGAAAAAGTGTACTTACCTTTGTTTCTTCCTGCAGGCTTCAGTCGGTGGGTATGCGGAGAGTCTCACACCTCCGCGGTAGAGATGACAGATGGCCATTGCATTCTCCAATGCAACAACCATCTCATTTCTGCAAAAGAAAGAGGTTTAGTGAGGTCTTGAACTCAAGACCTCATCAAACTACAGAGAATGTCAGTGTTTGACAGCTTCACAGAGCTGTCAAACGATAACAAGACAGATGAAACGTCATACTTTGACGTTCTCTGCAACCGGCTTCTCCTTAATTGGCCTGCTATGCTCGCTGGGCGGGCTTAACAAGGTCAATCAAGGGAAAATAGTGTGGGTTGGCCAGGAGTTGATGGAGGCGGGACTGAAACCCAACAAGTGGGAGTCCCGCCTCCAAAAACTCCACATTGGCAAAATCACCCCCATTGTTGCTGAGTATGTCCAGCATTTTATGTTTATATTTCAGATTTCCACCAGCCACACTGTTTTACCTTCTTATTAGCATATAAGAAGACTTGGCTCACTTGTACAAAATCCCTTTGTCTGCTCTTTGAACTGAAGCAGAGATTTCTGCCTCCACTGCAATAGTGGACAAAGAAATGTGCTGTGAAGGTGTTAAGAATTGGGACCTGAATGTGACAAGAGGCCAATTTCAAGGTATGAATGGATGATCTTAAGCTGGTTTTACATCAGTGTTTTCATTCGGATTCCAGGAACTTGGGGCTAGAAATGGGATTGTGCACCAATTGGAAGCTTACACGCGAGTACTGAGGCCGGTGGCAAGACCACGTAAAACTGGTCTGCTTGTCTCATTTGCTTAGGAACGGCAAACTGCGACGCCAGTCACGGCCCCAGAAGGAGCTCGCCGACCCCCGGGACAAAGGAAAATCGTCCGGATCCGGACTTTGGCACTGGTGTTAAGTGGACTTTAGGAGGGAAGCAGAATGGCGATATGTGGGGGCGGGGCTGGGTGGGGAGGGGTGGGGGAGGAAGGGGCCAGCAGTGGCTACACAATGCGGTAAGTAAAAAAAAAAAAATTCCCTTTCGGGTGGCCCTTCCTTTAAAGACATTGGAGAAATTGGGTATAGCCCCGTTTGGGGCGCTAGTTCTGGCGAAGCGCAAAGCCTAGCGCCAGTAGCGATTTAGCGTCACCTGCCGCGATATTGGGTTGCAGCGCCCCTAAAGGTGATTGCGGCGCTAAATCAGGCGCTGCACGCTACTCTTAAGGCGCTAACCCGGCGGCGCAACCCAATTTTGCGGCGGCAGGGCGCAGCGAGGGTGCTGTCAATAATCACTTTCCCTGAGACACACTGGCGCCGGCCAGCTCTTAAAGGGGCAGGTCAATTGGCATCACCAGACACACTCACTGCCTTGTAGGCCTTCAAAGCGGTGGGAGCCTACCTGTGGTGCACCAACCTAGCAAGACATGGAAAGGGTGAGGCAGAGGGCGGAACGACTCACTGATGGGGCATTGGATGCTTTGGTTGGCGCAGTGGAATCAAGGCCAAGGAAGATGGTCAGAATGTGATTTATGTTTTGGACAGTCTCCCGGGTGTGAGAGGCAGTTATGTGTCAGTGTATTCATTTTGCTCTCTGTTGCCATAGCTTGCTCATGTTTGAAGGAACTACATTTTGTTTAATGAAACACTTTCTTCATTTACAATCTTGCCCTTCACAGGCTTGGGGGTATCAGACCGGTTCCATTCTTGTTCTTGGAATGGCAGCAAGCATTCCGTGAGAGGGGCCTAGAAGCTACTTCTGATCAGCCTCTGACGCGCAGCCTGAGAAGAGCTGCTCGCGTAGAAGTTCAGGCCAGCAGGCATCTTCTCAGCCACCGGCAGAGATGTCCTGCACCTTATCTGAGGCTGCAGATCTGGCTGAAGCAGCTGGCACAGCTCAGTCACCACCTCCTTTCTAAATCGCAGCCTTCTGACACACTGCTCCTCCGGCATGTTCATGTAGGAAAACTGCTGTCGGAAAACCCTGCCAGCGTAAGGTCTGCTGTGGCGACGTCTGTTGGCCCTCCTCCATCTGGCCACGCCCGCCCCCCTCTCCCAGCATCTCAGTGCCCTTTCCAGATGATTCAGCAGCAGGACGTTCCCCTCCAATGCAGCCCCCATAATAAGTGCCCACAGGAAGGTTCCCCATTGTCAAGGCTCATCAACAGCAAGGTGATGGTCAGAAGGCTGAAGATCGTCTGCCTGCGCTGGCTCAGTGGTCAAATGGCTCTCAGTGTGCAGCTCAGCAACTCTTTGTAGCTCTCGAGGAAGTTGTGCTCCAAAAATGGCTGCCGCTTTTAAACCACACCAGTCCCCTTTAAATAACGCTCCTCCAGCCCGAGAGCGAGTTGGTAAGGTCCAGGTAAGCTGTCACTATTAGCGCCAGGCGCTACGGAGGGGGGTGCCACTGAATTTCCGGTCCGGGGCGCCCAAAAGGCGTTGCACACTCAAATGACATCATAATCAGCCTGCGCCCATGAGCGGGCGCTAAGATTTAGCGCCGGCGCTAAATGCATGCTCAATATGGGGCGAGGCGCTAGGCGCCTTGCGCCCGCCCGGAAATTGGCTAGCGCCCCACTTCTCGGCCTCTTTAGGCGTTAATCGGTGGCGCTAACAACCGAATTTCTCCATTGTGTTTGGATGTCAAGTGCCTGAGAATATTGACCACAGCGCGCACGGCACATTCTGCAATCAGTCGTTAATGAATTTTGGAAAGAGGGCCTCAAACAGTTACTGTTACACTGTAGGAAATGCGGCAGACAATATGTACACAGCAAGGTCCCACAAACAGTAATGTCATAATGACCAGACATCTGTTTTAATGATGTGAAGGGAAAATGTTGGTCAGGACATCGGGGTGAACTTCAGTTGAAGTAAAGTGCAATGTGATTTTTTTTTTCAAGTGTTACATCAATTGCCCATTTCCTACAAAAACTAATCAACTACAAATTGTACAAAGCGCCTAAACAAATGGCATGGTGTATTCCTCTTTAAGTGTTTCTATAGCAACATACCATTAATAGCGACAACCACAACAGTCAGTAGCGTTGTGGGGCCAGGGAGGAGACATAAGCAGCCACCCCTTTAACTTGCGTACTTCTATCTTTTCAACCTCACTCAACAACATGGAAGCTAAAGACTGCTTTGTTTTTTATTTCAAGTTCTTGTGGTAAATAATTTATAATTATCGTGACATTTTTGAGGAAGTAAAAGATTAGCAACTTAAAAATAGAAACCGCAGGGAGGAATTGATGAATCCTATTTGTACTGCACCTTGCGCAGCTATTAGATTCCTTTCTTTTAACTCCTCAGTGACTGCAATATGCCAACTTTAAATGTGCTGCGATTTGTAGTCACCTGTTCAATTTGAGGTTTTGAGGGGTGGTGTGCATTGGAGCAAGCAGTGGAATTTTTTAAATCTATTTTCATGGTGTGGACGTTGCTGACAAGGCCAGCATTTATTGCCCATCCCTAGTTGCCCTTGAGAAGGTGGTGGTGAGCCGCCTTCTTGAACCACTGCAGTCCGTGTGATGAAGGTACTCCCACAGTGCTGTTAGGGAGGGAGTTCCAGGATTTTGACCCAGCAACGATGAAGGAACGACGATATACTTCCAAGTCAGGATGGTGTGTGACTTGGAGGGGATCTTGGAGGTGGTGGTATTCCCATGCGCCTGCTGCCCTTGTCCTTCTAGGTGGTGGAGGTCACGGGTTTGTTTGGGAGGTGCTGTCGAAGAAGCCTTGGCGAGTTGCTGCAGTGCATCTTGTAGATGGTACATACTGCAGCCAGGGTACACCGAGGGTGGAGAGAGTGAATGTTTAAGGTGGCGGATGGCGTGCCAATCAAGTGGGCTGCTTTGTCCTGGATGGTGTCGAGCTTCTTCAGTGTTGGGGTCAATGCTACCCCTTAAGTGTAGCAGTAAAGCCATACAGACCAGGATCTCCGGTGGATTTCCGCCCCTGTTCCCAGAGCAGCCAATGTTTTAAAAATTCATTCTCGGGTTGTGGGATCACTGGCAAGGCCAGCATTTATTGCCCATTCCTAGTTGATCTAACTGAGTGACTTGCTAGGCTACTTAAGGGTCAACCATGTAGGATGTGGGACTGGGTAAGGACCAATGTTCCCTCTAATTTTTTTTGGCCCACACAGCCCCTTTAACAGGCTGCGCGGGCCATGCAATATTCCGCGACTGCGCTGTTTTTCTATTTAAAAGCCAGCTCATTGGCTGCACAGGTCCTGCAGAGCTCTGCGCGGCTTAAAGGGAATGTTGGTAAGGACGGCAGATTTTCTTCCCTAAAGCACATTAGTGAACCAGTTGGTCACTTTTGCTCATAGCAGCTTTTTAAAGTTGAATTCAAATTCTCAAACTGGCATGGTGGGATTTGAACTTACAGCCAGGCCTCTGGGTTACTAGTCCAGTGACATAACTGCTATACTGCCGTGCCCATGCATAGGGAAATGGCGGTTGGCCCTGGGGAAGCAGTGATAATGGCCCTGAGGTCTCCTCCTGAATGGAGAAGGCCATGTAGCAGCCTCCTCCCTCTCCACAGTGGCCTCCAGTATTGAAAGCCCCGGTCTCGGCCGAGACCTTCAGCGGGACACCGATTCCAATCTTCCGGAATCTTCTGCCATGTTAACATTCTTGGTTCTTCTGGTGTTGCAATGATGTCCTCACTGCATCACCGTCAACATTCTCTTTGCAGTCACAAGCTCCCTCCCACTGGAAGCCTTCCCCGTGCATGCGGATCAAACACTAACCCAGGGACGGAGGTTGGGGGTAGGGGCGGATTGGGAGGGGCAGCTGGAAGTTCTGCCCTGCCGGGAACTTTGGCCCAAAGAAGAGAATCTCAGGCCCAGTCTCTGCTTCCCAACCAGCCTCCAACAGGAGAACAGCACTGTCAGCAAATAAACATGGGAGTATTTTGGCACTTGGGACGTTTTACTACGTTAAAGGCGCTATATAAATGCAAGTTGTTGTTGTGTGACACACAAAGATAAGTTTGATGTCGCCGTTCCAAAGTCATAAGTATAAAAATCTTCAGATGACCCGTGTACAATAGGCAGCCCTTTACATCACTGTCCTACCTTTCAATACATCATTTCTATTTATCCCATCACCTGCCTCTTGCTAAAAGTAGTCATCGTATCTCTGCCGTTAACCCTGATGTGATGTTCTCTCTCCCCCGCCTCCTTTATTTTGGCCACTTCTATAAAAAGTCCCACACCACCACCCCCCCGCCTTAAAATGCTGGCCCTAATGAACCATTAGCCTGTCCTTCCCTTGTTCGGGTACCTGATCTGGTGTGTACTTTCTGTTTTTATTTCAGATTTCTAGCACGCATGCTTTCCCTTCTAGCGAGAGCAGGACCTGTTTCTGGCTGGGGCGGAGATCGCCTCTTGCAAAAGGTAGGTACCTGGTAACGTTAATCAGGGCCAGAGTGGTCTCCTGGATTAGTTTCAATTGCCTAAGGGGGTCGGAGAGGAATTTGCCCCCAGTTCCGATGAAAGGTCATCGACTTGAAAACGTTAGTTCTTGAGTCTTTCCAGCATTTTCTGTTCTTTTTCAGATTTCCGGCAGTCGCGGTATTCTGTTTTTGTATTGGAATCATCCCTAAGTGGCCTGGGTTTATAATCTGTATTTTTGTCTCTCCCAGGAGATTACAGAAGGCATTCGATAAGGTGCCACATAAAAGGTTACTGCATAAGATAAGAGCTCACGGAGTTGGGGGTAATATATTAGCATGGATGGATAGAGAATTGGCTAACTAACAGAAAGCAGAGAGTCGGGATAAATGGGTCATTTTCTGGTTGGCAAACGGTAACTAGTGGGGTGCCACAGGGATCAGTGCTGGGGCCTCAACTATTTACAATCTACATTAATGATTTGGATGAAGGGACAGAGTATAATGTAGCCAAGTTTGCGGATGATACAAAGTTGGGTGGGAAAGCAAGTTGTGCAGAGGACTCAAAGAATCTGCAAAGGGATATAGACAGGCTAGGTGAGTGGGCAAGCATTTGGCAGATGGAGTATAATGTGGGAAAGTGCGAGGTTATCCACTTTGGCAGGAAAACTAAAAAAGCAAATTATTATTTAAATGGAGAGAGATTACAAAATGCTACAGTTCAGAGGGACCTGGGGGTCCTTGTGCATGAAACACAAAAAGTTAGCATGCAGGTACAGCAAGTAATCAAAAAGGCAAATGGAATGTTGGCCTTTATTTCAAAGGGGTTGGAGTATAAAATCAGGGAAGTCCTGCTACAACTGTACAGGGTATTGGTGAGACCACACCTTGAGTACTGCGTACAGTTTTGGTCTCCTTATTTAAGGAAGGATATATTTGCATTGGAGGCAGTTCAGAGACAATTCACTAGGTTAATTCCAGAGATGCGGGTTTGACTTATGAGGAAAGGTTGAGCAGGCTGGGCCTATACTCATTGGAATTTAGAAGAATGAGAGGTGATCTTATCGAAACATATAAGATACTGAGGGAGCTCGACAGGGTAGATGCAGAGAGGATGTTTTCCCTCATGGGGAAATCTGGAACTCGGGGGCACAGTCTCAGAATAAAGGGTCGTCCTTTTAGAACTGAGATGAGGAAGAACTTCTTCTCTCAGAGGGTTGTAAATTTGTGGAATTCTCTGCCCCAGAAAGCTGTGGAGGCTGGGTCATTAAATACATTTAAGGTGGGGATAGACAAATTTTTGCAAGGTAAGGGAGTGAAGGGTTATGGGGAGCGGGAGGGGAAGTGGCTTTGAGCCCAAGATCAGCCATTATCTTATTAAATGACGGAGCAGGCTCGAGGGGCCAGGTGGCCTATTCCTGCTCCTAGTTCTTATGTTCTTAAACATGGCTCTGGCTGGGGTGGGGAGTGTTTGTGTTGTGTTGCACAAGGTATCACAACTATGTGGCAAGGCTGATGGACCAGTGGGTCTTTTCCTGTCTGTCATTTTTCATATGTTGGTAAATTTTAATCTCTGACAAAGTCATAAGAAAGAAACTTAAGAAATAGTAGCAGGAGTGGGCCAATCGGCCCCTCGAGCCTGCTCCGCCATTCAATAAGATCATGGCTGATCTGATCCTAACCGCCAATCTACTATCACAGAACCATCTCCTGAATCTAACAGAATTAGACACACGAAATAGGAGCAGGATCAGGCTACACGGCCCCTGGGCCCGCTCCGCTACCCACAGGGCCATGACCGATCCGAACCTAGACTCATGTCCAAATGAATTTAGCTCCTGCACTGGCCCAAATAGAACAAACAGTAGCAGTGGCTGCTGAGAGATCTTGCTTTAGTAATTCTGCAAAGACGTAACAAGACTCTTAAGGAAATGTCTATGCGCAGTCTGATGCAATGCCTGCGGGGCACATATTCACTAAAAATGCCAGTAATTTATTGCTACATCTAAGTGAGTGAGGCTTCATTGAATGATGTTGTGTCAGCACAGAGTAGAATGCACCAATGTACTCTTGTTAAGGGCGCTATCAATGTCAAAGTTATTGTGGTGCACAGCATCGGTACCACAGTGTGAATTGCTCCATCTAGCGGAACTGCCCCATTTGCAGATCCAACTGACCTGGACGGGATTGGGGGGGGGGGGCAGTTGGGGGGAGGTGAAATTCAACTTGGAAAGAAAGACTTGCATTTATATAGCGCCTTTCATGACCACCACCGGACGTCTCAAAGCGCTTTACAGCCAATGAAGTACTTTTGGAGTAGAGTCACTGTTGTAATGTGGGAAACGCGGCAGCCAATTTGCACACAGCAAGCTCCCACAAACAGCAATGTGATAATGACCCGATAATCTGTTTTTGTTATGTTGATTGAGGAATAAATATTGGCCCAGGACACCAGGGATAACTCCCCTGCTCTTCTTCGAGATAGTGCCTTTGGATCTTTTACGTCCACCTGAGAGAGCAGACGGGGCCTCGGTTTAACGTCTCATCTGAAAGATGGCACCTCCGACAGTGGAACTCTCCCTCAGCACTGCATTGGAGAGTCAGCCTAGATTTATGTGCTCAAGTCCCTGGAGTGGGACTTAAACCCACAACCTTCTGACTCAGAGGCGAGTGTGCTACCCACTGAACCACGGCTGACACAGCAGACTTCAATGGAAAGGTAAATCGGATGGAACGTATAACGTTATCACCTGTTTCACGTCCCTGCAGAATGTGGAATTTCCCCCACGGGGAGGCCATCTTGACGTTGATGGACCAGGGCCTGAAGCTTCACTGCACTTGGAAGGTCGTTGTCTTTATAGATAACAATTGGTGCGTGTGATCTCCAGGACTGGTTTTGATCGCCTGAGTGGGTCGGAGAGGAATTTCCCAGAGGTTTTCTTTCCCTTATTGGCACTGTGTGTTTTTTTTTGCTTCCCCCAGTGAATGACATGACTGCGGGAGGGGAGAGGAGAAAGTGTCTCATCACGATGCTGCAGCCAGTAGGGCGGGCTTGATGGACCAGCTGGTCTTTCCCTGCCCATCAATTTCATATGGCCCACAGTATAAAAGTACCTTAAAAAAAACAAGTCACTGTACAGGTGCAGAGACTTTGCTACATCATGACTGCGGGCTTGCTCCCAGCCCGTGAGGCTGCCAGTGCATTCAGCTCACCGATAAAGCGTTACCTGAATGAAAGTCTTTCTTACTACACTCAACACTGTTGGCCATTTTCCAATTAGACAAGAAAGAAGGCTTTGCATTGATGCGGTGTCAGATTCCAGTTCTCAACAGCATTTCAATTGCACTTCGCAAACAATTCATTACTTTGAAGGGCACTAACCACTGTTGGGTGGACAGGCACAGCGGCCATTTCTGCACATGGAATGATCCCAGTAGCAAATAATGAATTGAACTGTTTTTTTAGGTGGTATTCCCTGCTCCTCTTTGAGCCACGCCATTCGAATTGTAACATCCCCTTGAACCATGGCAGACAGGATCTTGGTTTAACGTCTCAACAAATAAACCACTCGAGCTTCATTTACACAAATTTATGACATTATCTGAACCACTCGATTGAACTAGTCCCTTGTAAGCTTTCCATTTTACCCTTTTCCCGTGTTTACAGGCAAATTTTAGGCCTCCTCACTTTTTGCAGCCCACTAACACTCGAGTTTGAAATTACTTGGAGTTTCAATCTTCGTAATTATTATTTTTTGTCTAAAGTCGTAAAATAATAATGACATTTTATTGCATTGGGATTCCTTTTGCGGGGAGCAAAAAGCAGAAACAGCTCTGATACTGCATCCTACAAAAAAGAAAGCCAGAAAGACTTGCATTTATATACTGTAGCGCCTTTCACGACCTCAGGATGCCCTAAGCGCTTTACAGCCAATTTAAAGTGAAGTGTTGTAATGTAGGAAACACATTAGCCAATTTGCGCACAGCAAGGTTCCACAAACAGCAATGAAATAAATGACCAGATAATGGCCTAGAAATTCACTAGGCTTAGCGCCGCTTTTGAGGCGCTAGAGGGACTAGCGCCAGAGTTATGGCCAGTTCAAAAATTCCCTGGGGCCCTAAAGCAGCGTTGCACCGGTAGCGCTGCGCCGGCACCGATGACGTCATCGGTGTGCGCAGCGTCCCGGTTGCCATGCCGACGGGCCCCAGCGCCGAAATTCAGTTGCGGCCGCCTCGCCCGTGGCAGCCGCAACTAAGACTCTGGCAACAGAGTCCAACATGTGTTTGCGCCGGCGCATTAAAGGCCCCGCGGCGGCCGGCCACTTTCCCGCCGGCCGCCTGCCCGCAGCTCCCTCCCCGGACTTCTCCCCCCCCCGGAACAGATGCAAGCCCGGCACTTGTCCGAGGTGCCGGGCTCATTTTTGAAGAGATTTGCACGGGCCGCGGCCGGGTGCAGGCAGCTCCTCCTTAACGGAAGGAGGAGGCCTGCACTTCCCGAGCCTGCCGCACCGCAGCGGGCGCCGCAGCGCCGCAATGCGGCGCGTTGCGCCAGTTTTCAGGCGCTAAAACCCTTCAGTAGCGCCAGCAGCCGTTTGGGCGCGGCGCTACTGAATTTTTGGCGCGCGCAAAGGGACTTAGCGCCGGCGCTAACTTCCGGCGCTAAAGCCCTGACGCAGCACAAACTCAATTTCTAGGCCAATCTGTTTTAATGATGTTGGTTGAGAGATAAACTTGGTAAACTCCCTTGCTCCTCTTCGAATGGTGCCATGGGATCGTTTACGTCCACCTGAGAGGGCAGACAGAGCCATGGTTTAATGTCACATCCGAAAAATGGCACCTCCGACAGTACAGCACTCCCTCGGTACTGCGCTGGCGTGTCAGCCTGGATTATGTGCTCAAGTCTCTGGAGTGGAGCTTGAACCCACGACCATATGACGCATAGGAACTGGAGTAGGCCATTCAGCCCCTCGCGCCTGTTCCGTCATTTCATTAGATTAGGGCTGACCCGTACCTCAGAGGCAAGGGTGTTACCACCGAGCAAAGGCTGACACTGCTTTTGTGCAACAAACAAACACAGGCCTGATCACAGCGCAATAAAACGCCCCAGGCGCACAAAGCAAGCCTAAAACATTGGGTGGGCTCACCTTTTGTCCTTCCTGCATTGGATTGGGTCCAGCTGGAGTGGGAGCTGAGCACTGACTTGAAAGGCATGTGCATGTTTAACGGGCGGGTTCACAGGGGTGCAGCCCCAGGGAAGTTAGTAGACACAGAGGGAGAAACCAGCATTTCAATTAAGCCTCAATTTCCCATCTGAAAATCACAGAACTCAAGCGGGGGTGGGGTTGGGGGGGGGGGCTGTAGAATGACACAAGATGGGGTGGGCGAATCCAAACTAACGACAGGATTGTCACACCACAAAATATCATGTCCGTTACTCACAGCCCACTATCCCTCACTCACCAGATCCAGGCTTGTCAATCAGGTTCGGGAGGGACCGCGCCCCTTTTCCGCAGATCTATTTCTGTCCACAGTGGTGTCTGCAATGTGTGTTTGTGTGCTAACTCAGCCAAGCTCCACCTGCTTAGCATTTTTGGAGGAGAGGAAGTGTATGTATGGTTCTGAACATGCAATTGTTAAACTATATCTATAAATAAATGTGTATATGAAACAAATTATTTTCCTTCCTCTTTGCAAAAATTTCCCTTCAGATCGTTTGCTTTCTCGTTCCCTCAACGATAGCACTTGAAAAACTTCCTTATTTTTTGCTTTTCCCTCTTTTGCCCTGCATTAATAAATATAAATAGTCAGTCCCCCCGCCTCTCCATATCCCCGAACACCGAGGGCTGATTCAATCTGTAGAAAGGGTTTTCTCAAACTTACCTTCTTGTCATTTTAACGGGGGAAATCTCTGCTTTGTTCCTTCAAACATCGGAAAGAGAACCTGGCTGGCGAGTGAGTTTCAGTTCTTTGGTCACATTGCCGTCGCGGGGCTCCTGTAATCTTCTCCCTTCAGGTGCAAAACTGGTAAACAGGTTATACCAGTCAAATGATTTCAACATCCACCTCCAACTTCTTAAAGGGGCCACGTCACAAACTAACTCCATTGAAACGGTAATCAGCAGAGCAGCGAAGTCTCACTTGTTGAGAGTGACACTGATTCTAACTTAATCCGGTGCTCATCCTATTCAATGATGGGGGGTGGGCCGGTGAAATTGCAGCTGCCTAAATGGTTTCACAGCCCCCGCGTGATGATAAATCACACCCTCAACACCTGGGGGGAGAAATTCGGTATCGCCCCGTTTGGGGCGCAATTATCGGCCGGGCGCAAAGTTTAGCGCCTGGCGCTAATTATCGCCTCCGACTGCAAACTTGGCTTCTATCGCCCCTGGAGGTGATTGGAGCGCTAAATCAGGCGCTACACACCTCTCTTAAGGTGCAAAGGCCGAGGAGCGAGGCGCTAACTCAGGGCGCAGGCGCAGCGCAGGTGATGTCAGTTAGCCATGGAACACAGACACACTGGCGCCGGCCAGTTCGTAAAGGGGTCGATCTTGCTCTCCATCCACATCCTGCTCATTGCAGCCTTGAATCTCAGCCTGGACAGATCTGTGCATGAAACCTTCAGCAAAGGACTATGGAGAGGGTCAGGGAACAAGCTCAGCGCTTCAGCGACCGGGCCTTGGTGGCTCTGGTTGGCACGGTGGAGCCCCGAAGAGCAATACTGTATCTAGAGAGTGGCAGGAGACCATTGCCCCGCAAATATAGAAGAGCGTGGAGGGAGGTGGCTCAGCACGTCTCCTCCAGGAGCATGGTGCCCAGGACCCATACGCAATGTCGGAAAAAAGTTCAACGAGTCGTCAAGGTGAGTGGCTGTTTTGCAATACCTCTCCATCCCTCCATCTCAACCTCACTCTATGGCCAGAGGGTGTCAACAACCCAAATGCCCAACACTCATCCAAGACCTATGGCCATCTCATAAAACACACGCACATTCCACACCTTGCATACATTAAGGGCTATTCAACTATGGGAGGCACATCAGGCAAGCACATGGCTGCATACATTAAGGGCTATTCAACTATGGGAGGCACATCAGGCAAGCACATGGCTGCATACATTAAGGGCTATTCAACTATGGGAGGCACATCAGGCAAGCACATGGCTGCATACATTAAGGGCTATTCAACTATGGGAGGCACATCAGGCAAGCACATGGCTGTATATTTACTCAGGCGCCGTCCTTTTTCTTGCAGGCCAAGCTATCTCACAACAGGAGACAGCAGCAACGGACAGGTACAGGGCGGCCTCAGCTGCAAACCCTCAGCGATCTGGAGGCGCGCGTCCACAGGATTGTGGCAAGCCAGGTGATCGGTCCCGTCGCTGCTGGAGAGGTCGACCCCGTTCGGGACAGCAATGGTAAGGTTTCTCTCCTCTCTCATTCCACTTGTCCCTCACAACACCAGCCTTTGACACTTTCAATCCAACTTACTAAATCGCTTCACTCCTTGCTCCCTTACTGCCCCCCTGTCCTCACGCTAAAGCCACTTTTGTACCTCCCTGCTTTCAGATGGTGATTCACCAGCTGAGGAGACGGGCCCTCAAGCTGCCATGGGAAGTGAAGCTACAGGCGAGGAGGAAGAGGAAGCCGGAGCATCAGCACCACCCTCTCCCGGGGAATCCCATGCCCACACTGGGAACACGTTTTCCCTGGAGGGGAGCAGGGGGGAAGGGTCTGATGAGGGTGAAGCTCTGGGACACAGCGAGCTGCAGCAACGCAATGTGGCTAGGGAAGCTCGGGGGCCTTCTCCCCAGAGGGAGAGTAGGCCAGCGAGTCCTGCTGCACTGGACGGAGAGGAGGAGTGGCTCATCGCTGAAATGAACACCCAGGCGGTGGACATGCACACTGAGCTCATGGGTGCAGTGGGAAGGGTGCCCGAATGCATTGATGCACTGGTAAGGAGTGTGGAGCACTTCGCTGTAGCACAGGCTGACGCAACGCAACTGCTTAGTGCTGCAATTCAGTCACTGGCTGCCATGATCCAATCTCAGACTGCTCTCATGCAGACTCAGATTGAGGCCACGCAAGCACTGACTGCTGCCATCATCGCTCATTCGGCCACATTTCCCCAGGGCTCTCACCGTGCCGCAGCAGGCCAGCAATCTGTGCTCCAGCAGATTGCTCCGGATGCTGAGGTGCTGCCCCGTGGGAGTGCCAGTGTGTCGGTCGAGCAGGGAGTTGCTGTCCTCTCTCAGGATGACAGCATTCCTGCTCCCACCACTGTCACTTCCCCATTGCACTTGCCACCGCCTGTAGCCCAGACTGCTGCCACCCATGCAGAGTTGGTGCAGTCTGCAGCCAGGCCCTCCAGACCCAGAGCTGGTCGAGGCCATCCTTCAAGGGCTACTGTAGCCTCAGCATCTGACATTCAGCAACCTTCCACCAGCCTTGCTGCAGCCACTGGGAGGAGGAGCAGTAGGGTGGGAAGGGGACAAGTGCGCAAGGGATGGAGATCACCCTCGAAGGGCAAAAAGTTGGAGGTCTCAAGAAATGTTGGGAATGTTTTTATTAAAGGCCAAGGTTCGTCTGATAACTTTTGTTTAGTGTTTTGGTCATTATCTCCAGGTTGTGAGAACCAGTTATGTTAATTCATGATTTTTTGTGTTTGTTTCTATTAGTTTGTCATGAATAAATGACACACACAGAGTTTGTAAAATAAAAAAGTTGTTGTATTCAAAATGTACATATTTGGCCTTTGGAATCATTGCTGCCTTGGCCGACTATAGGGGTTGCAGGTTGCTTTTCATCATGTTCTCCATGCCAGAAGCCATTTCCTCAGTAGGGGCCTAGAAGCAGCTTGTTATCAGCCGTTGACGGACGGCCCTTGCAGTTTCAATATTGTGGGCCTCCCTCCCGCCTCGGTGCTGCTGCTGATCATCCTCCTACTCTTCCTCCTCCGCTTCCTCCTCCTCTGGTGGTGCTCCAAGGCCTGGTGGCATTGGCTGGGTCCTGAGGATTGCCAGGTTATGCAGCATGCAGCACACAACTATGAAGAGGGAGACTCGCTCAGGCGAGTACTGCAGGGCTCCTCCTGAATGGTCCAGACAGCGGAACCGTTGCTTGAGCACGCCGATCGTCTGCTCAGCGATGTTCCTGGTGGCGAGATGGCTCTCATTGTACCGCAGCTCAGCAGGGATGTTGGGGTTACGGAGCGGTGTCATCAGCCAGGTGCACCGTGGATAACCCTTGTCTCCGAGGAGCCAACCACTTAGCTGATGCGCTGCCTGGAAAAGCTCTGGCACATCAGTCTGGCGCAGGATGAAAGCATCATGGCTGCTGCCAGGATAGCGGGCATTGACGGCAAGTATCAGCTGTCTGTGGTCACAGGCCAACTGGACATTTAAGGAGTGGAACCCCTTGTGGTTTCGGAAAACCTCTGCATTCTCATGCGGTGCCCGCAATGCCACATGCGTGCAGTCAATGGCACCCTGCACCATGGGGAAGCCCGCTATCCTCGCAAAGCCCAATGAACATTTATGCTGTTTGGCCCGGGTCATCGGGAAAGAGATGTACTGGCGTCTCCTTTTATAGAGGGCATTTGTGACCCGACGGATACAGCAATGGACTGCGAACTGGGAGATATTGGCGATGTCCCCAGTAGCTGCTTGAAAGGAGCCAGTGGCATAAAAGTTCAGAGCCACTGTGACCTTCACTGCCACCGACAGAGACGTCCTGGTCCTCAGTAGAGGCTGCAGATCTGGCTGCAGCAGGTGGCAGAGCTCAGTGACCACCTCCTTGCTGAAGCGCAGCCTGGGCAAACACTGCTCCTCAGACAAATTAATGTAGGAGAATTGTTCCCGGAATACCCTGGGAGGGTTAGGTCCCCTGTGCAGAGGCCTGTTGGCCCTCCTCCACGATTGCCACTCTCTCTCTGCGTCTCTGATGCCTCCGATTCTGCAGACGCAGGACGACGCCCCGAATCAGTGCAGCCCCCAAAGTCTCTTGACAATCAAAGTAATGAAGGTCAAATCCAAAAGAACCTGCAAAGTGATGCTCAGTAGCCAAAACTACTTCACACAGCGTTGACTCTCTGCAGAAGTCTCTCTCTCTCTCTCTCTCTCTCAGAATCTCTCTCTCTCTCTCTCTCTCTCTCTCTCTCACAGAATGCCTGGTGTAAAAATGTCTCCCACAAAAAAAGGCAGGAAGAAACATAGAAACATAGAAGATAGGAGCAGGAGTAGGCCATTCGGCCCTTCGAGTCTGCTCCGCCATTCAACGAGATCATGGCTGATCATCCAAACCCTAGCACCCGGTCCCTACACCGACAGCCATCCCACCCAAGCCCTATCCCCGTAACCCCACATATTTAATCCCCCCTAACACTAAGGGCCAATTTTTATCATGGCCAATCAACCTAACCTGCACATCTTTGGACTGTGGGAGGAAACCGGAGCACCCGGAGGAAACCCACGCAAACACGGGGAGAATGTGCAAACTCCACACAGACAGTCACCCGAGGCCGGATTTGAACCCGGGTCCCAGGCGCTGTGAGGCAACAGTGCTAACCACTATGCCACCGTGCTGCCCAGGGCGCCTTTAAATTGCACTCCCCCAGCCCCTTCCCGACTGGAAAACGTTCCAGTCCCCCTGTCGTTGCTTGCGGCAGGTGGTAAGGAAGGGGGCGCCACTCAATATCCAGACCGGGGTGCCACCGGGGCGTTGCACGCTCGACTGACGTCACGATCTGCGGGCGCAGGAGATCGTGGCAGTAGAGTTTAGCACCGCCGCAAAAACTCTGGTCAATTTCGCGAGCGGCGCAAACATCGCCATGCCAGGGCGCTAGTTGCGTGGCGCCCCATTAGTGCACTAACGGGAGGCGCAAAGCAACCGAATTTTTCCTCCCGGTCTGTAAAAATGCATTAATGTTCACTTGTGTCACTAAAGCTTTGCAAATTCGTAATTGACGCTAAGGAAGGATATATTTGCCTTAGAGGGAGTGCAACGAAGGTTCACTAGATTGAGGGCGATTGTCCTCTGAGGACTAGGCCTATATTCCCTAGAGTTTAGAAGAATGTGAGGTGATTTCATTGAAACATATATAATTTGTAAAGAGCTTGACAGGGTAGATGCTGGGAGGATGTTTCCCCTGGCTGAGGAGTCTAGAATTAGGTTTCACAGTCTCAGAATAAGAGGTCCGTCTTTTAGGACTGAGATGAGGAGAAATTTCTTCACTCAAAGGGTTGTTAATCTTTGGAATTCTCTACCCAGAGGGCTGTGGAGGCTCAGTCGTTGAGTATATTCAAGATAGAGACCGATAGATTTTTGGATACTAAAGGAATCAAGGGATATGGAGATCGGGCAGGAAAGTGGAGATGAGGTAGAAGATCAGCTATGATCTTATTGAATGGCGGAGCAGGCTCGAAGGGCTGAATGGCCTACTCCTGCTCCTGTTTCTTATGTTCTTATGTTCTTTCCAATTGGATGAGAGCAGCACCTTTCTAAGGTCAATATGTGATCTGTTCTTAATTTGAAGCCCCACCCCCCCGCCCCTGCCCACCCTTTTAAGGGGTGCCAAAAATAATTACAGGGAATATTGCTAATCGGAAGCTCATTTCAGGGCCCAATATGTCACCAAGGTTGTGAACAGTCTGGTCCAGCCTCAGACAGTTGTCGGGGAGAGGAATGGAGTCGGTGACTAGGGAATAGTGCTTGTGGCGGGGACAGACGACAATGGCATCTGTCTTCCCAATATTCAATTGGAGGAAAATTCTGCTCATCCAGTCCAGCCAGACCTGCCGATAAATGGCTAAACCAGTTGTTCGCCATATCGTTCAAGTCTGCGTCCCTTGGACTTAAGGGAGCAGAGATGAGGGCCGTACTGGGGGAATTGCCAGGGTGAGAGAGAGTAGTTTTAATGGTGACTAGGGCATCAACGTTGGTAGTGAGGTTGTGGTTGAGCAGATTGGTTGCTGCAGAAATGCCGTGGTGAATGGAGGGCCAAAGGTTGGGATTTTGAAAGTGCGGTTGTAAGTGAATTGGGAGAGATTTTTTTTCCAGGGGCGGACACAGAAGGAAGTAGGTTTGGGAGGGAGGGGGATGTGAGCGGAGAGCGATACAAGGAAGTGATCAGAGATGGTCTTATCTGTGATTGAATTTATTAGTTTCATTACATTAAATTTTGGGATTTTGAACCAGTGTTTTGGAGATTGAATTCTGTGACTTTCTCCAGTGAGTGGCCTTGATAATTAATCCACACTCTGTTACTCATGAATTACATTTTTAACTCTTACCTTTTCTTACAGCCTTGGATATCTAGGATACCCCGCTGGACAGCAAGTCTCAGATTGCAGGAAGATATGTTGGAGCTGAGAGTCGTGGGTTTTAAGTGCGGTTCTGAAGGGGCACTGGGGTTTGGTAGTTTGGGGGTAATTCTGTTATCTGACGGTACTGCACAGGGGAAACCTTGGGTTTGGTAGAACTGGGGAAGTAGATCATGGGTTTTCGTTTACTAGTCCAGGGTTTGGCAATGGTCGTGATGGCTGATCCTTGGGTTTGGTAATACATTAGGGCATGGTGAATGGGTGGGTGAAGGTCTTTCTTTCTTCCCAGACGTGAGGTGAGGGAATCCCCAGTTCTGGAGAGCTTTGTGAACCTTAAGTCCAAAGTCACCTGCTCCTCCCAAGCATTCTACACTTACTAGCCCTGCATCAGGTCCCGATTGAGCTGGGGAAGTGGGTACGCCTGGTGTCGGGAATTCCTGCCCCCCAAGTCACCCACCCAACCTTTTAAGGGGCAGGAGGAGATTACACCCTTTGCAAGGACAACTGCGGACTCCCAGGAGCAGCGTGGACCCAATGCAAGTGGATTCTTGCCGTTTTCCGATGGATTCCACCAGATTCTCGCTGAAGTTACAGTGGGAGTCCAGCGGAATTCCCCGAGGGATTCAGGGCCTACAACGTTTAAGCCAGTGGCGGAGGATTCCAGTGTCTAGTAGCAATTGGAAGGAGGGGGGGAAGGGCAAAGAAGTGCAGGTAGCATTGACGACCAGGAGAATCTGGGAAATCCCACTCTGACAAAACAAAGGAGGTGTTGGGGGTGCGAGGTGGGATGTGGGGGGGCGGGTGGGGCGGGTAGAGGTGAAAGAGAGAAACAGACGAAATTCAATTATCAGGAATGGCGCTACTCGTCACAGAGAGGAGCTCATGGGCTGAATTAACCGCAAACAAGCTTTATCATCAGCGCCACAATTTGTTAGGCAAATCAGCTCTGGGAATTAATGGTAAAGATTGTTGGGAAGGCAAATAACTTTCGTGCAGGCTCACATCCAGAACGCTCTGTTAGTTACTGAGACAGTAAATGCTGGAAACCTGCAGCAGGTCAGGCAGCATCTGTGGAGAGAGAAACAGTGATAACGTCTCAGGCCGAAACTCGATTAGCCTGAAAGGTTAACTCTGCTTCTCTCTCCACCCACCTCTGCTGCAGCAATGCCCTTCCTGCTAAATCATTTCCTTACCTCCATCTTTGGTGCCCTTGTTCCCTTCAGAAACAAACACTGTCGCTCATTCTCGTTGCTCCCCAGTACACCCTCCAGTCTTTGCTCCCTTACGTCAGTGGAGGTCAAACTTGAGCGTATCTCATGTAAAACTCATCCCTTACATGAGACCCCCCAACCTGCTCTCTACCTAACTCCTCATCATCCAACTACCTCTCCTGGCACCTAGGCAACCGAACATTTTTAACCATTCCCTTTCCACACGTATCGTCCCTCTCCCTTCAAAGCCACTACCATCATTTCTTTACTCAATAAATTCACTCACATTCTATCATAGAAAACATAGAAGATAGGAGCAGGAGTAGGCCATTCGAGCCTGCTCCGCCATTCAACGAGATCATGGCTGATCATCCAAACCCTAGCACCCGGTCCCTACACCGACAGCCATCCCACCCAAGCTCTATCCCCGTAACCCCACGTATTTAATCCCCCCTAACACTAAGGGCCAATTTTTATCATGGCCAATCAACCTAACCCGCACATCTTTGGACTGTGGGAGGAAACCGGAGCACCCGGAGGAAACCCACGCAAACACGGGGAGAATGTACAAACTCCACACAGACAGTCACCCGAGGCAGGATTTGAACCCGGGTCCCTGGCGCTGTGAGGCAACAGTGCTAACCACTATGCCACCGTGCAGCTCTCTCTATCATTCCCCCCTTTTCATGTCTAAGGTCTTGGATTCTGCAATTACTTCACAGTGGGTATGGTAGCATAGTGGTTATATTACTGAATAAGTAATCCAGAAGACTGGACTAGGGATCTAGAGACAAGAGTTCAAATTTTTTTTTGATTGATTCACAATTTGTGTCCATCCCTAATTGCCCTTGAGAAGGTGGTGGTGAGCCGAATTCTTGAACCGCTGCAGTCCGTGTGGTGAAGGTGCTCCCACACTGCTGTTGGGTTGGGAGTTCCAGGATTTTGACCCAGCGACGATGAAGGATCGGTGATATACTTCCAAGTCAGGATACTGTGTGACTTGGAGGAGAACTTGGGGGTGGTGGTGTTCCCACGCGCCTGCTGCCCTTGTCCTTCTAGCTAGAAGAGGTCGCAGGTTTGGGAGGTGCTGCCGAAGAAGCCTTGGCGAGTTGCTGTAGTGCATCTTGTAGATGGTACACACTGCAGCCATGGTATGTTGGTGGTGGAGGGAGTGAATGTTTAAGGTGGTGGATGGGGTGCCAATCAAGCAGGCTGCTTTGTCCTGGAAGGTATCGAGCTTCTTGAGTGTTGTTGGAGCTGCATTCATCCAGGCAAGTGGAGAGTATTCCATCACACTCCTGACTTGTGCCTTGTAGACGGTGGAAAGGCTTTGGGGAGTCAGGAGGTGAGACACTCGTCGCAGAATACCCAGCCTCTGACCTGCTGTTGTTGCCACAGTATTTATGTGGCTGGTCCAGTTAAGTTTCTGGTCAATGGTGACCCCAAGGATGTTGATGGTGGGGGTTTCGGCGATGGTAATGCCGTTGAATGTCAAGGGGCGGTGGTTGGACTCTTGCTTGTTGGAGATAGTCATTGCCTGGCACTTCTGTGGCGCGAATGTTACCTGCCACTTATCAGCACAAGCCTGAATGTCGTCCAGGTCTTGTTGCATGCGGGCATGGACTGCTTTATTATCTGAGGAGTTGTGAATGGCACTGAACACTGTGCAGTCATCAGCAAACATCCCCATTTCTGACCTCATGTTGGAGGGAAGGTCATTGATGAAGCAGTTGAATATGGTTAGGCCTCGAACACTGCCCTGAAGAGCTCCTGCAGCAATGTCCTGGGTCTGTGATGATTGATCTCCAACCACCACAATCATCTTCCTTTGTGCTAGGTGTGACTCCAGCCAGTGGAGAGATCCCCCCCCTGCCCCACCCCCACTGATTCACATTGACTTCAGTTTTACTAGGGCTCCTTGATACCACACTCGGTCAAATGCTGCCTTGATGTCAGGGGCAGTCACTCTCACCTCACCTCTGGAATTCAGCTCCTTTGTCCATGTTTGGACAAAGGCTGTAATGAGGTCGGGAGCCGAGTGGTCTTGGCAGAACCCAAACTGGGCCTCAGTGAGCAGGTTATTGGTGAGTAAGTGCTGCTTGATAGCACTGTCGATGACACCTTCCATCACTTTGCTGATGATTGAGAGTAGGCTGATGGGGCGGCAATTGGCCAGATTGGATTTGTCCTGCTTTTTGTGGACAGGACATACCCGGGCAGTTTTCCATATTGTCAGATAGACGCCAGTGTTGTAGCTGTACTGGAACAGCTTGGCTAGAGGCGCGGCTAGTTCTGGAGCACAAGTCTTCAGCACGACAGCCGGGATGTTGTCGGGGCCCACAGCCTTTGCTGTATCCAGTGCGCTCGGCCGTTTCTTGATACCACCACGGCAACTGGAAAATTCAGTTAATTAAATAAATCTGGAATAAAAAACTAGTACCAGTAATGGTGACCATGGAACTATCGGATTGTCTTAAAAACCCATCTGGTTCACTAATGTCCTTTAGGGAAGGAAATCTGCTAACCCTTACCCGGTCTGACCTACATGTGACTCCAGACCCACAGCAATGTGGTTGACTCTTAACCGCCCTCTGAAATAACCACTCAGTTTTTTCAAACCGCTATGAAAAACTACAATAAGAATAAAACTGACGGACCTCCTGGCATAGACCGAGGCACAGCGGTATACCGTTGGGAGGGTGTGGCCCTGGGATCCTCAATCATTGACTCCGAATCGCTTTGCTGATGAATCAGTACTCCTCCATGAAGAAGTACTAAGGGCACTCTGGGTGGGGGACTTCAATATCCATCACCAAGAGTGGCTTGGTAGCACTACTGACCGAGCTGGCCGAGTCCTGAGGGACGTAACTGCCAGACTGGGCCTGCGACAGGTGGTGAGAGAACCAACATGAGGGAAAAACCTACTTGACCTCGTCCTCACCAATCTACCCATCACAGATGTATCTGTCCATGAGAGCAACAGTTGGAATGACCGCCGCATAGTCCTTGTGGAGACAAAGTCCCATCTTCACACTGAGGACACCCTCCATCGTGTTGTGTGGCACTACCACTGTGCTAAATGGGATAGATTCTGAACAGATCTAGCAGCTCAAAACTGGGAATCCATGAGGTGCTGTGGGCCATCAGCAGCATCAGAATTGTATTCCACCACAGTCTGTAACCTCATGGCCCGGCATATCTCTCACTCTACCATTACAATCAAGCCAGGGGCCCAATCCTGGTTCAATGAAGAGTGTAGAAAAGTATGACAGGAGCAGCACCAGGCATGCCTAAAAATGAGGTGCCAAGCTGGTGAAGCTAAAATACAGGAGTACATGCATGCTAAACAGCATGCTATAGAGAGAGCTAATTGATCCCACAACTAACGGATCAGATCAAAGCTCTGCAGTCCTGCCACATCCAGTCATGAATGGTTGTGGACAATTAAACAACCAACAGGAGGATGCGGCTCCATGAATATCCCCATCCTCAATGATGGTGGAGCCCAGCACGTGAGTGCAAAAGACATGGCTGAAGCGTTTGCAACTATCTTCAGCCAGAAGTGCCGAGAGGATGATCCATCTCGGCCTCCTCCTGAGGTCCCCACCATCACAGAAGCCAGTCTTCAGCCAATTCGATTCACTCCATGTCATATCAAGAAACGGCTGAGCGCACTGGATACAGCAAAGGCTGTGGGCCCCAACAACATTCTGGCTGTCGTGCTGAAGACTTGTGCTCCAGAACTAGCCGCCCCTCTAGCCAAGCTCTTCCAGTACAGCTACAACACTAGCATCTACCTGACAAAGTGGAACATTACCCAGGTATGTCCTGTCCATAAAAAGCAGGATAAATCCAATCCGGTCAATTACCACCCCATCAGTCTACTCTCACTCATCAGCAAAGTGATGGAAGGTGTTGTTGACAGTGCTATCAAGTGGTACTTACTTGCTAATAACCTGCTCACTGATGCTCAGTTTGGGTTCTGCCAGGACCGCTCGGCCCTAGACCTCATTACAGCCTTGGTTCAAACATGGACAAAAAAGCTGAATTCCAGAGGTGAGGTGAGAGTGACGGCTCTTGACCGAGTGCAGCATCAAGGAGCTCTAGTAAAACTGAAGTCAATAGGTTTATGGGAGAAAAGTCTCCGCTGGCTAGAGGCATACTTAGCACAAAGGAAGATGATTGTGGTTGATGGGGGTCAATCATCACAGCCTCACGATATTGCTGCTGGAGTTCCTCAGGGCAGTGTCCTAGGTCAAACCATCTTCAGCTGCTTCATCAATGATCTTCCATCCATTATAAGGTCAGAAGTGGGGATGTCCGCAGCTGATTGCACAGTGTTCAGTTCCATTCGCAGCTCCTCAGATAGCGAAGCTGTCCATGCCCGCATGCAACAAGACCTGAACGGCATTCAGGCTTGGGCTGATAAGTGACAAGTTACATTTGCACAAGTGCCAGGCAATGACTATCTCCAACAAGAGAGATTTTAACCACCTCCCCTTAACATTCAACAGTATTACCATCACTAAATCCCCCACCATCAATATACTGGGGGTCACCATGTGACCAGAAACTTAACTGGACCAGCCACATCAATCCTGTGGCTGCCAGAGTCTGGGTATTCTGTAGGGAGTGACTTTTGACTCCCCAAAGCCTTTCCACCATCTACAAGGCACAAGTCAGGAGTGTGATGGAATACTCTCCACTTGCCTGGATGAGTGCAGCTCCAATGACACTCAAGAAGCTCGATACCATCCAAGGCAAAGCAGCCCACTTGATTGGCACCCCTTCCATCACCTTAAACATTCACTCCCTCCACCACCGGCGTACCGTGGCTGCAGTGTGTACCGTCTACAAGATGCACTGCAGCAACTCACCAAGACTTCTTCAGCAGCACCTCCCAAACCCGCGACCTCTACCGCCTAGAAGGACAAGGGCAGCAGGCGCATGGAAACACCACCACCTCCAAGTTCCCCTCGAAGTCACACACCATCCTGACTTGGAAATATATCGCCATTCCTTCATCTGGGTCAAAATCCAGGAACTCCCTCCCTAACAGCACTGTGGGAGTACCTTCACTACACAGACTGCAGTGGTTCAAGAAGGCGGCACATCACCACCTTTTCAGGGGCAGTTAGGGATGGGCAACCCACATCCATGAATGAATATAAAAAATAGACCACTCCCAATCCTGCTCAAACTCACTGTTTGAATCCTTCTATCCCAACGTCCACCCACATCACAGCGCTGAGTCCATCCTGGTGCACCTGGACCGTGGTGCACTTTCTCTCCTTAACTTTCTCAACCTGTCCACCTGGTTGATCATTCTGCGCTTCTCCAGCAGCTACCCTCTCTGTGGAACAACTCTATGGAACTACTCTAGCTTGCTATTTGGTTGCAATGCTTCTCTTCTCTTGCCCACATCTCTAAGATTCCTTGGCTCCCTCCTTTTCTCATATATGTATGCTGACGATACCCAGCTCTACCTCTGCAACACTTCTCTCAATCCCTCTGCCACTTCTGTGCTGTCAGCATGTCCGATATCAAGTCTTGGATGAGACACAATTTCCTTCAACTGAACATTGGGAAGACTGAAGCTGTTGTCTTCAGTGCTCACAACAAGCATCACTACTGACCCCTCCCCTCCCTGACCTCGCACTCAGATTCAACAAGATTGTACGCAACCTTGGCACGCAGTTCAAATCTGAGTTGAGTTTTGAATCCCGCATTCTCTCTACTTATTTCCATCTCAACCCCTATTTTAGTTCCTCTGCCACTGGAACTGTCATCCATTCCTTTTTCCCCTCGAGCCTCGATAACTTCAATGCTGTCCTTGCTGGTCTCCATAAACTTGAACTTGTTCAAAATGCAGCTGCTCGTATCCTGTCCCGTACTAAGGCCACAATTTCGCCTGCCGAGGCGGGCTAAGTGCGGTAGGCAGGTGCTGGACGGTGACCCCGCTCCCGGTTCCATCCAGCAGTGTGAGGAGAATTTTCCATTAATTGAGCTTGTTAAGCCCGCCCTGCAAGGTTCCTGGCCAATTAAAAGGAAACGGATCTGATGACATCATTTGATGACGCATAATCAGCCGGTTTCCTAAAAGGGGCCAAGTCCAAATTGATTTTGACAGTTGTGCTGTCAGTGTTCTACAGCATTGAGGTGCTGCAAACACTGACAAGCACTGCACAGAGGTGCACGGCTGCACCCAGGCTCTCCCATGACTCCCTCCATATGCTTATGGAGGGAGTCACAGCACGCAGGGAAGTTCTTTTCCCTTCCAAGGGCGGAAGAGACCTCCCCAGGAGACCAACGCAGCCTGGTTGCACATTGCACAGGAGGACACAAGCAGGGATGTTATCAGGAGGACCAGGCTGCAGTGGCGCAAACCTTTGAATGATCTCAGTAGATCACGAAACGTTACTGCCAAGCCACACTCAACCTCATCCTGCTGTGCCACTCATCACATCCCCATCACTCTGCCTTCCCTACCCTACTCCTGCACATCCTTACTCACACCAACATACCTTGCACCTCCACCTATCCCTCTCTATCTATATTATCACTTCCCCATCTCACTAACCACCCTTCACATTCACTCTCATCCTACTGCAAGCATACCAACTAAGAACACACAAGGGTAGGCACTTGGGTGGTTTAGCCAATGTTCATGTAAAGCTTCTATTAATGTGCTGTCAAACATTGAAATCTTTACTTTCCACACTTTGTGTTCTTGGACAGATTTGTGTGCACCTTTGGAAGTAGCTTAGTGAGTTGCGGTGAATGGTGAGACATAACGGTACCCCCCGCAATGGTGATGAGTGTGAAAGGAATGGCTTGGGCATTGTAAGGATGCCTTATGGTGCTGGTGTTGGGTGGTGCCAACCTGGCGCATCATGTGGCAGCCAGGGTGTACAGCGTCCAGTGAAGTAAATCTGGCCATGGTGAGGCCATCTCTGGCCTCCTGGGCAGCAATGTAGTCGGGTGATGATGCCCTGTGTCCTGTGCAGCATCAGTTGATTGCGGAGAAGTTTGGTGGGTTGGTGTTGTTGTTGGTGCTGCTGGTGTGCCTGGTGCTGCTGGTGTTGGGGCTGATCGTGGTGGGATTCTGAGGACCAAGGTGAGATTTTCTGCAGGGCACCGATGCTGCTGGAATAGATGGCAACTGAAGTTGAGATGACAGAAGCGATCTGTCAATGGTGAGAGAGGTTGCTCCAAGGAGGTGACAGTGGGATAGAGAGTTTACTCCAAACACTTCCAAACTGCATAAAGCTCAAAAGTGGGTTCCAAATCATAAAAGCTCCAACTTCTAAGATTGGGAAGTGAACAGCTGTGAAATAGTAGGTTTTATACGATTCACAGCAATGGAGAGTCATTGAGAACCCAACATACTTACCTGACGTGATACCCGTTCTCCTGGAACCTCATTAAAAACCTGGTAAAATGGTAAGTACATGGGAAAATGGTGCTTAACTACCTTTTAACAAGCTTTTAAGTATCTAAATTGGTTGACCCGCCGCTTGGTGTCGGGTCTGTTCAGAGATGACAGACCCGACACTTGGGAAACTGACAAGGAGGTGGGTTTACAGCGGGATACTGACCCGCTGTCAATCTTTGTGATTGTGACAGCGGACCTGCCTCCAAACCTGCACTCTGTGAGCGCCAGTAAAATTCCGGCCTAAGCCTTGCTCATCCATCATGCCTCTCCTTGCTGATTTACATTGGCTCCCTGTGCCCCAGCACATTAGATTCAAAACCCTTGTCCTTTTCTTTCAAGCCCTTCAATGCTGTGTTCCCTTCTACCTCTGAAACCTCCTCCAGAGTTATTCTCCCTCCCACACCCTTCAACCCTCCAACTCTGACCTTCAGAGCACCCCACCCTCCCTCCACTCCATTACGAATGGCACAGTTTTCAACCACCTGGGTCCTGTTCTCTGGAATTCCCTCCCCAAAATCTCTCTGCCTCTCTTTCCTCTTTCAAAAACCTTCTCCAAACCCACAGAGCCTTCCATTACCTACGGCAAAGTAGAAGGAGCTATACCTTGCAACTAATCTGCGATATACCGAGTCGTGCTTGATGCTGACACAAGGAGGGAGAAATTTGGTATCGCCCATTTTGAGGCGCGAATATCGGCCGGGCGCAAAGTTTAGCGCCCACCGCAAATTATCGCCGCGACTGCAAAATTCGCCTCTCTCGCCCCTGGAGGTGATTGGAGCGCTAAATCAGGCGCTACACAACTCTCTTAAGGCGCTAAGCCCGAGGAGCGAGGCGCTACCTCAGAGGGCAGGTGCAGTGCAGGTGCTGTCAGTTAGCGATTGAACACAGACACACTGGCGCCAGTCAGTTCTTAAAGGGGAGGGTCGATCTTGCTCTGCAGCCACACCCTGCTCACTGGAGCCTTGAATCTCGGCCTGGACAGACCTGTGGCGAAATCTCCCAGCCAAGGACCATGGAGAGGGCCAGGGAGCGAGCACAGCGCTTCAGCGAGCGTGCCTTGGAGGCTCTGGTTGGCACGGTGGAGCGCAGAAGATCTTTACTGTACCCAGAGAGTGGCAGGAGGCCTTTGCCAAGTGAATACAGAAAAGCGTGGAGGGAGGTGGCTCACAGAGTGACTCCAAGCAGCATGGTGCCTAGGACCGCTGTGCAATGCAGGAAAAAGTTCAGCGACCTCACTCGGGTTGTCAGGGTGAGTGCCTTTTTTCAGAACCTCTTCATCCCTCCATCTCCACCTCACTTTATGGCCAGAGGGTCTTGAAAGCCCCAATGCCCAGCACTCATCCAACACCTATGGCCCTTTCATGAAACACACACGCACATTCCACACTTTGCATACAGTAAGGGCTATTCAACCATGGGAGGCATTTCAGGCAAGATCATGGCTGCATATTTGCTCAGACGCTGTCCTTTTTCTTGCAGGCCAAGCTGGCTCATAATAGGAGACAGCAGCAATGGACCGGTGGAGGGCGGCCTCACCTTCAAGCCCTCAGCGATCTTGAGCAGCACGTCCACAGGATTGTGGCAAGCCGGCTGCTTGGTCCCATCGCCACTGGAGACGCCGACCCCGTTCTGGCCAGCAATGGTAAGGTCCTCACCTTTTTGTCCTCTCTCCTTCCACTTGTTCCTCACAACAACAGCCTTTGACACTTTCAATCCAAATCAGTACATCGCTGCACTCGTGTCTCGCTTGCTGCCACCCTGTCCTCACGCTAAAGCCACTCTTGTACCTCCCTGCTTTCAGATGGTGATTCACCAGGTGAGGAGACGGACCCTCAAGCTGCCATTGGGAGTGAAGCTGAAGGCGAGGAGGAAGAGGAAGCCGGACCATCAGCGCAACCCTCTGCTGAGGCAGCCCATGCCCATACTGGGGACACGCCTTCCCTGGAGGGGAGCGGGGGGGAATGGTCTGATGAGGGTGAAGCTCCAGGACGCAGCAGGCTGCAGCAACGCGAGGGGGTTAGGGAAGCTCGGGGGCCTTCTCCCCGGACGGAGAGTATGGCCTCAAGTCCTGCTGCACTGAACGCAGATGAGGAGCGGGTCCTTGCTGAAATGAGCGCCCAGGCGGAGCAAAGGCACACTGAGCTCATGGCTGCAGTGGCAAGGATGCCCGAATCCATTGAATCACTGGCAAGGAGTGTGGAGCACTTCGCTGTAGCACAGGCGTCTGCCACGCAAATGTTAAGTACTGCAATGCAGTCAGTGGCTGGTCGCATGCAGACGCAGATTGAGGCCACGCGAGCACTAACTGCTGCCACCCTCGCTGGATCGGGCAGATTTCCCTGGGGCTGTCACCGCGCCGCAACAGGCCAGCAATCTGTGCTCCATCAGATTGCTCTGGATGCTGAAGTGCTGCCCCATGGGAGTGTCAGTGTGTCGGTCGAGCAGGGAGTTGCTGTCCTCTCTCAAGATGACAGCATTCCTGCTGCCAACACTGTCACTTCTCCACTGCAGTTGCCACCACCTGTAGGACAGACTGCTGCCGCCCATGCACAGTTGGAGCAGTCAGCAGCCGAGCCCTCCAGGCCCAGAGCTGGTCCAGGCCGTCCCTCAAGGGCATCTGCAGTCTCAGGTTCTGACACTCAGCAGCCTACCCCCAGCTTTGCTGCAGCCACTGGGGTCCCATTACGGAGGAGCTGCAGGGTGGAAAGGGGGCAATTTCGCAAGGGAGGCAGATCACCCTCGAAGGGCAAAAAGTAGGAGGTGTGGCAAAATGTATTTCATTGTTTTATTGAAGGCCGAGGGTCGTGGTCAAATTTTTGTTACTGTTTTGGACATTGTCTCCAGGTTGTGAGAGCCAGTTATGTGAATGACTGTTTTTTTTGTGTTTCTTTCTATTACTTGTCATGCGGCAATGAGACACAGTTTGGGAAATAAAGAAGTGTCTGTATTCAAAATGTGCATGTTTGGTCTTTGCACTCATTGTTGCCTTGACTGATTTAGGGGTTGTGGGATGGTTTCATTCAGGTTGTTGGAATGGCAGAAGCCATTCCCTCAGAGGGGGCCTAGAAGCGACTTGCTATGAGCCTTTGACGGACGGCCCTTGCACTTTGTGCCTCCCTTCCGCCTTGGTGCTGCTGCTGATCATCCTCCTCCTCCTCCTCTGCTGGTGCTCCAATGTCTGGTGGCATTGGCTGGGTCCTGAGGATTGCCAGGTTATGCAGCATGCAGCACACAACAATGAAGTGGGAGACTCGCTCAGGCGAGTACTGCAGGGCTCCTCCAGAATGGTGCAGACAGCGGAACCGTTGCTTGAGCATGCCGATTGTGTGCTCAACAATGTTCCTGGTAGCTTGATGGCTCTCGTTGTATCGTAGCTCAGCAGGGGTGCTGGGCGAACGGAGCGGGGTCATCAGCAAGGTGCACAGAGGATATCCCTTGTCCCCGAGAAGCCAACCTCCTGGGTGAAGCGGTGCCTCGAAAAGGTCTGCCACAGAAGTCTGGCGCAGGATGAAGGCATCGTGGCTGCTGCCTGGAAAGTGGGCATTGACAGCGAGTATCAGCTGTCTGTGGTCACAGACCAACTGGATATTTAAGGAATGGAAGCTCTTTCGGTTGCGGAAATCCTCGGCATTCTCTTGCGGCGCCCGCAAAGCCACATGCATGCAGTCAATGGCGCCCTGCACCATAGGGAAGCCCGCTATCCTAGCAAAGCCCGTTGCGCATTCTTGCTGCTTGTCCAGGGTCATGGGGAAAGAGATGTATTCTCGTCTCCTTTTAAAGAGGGCATTTGTGAGCTGACGGATGCAGCAATGCACCGCGAACTGTGCGATATTGGCGATGTCCCCAGTAGCTGATTGAAATGAGCCGGTGCCATAAAAGTTGAGAGCCACTGTTATCTTCACTGCCACCGACAGAGACGTCCTGCTCCTCAGTTGAGGCTGAAGATCTGGCTGAAGCAGGTGGCAGAGCTCAGTGACCACCTCCTTGCTGAATCACAGCGTTGACTCAATGCAGAAGTCTTTCTTTCTCTCTTTGTCTCTCTCCAAATCTCTCTCCCTCCCTCAGAACGAGTGGTGCAAAATTGGCTACCACACAAAAGCCAGGACGAGGCCCCCTTTAAATAGCGCCCCCCCGCCAGCCCCACAGCGACTGGGAAGCGTTCCAGTCAACCTGTTGTTGGTTGCGCCAGGCGGAAAGGAGGGGGGCGCCACTCAATTTCCGGTCCGGGGTGCCCCAAGGGCGTTGCACTCTCGAATGACGTCAAGATCTGCGTGCGCAGGAGATTGGGCGGTATTGTTTAGCGCCGCCGCAAAATGTCCGCTCAATTTCGCGAGAGCCACAGATATCACCACGCCCGGGCGCTAGTGGGTTTGCGCCCCACTTAGCGCCCTCAAGGCGCTAACGGGTGGTGCTACCAACTGAATTTTTCCCCCAAGGTGCCTGAACAGAGAGACTCAGGGGTGCATTTACACAGATCTTTTAAAGCAGGATTGCAAAGAGGTAAAACTGTATGTCAGCATTGTATTCCTCCATTACAACAGTGACTGCATTTCAAAGTACGTCATTGACTGTAAAGCACTTTGAGTCGTCCTGAGGTTGTGAAAAGCATGATATAAATGCAAATTCGTTCTTTCTTTCTAAACAGGGCAAATGGCATTCTGGGTTTTATATTTAGGGAACCGGATATAAATGCAAAGAGTGATGATAAGTTTGTACAAGATATTGACACATTTGAAGTACTGCATGCTGGTTTGACATCCCATTACAGAAGGAATACTGGAGTCATGGAAAAGGTGTAACGTAGATCCACCATGTTGATGACAGGATGAGAAGATGTAGTTATGACAAGAGACTTGAAAAAGTGGGACTATTTATTGGAGCAGAGAAGGTTAAAATGGATCTAACAGAAGGGTTTGAAAATTGGAAAGGAGTTAAGAGGCTAAATAGTGAAAAATTATTTCTGTTTATCGATGAATCAGTAAGGGGAGCATGATTTTACAATTCGTATTAGAAAGGGGAAGGTTAGAAAAATGTTTTTTCAAGCAAAGGTTTGGAAATCGATTGGATCACATTTTAGATAAATATGTAACGAAAAATATTGATGGATATGGGGAAAAGGCAGGGAACTGGGATAAACCGTGATAGCTCCGCTGTGTAAGACGTGCAGAATTATCCCTCGCCCCGTCCAACAGGTTATAGAGTTCGGACTTGAAACTTATGAGAATTGACACCAGACACACGGGTTCCGCCTTTAACCCTTTATTGTTCCTAAGACAGATTTAAAACCCCAATCACTATTCGAGCAGTTCACCAATAATGTTACAGGAAATCATGCATACAACCGCCCGCCGATGATCAGTCCAACGTTGATTGTAGGCCACGTCTTCCCGTCTGCGGCTCTTCACCTTCCGACTGCGGCTCTTCACCTTCCGACTGAGACTCTTCACCTTCCGACTGAGGCTCTTCACCTTCCGACTGAGGCTCTTCACCTTCCGACTGCGGCTCTTCACCTTCCGACTGAGACTCTTCACCTTCCGACTGAGGCTCTTCACCTTCCGACTGAGGCTCTTCACCTTCCGACTGCGGCTCTTCACCTTCCGACTGAGACTCTTCACCTTCCGACTGAGGCTCTTCACCTTCCGACTGCGGCTCTTCACCTTCCGACTGAGACTCTTCACCTTCCGACTGAGACTCTTCACCTTCCGACTGAGGCTCTTCACCTTCCGACTGCGGCTCTTCACCTTCCGACTGAGGCTCTTCACCTTCCGACATAGACTCTTCACCTTCCGACTGCGGCTCTTCACCTTCCAACTGAGACTCTTCACCTTCCGACTGAGACTCTTCACCTTCCGACTGAGGCTCTTCACCTTCCAACTGAGGCTCTTCACCTTCCGACTGCGGCTCTTCGCCTTTTGACTGCAGCTCTTCACCTTCCGACTGAGGCAATTCACCTTCCGACTGCGGCTCTTCACCTTCCAACTGAGGCTCTTCAACTTCCGACTGCAGCTCTTCACCTTCCGACTGAGGCAATTCACCTACCGACTGAGGCTCTTCACCTTCCAACTGAGGCTCTTCACCTTCCGACTGCAGCTCTTCACCTTCCGACTGAGGCAATTCACCTTCCGACTGAGGCTCTTCACCTTCCGACTGAGACTCTTCACCTTCCGACTGAGGCTCTTCACCTTCCGACTGAGGCTCTTCACCCTCCGACTGAGGCTCTTCACCTTCCGACTGAGGCTCTTCACCTTCCGACTGAGGCTCTTCACCTTCCGACTGAGACTCTTCACCTTCCGACTGAGGCTCTTCACCTTCCGACTGAGACTCTTCACCTTCCGACTGAGGCTCTTCACCTTCCGACTGAGACTCTTCACCTTCCGACTGAGGCTCTTCACCTTCCGACTGAGGCTCTTCACCTTCCGACTGCGGCTCTTCACCTTCCGACTGGGGCTCTTCACCTTCCGACTGAGACTCTTCACCTTCCGACTGAGTCTCTTCACCTTCTGACTGAGACTCTTCACCTTCCGACTGAGGCTCTTCACCCTCCGACTGAGGCTCTTCACCTTCCGACTGAGGCTCTTCACCTTCCGACTGCAGCTCTTCGCCTTCCGACTGAGGCTCTTCACCTTCCGACTGAGACTCTTCACCTTCCGACTGCAGCTCTTCGCCTTCCGACTGAGGCTCTTCGCCTTCCGACTGAGGCTCTTCGCCTTCCGACTGAGACTCTTCACCTTCCGACTGAGGCTCTTCACCTTCCGACTGAGGCTCTTCCCCTTCCGACTGAGGCTCTTCACCTTCCGACTGAGACTCTTCACCTTCCGACTGCGGCTCTTCACCTTCCGACTGAGGCTCTTCATTTCTGACTGCGGCTCTTCACCTTCCGACTGAGACTCTTCACCTTCCGACTGAGGCTCTTCATTTCTGACTGCGGCTCTTCACCTTCCGACTGAGGCTCTTCACCTTCCGACTGAGGCTCTTCATTTCTGACTGCGGCTCTTCACCTTCTGACTGAGACTCTTCACCTTCCGACTGAGACTCTTCACCTTCCGACTGAGACGCTTCACCTTCCGACTGAGGCTCTTCGCCTTCCGACTGCGGCTCTTCACCTTCCGACTGAGGCTCTTCACCTTCCGACTGCGGCTCTGCACCTTCCGACTGAGGCTCTTCACCTTCCGACTGCGGCTCTTCACCTTCCGACTGAGGCTCTTCACCTTCCGACTGCGGCTCTTCACCTTCCGACTGCGGCTCTTCACCTTCCGACTGAGGCTCTTCACCTTCCGACTGCGGCTCTTCACCTTCCGACTGAGGCTCTTCACCTTCCGACTGCGGCTCTTCACCTTCCGACTGAGGCTCTTCACCTTCCGACTGAGGCTCTTCACCTTCCGACTGCGGCTCTTCACCTTCCGACTGAGGCTCTTCACCTGCCGACTGAGGCTCTTCGCCTTCCGACTGAGGCTCTTCGCCTTCCGACTGAGGCTCTTCGCCTTCCGACTGAGACTCTTCGCCTTCCGGCTGCGGCTCTTCGCCTTCCGGCTGCGGCTCTTCGCCTTCCGGCTGAGGCTCTTCGCCTTCCGGCTGAGGCTCTTCGCCTTCCGGCTGAGGCTCTTCGCCTTCCGACTGAGGCTCTTCGCCTTCCGACTGAGGTTCTTCGCCTTCCGACTGAGATTCTTCGCCTTCCGACTGAGGCTCTTCGCCTTCCGACTGAGGCTCTTCGCCTTCCGACTGAGGCTCTTCGCCTTCCGACTGAGGCTCTTCGCCTTCCGACTGAGGCTCTTCGCCTTCCGGCTGCGGCTCTTCGCCTTCCGGCTGCGGCTCTTCGCCTTCCGGCTGCGGCTCTTCGCCTTCCGGCTGAGGCTCTTCACCTTCCGACTGCGGCTCTTCACCTTCCGACTGAGGCTCTTCACCTTCCGACTGAGACTCTTCACCTTCCGACTGAGACTCTTCACCTTCCGACTGAGGCTCTTCACCTTCCGACTGCGGCTCTTCACCTTCCGACTGAGGCTCTTCACCTTCCGACATAGACTCTTCACCTTCCGACTGCGGCTCTTCACCTTCCAACTGAGACTCTTCACCTTCCGACTGAGACTCTTCACCTTCCGACTGAGGCTCTTCACCTTCCAACTGAGGCTCTTCACCTTCCGACTGCGGCTCTTCGCCTTTTGACTGCAGCTCTTCACCTTCCGACTGAGGCAATTCACCTTCCGACTGCGGCTCTTCACCTTCCAACTGAGGCTCTTCAACTTCCGACTGCAGCTCTTCACCTTCCGACTGAGGCAATTCACCTTCCGACTGAGGCTCTTCACCTTCCAACTGAGGCTCTTCACCTTCCGACTGCAGCTCTTCACCTTCCGACTGAGGCAATTCACCTTCCGACTGAGGCTCTTCACCTTCCGACTGAGACTCTTCACCTTCCGACTGAGGCTCTTCACCTTCCGACTGAGGCTCTTCACCCTCCGACTGAGGCTCTTCACCTTCCGACTGAGGCTCTTCACCTTCCGACTGAGGCTCTTCACCTTCCGACTGAGACTCTTCACCTTCCGACTGAGGCTCTTCACCTTCCGACTGAGACTCTTCACCTTCTGACTGAGGCTCTTCACCTTCCGACTGAGACTCTTCACCTTCCGACTGAGGCTCTTCACCTTCCGACTGAGGCTCTTCACCTTCCGACTGCGGCTCTTCACCTTCCGACTGCGGCTCTTCACCTTCCGACTGAGACTCTTCACCTTCCGACTGAGTCTCTTCACCTTCTGATTGAGACTCTTCACCTTCCGACTGAGGCTCTTCACCCTCCGACTGAGGCTCTTCACCTTCCGACTGAGGCTCTTCACCTTCCGACTGAGACTCTTCACCTTCCGACTGAGAATCTTCACCTTCCGACTGAGGCTCATCACCTTCCGACTGAGGCTCTTCACCTTCCGACTGAGGCAATTCACCTTCCGACTGAGGCTCTTCACCTTCCTACTGAGGCTCTCCACCTTCCGACTGCAGCTCTTCACCTTCCGACTGAGGCAATTCACCTTCCGACTGAGGCTCTTCACCTTCCGACTGAGGCTCTTCACCTTCCGACTGAGGCTCTTCACCTTCCGACTGAGACTCTTCACCTTCCGACTGAGGCTCTTCACCTTCCGACTGAGGCTCTTCACCTTCCGACTGAGGCTCTTCACCTTCCGACTGTGGCTCTTCACCTTCCGACTGAGGCTCTTCACCTTCCGACTGAGTCTCTTCACCTTCCGACTGAGACTCTTCACCTTCCGACTGAGGCTCTTCACCCTCCGACTGAGGCTCTTCACCTTCCGACTGAGGCTCTTCACCTTCCGACTGAGGCTCTTCACCTTCCGACTGAGACTCTTCACCTTCCGACTGCGGCTCTTCGCCTTCCGACTGAGGCTCTTCACCTTCCGACTGAGGCTCTTCACCTTCCGACTGAGTCTCTTCACCTTCCGACTGCGGCTCTTCGCCTTCCGACTGAGGCTCTTCGCCTTCCGACAGGGTCTTCACCTTCCGACTGCGGCTCTTCGCCTTCCGACTGAGGCTCTTCACCTTCCGACTGAGACTCTTCGCCTTCCGACTGCGGCTCTTCGCCTTCCGACTGAGGCTCTTCGCCTTCCGACTGAGGCTCTTCGCCTTCCGACTGAGACTCTTCGCCTTCCGACTGAGGCTCTTCACCTTCCGACTGAGGCTCTTCCCCTTCCGACTGAGGCTCTTCATCTTCCGACTGAGACTCTTCACCTTCCGACTGCGGCTCTTCACCTTCCGACTGAGGCTCTTCATTTCTGACTGCGGCTCTTCACCTTCCGACTGAGACGCTTCACCTTCCGACTCAGGCTCTTCATTTCTGACTGCGGCTCTTCACCTTCCGACTGAGGCTCTTCACCTTCCGACTGAGGCTCTTCATTTCTGACTGCGGCTCTTCACCTTCCGACTGAGACTCTTCACCTTCCGACTGAGACTCTTCACCTTCCGACTGAGACGCTTCGCCTTCCGACTGAGGCTCTTCGCCTTCCGACTGCGGCTCTTCACCTTCCGACTGAGGCTCTTCACCTTCCGACTGCGGCTCTGCACCTTCCGACTGAGGCTCTTCACCTTCCGACTGCGGCTCTTCACCTTCCGACTGAGGCTCTTCACCTTCCGACTGCGGCTCTTCACCTTCCGACTGCGGCTCTTCACCTTCCGACTTAGGCTCTTCACCTTCCGACTGCGGCTCTTCACCTTCCGACTGAGGCTCTTCACCTTCCGACTGCGGCTCTTCACCTTCCGACTGAGGCTCTTCACCTTCCGACTGAGGCTCTTCACCTTCCGACTGCGGCTCTTCGCCTTCCGACTGAGGCTCTTCGCCTGCCGACTGAGGCTCTTCGCCTTCCGACTGAGGCTCTTCGCCTTCCGACTGAGGCTCTTCGCCTTCCGACTGAGACTCTTCGCCTTCCGGCTGCGGCTCTTCGCCTTCCGGCTGCGGCTCTTCGCCTTCCGGCTGCGGCTCTTCGCCTTCCGGCTGCGGCTCTTCGCCTTCCGGCTGCGGCTCTTCGCCTTCCGGCTGAGGCTCTTCGCCTTCCGGCTGAGGCTCTTCGCCTTCCGACTGAGGCTCTTCGCCTTCCGACTGAGATTCTTCGCCTTCCGACTGAGATTCTTCGCCTTCCGACTGAGGCGCTTCGCCTTCCGACTGAGGCTCTTCGCCTCCCGACTGAGGCTCTTCGCCTTCCGACTGAGGCTCTTCGCCTTCCGACTGAGGCTCTTCGCCTTCCGTCTGAGACTCTTCGCCTTCCGGCTGCGGCTCTTCGCCTTCCGGCTGCGGCTCTTCGCCTTCCGGCTGCGGCTCTTCGCCTTCCGGCTGTGGCTCTTCGCCTTCCGGCTGAGGCTCTTCGCCTTCCGACTGAGATTCTTCGCCTTCCGACTGAGATTCTTCGCCTTCCGACTGAGGCTCTTCGCCTTCCGACTGAGGCTCTTCGCCTTCCGACTGAGGCTCTTCGCCTTCTGACTGCGGCTCTTCGCCTTCCGATTGAGGCTCTTCACCTTCCGACTGAGGCTCTTCGCCTTCCGACTGAGGCTCTTCGCCTTCCGACTGAGTCTCTTCACCTTCCGACTGAGACTCTTCACCTTCCGACTGAGGCTCTTCACCCTCCGACTGAGGCTCTTCACCTTCCGACTGAGGCTCTTCACCTTCCGACTGAGGCTCTTCACCTTCCGACTGAGACTCTTCACCTTCCGACTGCGGCTCTTCGCCTTCCGACTGAGGCTCTTCACCTTCCGACTGAGGCTCTTCACCTTCCGACTGAGTCTCTTCACCTTCCGACTGCGGCTCTTCGCCTTCCGACTGAGGCTCTTCGCCTTCCGACAGGGTCTTCACCTTCCGACTGCGGCTCTTCGCCTTCCGACTGAGGCTCTTCACCTTCCGACTGAGACTCTTCGCCTTCCGACTGCGGCTCTTCACCTTCCGACTGAGGCTCTTCACCTTCCGACTGAGGCTCTTCACGTTCCGACTGAGACTCTTCACCTTCCGACTGAGGCCCTTCACCTTCCGACTGAGGCTCTTCACCTTCCGACTGCTGCTCTTCGAGTTGAGACGATCAGCCAAACCACCTCCTTCCAGCTGCAGTGTCGATATTTTTCGTCACTGGTTTTTATACAGTTTTCCTTGCCTTTTTCAGAAAATCAATCATTCAGAGATGATTCAGAGGCGAAGGGATGCAGTCGGAAGGTGAAGAGCCTCAGTCGGAAGGTGAGATGTTCCTTTAATGTTCGACTTAAGTTGCAAGATACACAGAAAGCTAGCATGCAGGTACAGCAAGCAATAAGGAAGGCAAATGGCATGTTGGCCTTTATTGCAAGGGGGTTGGAGTATAAGAGTAAGGAAGTCTTGCTCCAATTGTACAGGGCCTTGGTGAGACCACACCTGGAGTACTGTGCACAGTTCTGGTCTCCTTATCTAAGGAAGGATATACTTGCCTTGGAGGCAGTGCAACGAAGGTTCACTAGATTGATTCCCGGGATGAGAGGGCTGTCCTATGATGAGAGATTGTGTAGAATGGGCCTATACTCTCTGGAGTTTAGAGAATGAGAGGTGATCTCATTGAAACATACAAGATTCTGAAGGGGATTGACAGGGTAGATGCTGAGAGGTTGTTTCCCCTGGCTGGGGTGTCTAGAACTAGGGGGCATAGTCTCAGGATAAGGGGTAGGCCATTTAAGACTGAGAGGAGGAAGAATTTCTTCACTCAGAGGGTTGTAAATCCTTGGAATTCTCTGCCCCAGAGGGCTGTGAATGCTGAATCATTGAGTATATTCAAGGTTGAGATCGATAGATTTTTGGACTCCAGGGGAATCAAGGGATATGGAAATCGGGCGGGAAAGTGGAGTTGTGGTCGATGATCAGCCATGATCTTATTGAGTGGCAGAGCAGGCTCGAGGGGCCATATGGCCTACTCCTGCTCCTAATTCTTATGTTCTTATTTCTTATGTTCTTACGTTCTAGCTGTCAAACTTTCACACTCACACATCCTGTATGACTATCCATTAGTTGCTTTTATCAAAGCCCAAAATTGTTCATCCACACATAAAAGTTTACAAAAGTGGCTGAAAACCACTTGGTCTCATTTCACGTGTTACGTCGCATCCTGCGTTTTAGAACTTCAAAAGTTTGACTCCTCCCCTTTAGCCACCAAAAGTCGTTCTACAATCTTGTAGCCTGTTTTGTTGTAGACACGAAGTCTGCAAATCTAAGGGGGTTTGTTTATTTCTGTTGTCTATGACTATCCCCTGCAGTCACAACTATTTGTTCTCTCAGTATCTGCTTTTCCAAAACACAGTTCTTGAAATATCTCCATCACAAATGTACTGGCATTTCTCTGGTTCTAAGATTCAGTGGATAGTTACACAGCATAGGAGCAGAACACAGGGTGGCATCAATGATATCATCCTACCGATAATTAAATAGCACTAAATGAATTAAAAAGCATCGCTAAAGGCTGCATTTTCTTAAAAATCAGAATTGCACAGTTCAGAAAAAAAGCTTGTTTTTTTAAATGCACACTTATGAGGTTTTACAATGGATATGCATTTGGTTGAGCCAACAAGCTGGATGATGTGTTCACGTAAATTCAAAAGCTAAAAGTATGAAAAATAAATTCGACGTTTGCTTGGTGCAATCTGGTTGTCTGATTTTCAGTTCTCCAGGTTGAAATTTCTAAACACCTTAAGAAAGAAGTTCTACCAGGTATCTTACTGAGTCCTCGCCAACCAGTGGCTCGCCAACAGAAACTTTATTTCATTCATTCTGTAGCTGTGTTCAAAACAGTATTGATTCAGATGCTAATTGGTGTGGCTCGCCGTGGCAGTAACTCGCATCAAAAGGGATTTTTTTGTTGAGTAATTTCAAGTGCCATTTGGCAATATTTATCCACAGTGTAGAATGTACAGGGATGAGGGCCGATATCAGCATAACCTTGTCTGGCCGAGCAGGAAGGATCTGGAGCAATCATTGTTGAGTATCATCATGTGTATCATCCACATTTTGTGCAGTGCTGAAGATTGATATTTTTAATATGCAACAGAAAGAAAAGGACAATTCTGAATCTTTCCACATGTAGACAATTGAAAGGTATAAAGAAAATCCCCCTTCTCCAGTTGAGAGGGGAGCAAAGACCTGTTTTTACGGTCACACATTAGGAGTGTTTCCCAGAACCAAGGTTAACATGACCCAACAATGCGACTTAGCATCATCAGAACTGGGAGGGACTCGGTAATACAGGGTCAATAGAACGTGAAGTTAATTTCACACAAGGCATATCGTCTTCCCTTCCTCAGCCCAACCCCACCTAAAACCTCTACATCTACTTAGCAAACCAACGTCACCTGACTTTTAGTTGCATGCTTAACAAAAGGTGCAACTGATTGCACAGGAGCACACAGCACTGAAGAAGCTCAGCTTCATTCTTTTACAGAGAGTTGTTCGAGGCTCCGGTTCCATCAGGGCAGGAAGGCCTAGTAAATATAACCAACTCCTGCGATCGGCCTAATTTGGTTGCGTCTCCTCTGAATGCAGGAATCTCATTGGCAACGATTGTCGGTATCAGGAGCACAAAAAGTGAGAAGCATCTGGGGCCCTGAAGGATGTTGTGCAAATCTGATTAGCACGTGTAATACAGACATTGTTGCTGCTACACTCACTGGCCTGCACAATGGCATTTTATTAATGGCAAAACTGCCCAATTCCTGCTGAAGCCACAAGATGACTATAGATTAGGGAGTCCATTTTAACTCATCTAAACAGAAAAAAAAAGGTTAACAGTTTCCTCACCATGTCATCCAAATGGATCTTGAATGATTTTAGGTTTTATAAATTGGGGCATACGATACAGGAACAAAGAGGTTATGATACACTTTTGCAAGGCAATGATTAGGCACTGTGTGTAATTTTGGGTGCCCCATTATTGAAAGGACGTTAAAACCATAGAAAGCTTGTCGTGCAGGTTCACCAGGACGTGTCAGAGATTGGAGTCTATAGTTGTTGTGTATGTACCTTTAAGAGAATAACTGGTCTCAGACTGCAGTACCGGCAGTGACCACCCCTGTATAAAAGGCGCTAGTAAGCCTCTGTTTTTCAGTTTCCCGATTGACTCCTTTCAGTAAAGACTTGTTTTGTTCAACTCCTGCTGTCCGTGTCTCAATCATACACGGACATAATAATAGTTATGAGGTGAGATTTGAGATACTGGGGCTATTTCCACTGGAGCATATAAGGCTAAGAGATTTAATAGATTTTTTTTAAATTATGAACAGTTTTAAGAGATTGAATAGGGAAAATTATTTGTTCTGGTTGGGGAGTCAGTGGTGGGAGGTGATCAATTTATAATTCTCGCTACGAGAGTGAAGAGAAGGATTGGGAGAGTTTGTTAGAGCATGGGATATTTTGCGGTTGAGGCGGAGACCATTGCATTCTTTAAGTGGATAAATATTTGAATCAGAAAAGGATACAGGGATATGGGAAAAGAGCAGGGTAGCAGGAATAGCTTTGGATTGCTCTGGCAAACAGCTAGCACAGACATGATAGGCATAATGGCCTCCTTCTGTGCTGTAAGCCTTCATGATTTTATGAAATTTGAAGTTATTGCTTCCAATATCCTACCTGGGGAACACTCCTAATACTAGTAGATGTTCTTCCAAAAATCTGTCCTAACTTATATGATGTTGATGTGTACATGGACTTTCAAAAGGCGTTTGCCAAAGTACCACATAATAGACTTGTTAGCAAAATTAAAGCCCATGGGATTAATGGGACCACAGCAGCAAGGATACAAAATTTGCTAAGGACAGAAAGCAGAGAGCAGGGAATGGTTGTTTTTCAGACTGGACAGAGGTATACAGTGGTGTTCCCCAGGGGTCAGTATTAGGACCACTGCTCTTTTTGATATATATTAATGACCTGGACTTGGGTATACTGGGCACAATCTCAAAGTTTACAGATGACACAAAACTCAGAAATGTAGTAAAACAATGAGGAGGAAAGTAATAGACTTCAGGAGGACATAGACTGATGAAATGAGCAGACACGTGGCAAATTAAATCTAACACAGAGAAGTGTGAAGTGATACATTCTGGTAGGAAGAATGAGGAGAAGCAATATGAACTAAATGGTACAATTTTAAAGGGGGTGGAGGAACAGAGAGACCTGGGGGTGTACGTAGACAAGTCTTTGAAGGTGGCAGGACAAGCTGAGAAGGCTGTTAAAAAAGAATATGGGACCCTTGGCTTTATTAATAGTGGAATAGAGTACAAAAGCAAGGAAGTTATGCTAAACCTTTATAAAACACTGGTTAGGCCTCAGCTGGTGTACAGTGTTCAATTCTGGGCACCGCACTTTAAGAAGGATGTCAAGGTCTTAGAGAGGGTGCAGAAGAGATTTACTAGTACCAGAGATGAGGGACTTCAGTTATATGGAGAGACTGGAGAAGCTGGAGTTGTTCTCCTTGGAGCAGAGAAGGTTAAAGAGATTTGATAGAGGTGCTCAAACTCATGAACGGTTTTGATGGAGTAAATAAGGAGAAACTGCTTCCACTGGTGAAACGTTTGTTAACCAGAAGATACAGATTTCAGGTGATTGGCAAAAGAACCAGATGCGACATGAGGAAACTTTTTTTTTTACACTGCGAGTTGTTGTGATCTGGAATGCACTGCCTGAAAGGGTGATGGAAGCAGATTCAATAGTAACTTTCAAAAGAGAATTAGATAAATACTTGAAGGGGAAAAAAATTGCAGGCTATGGGGAAAGAACGGGGGAGTGGGACTAATTGGAGAGCTCTTTCAAAGAGCCGGCACAGGCACGATGGGCCGAATGGCCTTCTTTTCTGCTGTATGATTCTATATCACTACATTTACTGTGTCCCTTAGTTCTACTGTAAGTGTGTTATTAGTAAATGTAGAGTAGTGCTCTGGACGTTTCTCTTAACTAAATGCCATTGTGTAGGACAGTGCCTATCGCAGCATAGTATACATGCTCAGGAAATGTGCATTATTTAATGTCACAGATACCTTTATAAGGGTCCTTCTCAGTCAAATCCTTTCAAGGCTAAAAGCCCTAGGGCTAAAAATTGAGTAGGGACGCTAACTTCGCCGGGGCGCTACTTTAAGCACCCCAGAAAAATTAGCGCCCCCGCGCTGGAACTTGAGTGGTTGCGCCCCAAAAGGGAAGCGGGGCGCTACTGGAAGTGCCCTGTATCCCTCTTGGGGCGCTGCAAGTCAATATTGCGGTGTTATGTGCCGCAGCGTCACACGCGCTGCTGTATTGCAGGCCTTCCTCCTCTTCTTAAAGGGGAGGGGCCTTGTGCAGCACGACCTGGGGCCCAGCTGGGCCCCCGGGGATCGGGAGTGCAGGCAAAAGAGCCCGGCACTCAAGAGAAGTGCCGGGCTCTTGGAGCGCAGCCAGCACTCCGCGGGAGGCGTTTCAGGAGGTCTGGGACGGGAGCGCAGGCAGATGCTGGCAGGCGGCCAGGAACAAAAATGGCCGCCCCACACCTCGCCTTTAAATTGCGACTCCCCGGCCACAGGTACGCCCCCCTGACCCCGTCGGACATAGCGTCCAGCGGTAAGTCAGGGGGCACTCCCGAAGATCGTGGCCGGGGTATGAGTGGGGCGCTGCGCACTCCAATGATTTCATCGCCAGCGGTGCAACGCCACAGGGAGCTACCGGTTAGCGCCACCACTAACCTCCCGCTGAATTTTGCGGGAGGCGTGGGCAGTGTTGCGTCCCGTTAGCGCCCTCTTAAGGCGCTAACGGGAGGCGCAACCAACTGAATTTTTCCCCCCTGGTTCCTCCACGGTTTCTTTATTTTTTTTAATTCTCTGGTGCTGGAGAAACATTGATACTGCCACAGCTGAACAGTCCATCTTGTCACACCCTACCACTCCTGAACTTGGATATCAACAACACAGGGAAACATCCCAAGGAGCTTCGCAGCAGTGTAATGTTCATCCTTCTTTTCAAATCCCTCCATGGCCTCGCTCCTCTCTATCTGTGTAACCTCCTCCAGCCCCACAACCCACCGAGATCTCTACGCTCCTCCAATTCTGGCCTCTTGAGGATCCCCGATCGCTCCACCATTGGTGGCCGTGCCTTCAGCTGCCTAGGCCCTAAGCTCTGGAATTCTCTGCCTGAACCTCTCTATCTCTTTTTCCTCCTGTAAAACGCTCCTTAAAACCTACCTCTTTGACATCTGTCCTAATATCTCCTTAGCTGGCTCGGTATCAAATTTTGTTTGATAACACTCCTGTGAAACGCCTTGGGACGTTTTACTACGTTGAAGGGGCTATATAAATGCAAGTTGTTGCTGTTGTTCCTGTTAACTGTGGCATTTGGTATCAATCGCCTTTCGAGACTCCAGAGTAAGGAGAAAATCCAGCTGTTGTAGTCAGGCAAAAATTGACACCAAGCCAAAGAATGAGATATTAGGAGGAGTGACTAAATGCTTGGTCAAAGAGATAAAACAGAGGGAGTTAAAGGAGAGTGTGGCGGAGAATTCCGGACCTAGACAGCTGAAGGTACAGCCACCAATGGGGGTGCATAAGAGGCCAGAGTTGGAGGACTACAGCGTTCTCAAAATGTTGTAGGACTGGAGGAGGTTACAGAGATAGAGAGGGATGAAGCAGACCATGGAGGATGAGAATTTTAAAATCAAGGTGTTGGTGGACCGGGAACCGATCTGGGTCAGTGAGCAGAGGGGTGATGGGTGAGCAGGACTTGGTGTGAGTTAGGATACGGGCAGCAGAGTTTTGGATGAGCTCAAGCTTTCGGAGTGTGGAGGACAGGAGGCCGGCAATTGGAATAGTCGAGGCTGGAGGTGACAAAAGCATGGATGAGCTTTTCAGCAGTGGATGGGTTGAAGCAGGAATGGAGACGGGCAATATTACAGAGGTGAAAGTAAGCGGGCTTGGTGATGGAGGGGAAAGGGGGGGTCGGAAGCCAAGCTCAGTGTCAAATGGGACATCAGGGTTGCAAAGAATCTGATTCAGCGTGAGATAATGGCCAGGAATGGAGATGGAACAACTGAGCAAGGGAACGGAATTTGTGGCAGGGGCCAAAGACAATGGCTTCAGTCTTCCGAATGTTTAACTGAAGGAAATTGTGACTGGATGTCGGGCAAGCAGGTTGATAATACACAGGCAGTGGAGAGGTCGAGGAGTGGTGGTGAGGTAAAGCTGGGTGTCATCACCATACATGTGGAACCTGATGTCGTGTTTTCAGATGATGAAGCAGAGGGACAGTATATAGTTGAGGGAATAGAAGAGAGCCAAGGAAAGATCTTTGGGAGATTCCAGAGGGTGCAGGGATGATCAGAGAAAACATTGGAGGAGATTCTCTGGCTACAATTGGATAGATAAGAGTGGAACCAAGCATGGTCAGTCCCACTTGGCTTGACATTGGAGGACAAGTGTCGGAGAAGGATGGTGGGCCCAACCATGTAAAGGCTGCAGATAGGTCGAGAAAGATGAGGAGGGATAGTGCACCAAGGTGACAGTCACAGAGAATGTAATTTGTGCCTTTCATTAGGGTCACTTCAGTGCTGTAGCAGGGGTGAACATTTAATTGGCGAGGTTGAAGCACGATTCTGGCCACTTCGTTTTGGTTTCGAGAATTGAGATTATGCCGGCAAAGCTGGTTTAATAAAAATTAGGCAATCAGTGGACAGTGTTATAAGTATGGAGTGCCACAACTCCTGTGGTAGTGGGGATATCTTTACCCTTCCATAACTGGGTTGACTGATAGTTTCTTTTGACTGCACAGTAGGTTATTGGCTTCAGAGTTTTTACCTGTGGATTTCCACCCTTTTCATTCCAGCCCAGAGGATCATCCCAAACAAACATCTTTGGAAAGATACAGGTCAGTATCTGTTGTATTTGAGATTGGATTCAATCATGAAGCCTTCAGTTTTAGTAACACGCATTGATATAAATATTGGTGGAGTGTACACCAAATCAATGGCAAACATCTTTGAAACATTTCTCTTCACGGTCCTATTACCGGAGAGCTTCTTTCAAGGACCTTCTTCTTCACCTTCTCCCAGGCGGTGATGGAAACACATATGCTGAGCAAATGGTCATGTTGCAAAGTTTGCCCTTCCTGGGGTATATTTTCCCTTGTGTTTTTATTTTAGAGTTTACTTTACTGTGACCATGAAATGGGTTTTACCAATTCACGCTCACCTTGACCAAGAGGAACATTTCGCAGTAGTGTTGTATTTCTCAGCGACAAAGCACTTACAGGCACAATGATAGAATGGACCAGCATTTTATGGAATCTGAAAGGTTAAAGCGGTGGCAGCTCACCCACTGCATACGGAGGCTTTCACTTCGACATGGCCCTTGTTCCAAGGTGTCAGCAGTACTTGGAAACCCAATGACATCACTGCACATCATTCACCAAATCTTACCACCAAAATGAAGCAAATATAAATCATTTTAAATTAGACTTCCCCCCCCACCCCACCCCCAATTGAAAATGGTCACATTTTAGTCCTTAAATTGTGTGAATATTAACGCAGGGATGCTCAATGTGTTACAAAATTCAAGTCTTCGCTATTTTAACAAAGCCATTTGCCCACTGATTTTCAACTTACCAACACCTCTGCTAAATAACAGACAAAAGAATTTCATCTGAACATTAATACATTAATACAGAGGCACAAACTGAATTTCAAGGCCTTAATGTTAGCTCTAATCAAAATTCTATTATATCAATTCATCAGTGAGATCCACGGTGATCGTTTTCTAATGACACAGTCTTTTAAGCTGTGGGTGAAACGTCCTTTGTACCAATATATTTTATTTTGAAATGCAGCTTTATTCATCTGGATTTCCATCCAGAATGGATTTGAATGAGAATGGGTTAAACTTGTAGCCAGCTCCGCTGTAGAACTTATTCTGGAACTCCACCCTAGGAGGAAAAAAATAAAGCAAATGGATGCAGAGTTAAATACTGTTTGAAACGGCTCAGGAGTTTACAAGTCGATGTGGATAATACACTTCTGAAGACATACATGCTGAATGTTCTTTGGGTTTTGCCAATTTTGACATTTAGCCCCTTAGCTGCAACTTCCCTCGGTGTGGCCGCATTCCAGGTCACTAGCATCCGACCACGCATGACGGGCTGCATCATTCACGAGTATCCAGCTATGTCCTTTTAGTGTTTTTCCCTGGTACTGTGCATCTTATTACCACTCAATGTTAACACCTAGCCCAACGAACATCACTAAAAGAGATTAGCTCGTCATTTATCTCATTGCTGTTTGTGGGAGCTTGCTGTGCGTAAACGAGCGGCCAGGTTTCCTACATTACAACAGTGACTACACTTCAAAAGGTACTTCATTGGTTGTAAAGTGGTTTGGGACATCCTGAGGTCATGAAAAGTACTACAGGTAGACTATCCTTTATCCGAAAACCTCGGGACCAGCCGTGTTTCGGTTTTCGGAAAATTTTGGATTTCAGAAGGTATTTTATAAGACTGGGAAATTTGTCGTCGTCGGGGGTCGGCGTCGTCGGGGGGTCGGCGGCGGCGGGGGGTCGGGGGCGGGGGGCGGCGTCGTGAGCACGACTTACGCTGAACGAAAAAACTTTCGGTTTTTAGAGGTTTTCGGAAGTTCGGATAAAGGATAGACTACCTGTATATAAATGTAAGTCTTTTCTTTCACTCTAGCTGAAAATGGGCAACTAAAATAAATCAGAATAAATGGGAAACTTGAACTCTAAGGTTTTGGGTTGGAAATCCCAGCAGTGACATGGGGCATTCTGAAACAAATTGAGGGAATCTGAGCTGTCTTGAAATAAACATGCCTTGTTCTGGGAGTTAACGGACAGCTTAACATGACTGTAGCTGGCTTTCTCTACTCTGAAGTTCCCTTGCATCAAATGAGTAAACATCAAGGGTGAGATGGAGCTCCATGGGCTAGCAAGGAAGCTTCTTTTTTATTTGTTCATGGGATGTGGGCGTCGCTGGCAAGGCCAGCATATATTGCCCATCCCTAACTGCCCTTGAGAAGGTGGCGGTGAACCGCCTTCTTGAACTGCTGCAGTCCGTGTGGTGAAGGTACTCCCACAATACTGTTGGGGAGGGCGTTCCAGGATTTTGACTCCGCGACGATGAAGGAATGGTGTGTGACTTGGAGGGGAACTTGGAGGTGGTGGTGTTCCCATGCATCTGCTGCCCTTGTCCTTATAGGTGTTAGAGGTCGCGGGTTTGGGAGGTGCTGTTAAAGAAGCCTTGGCAAGTTTCTGCAGTACATCTTGTAGATGGTACACACTGTAGCCACGGTGCGCTGGCGATGGAGTGAGTGAATGTTTAAGGTGGTGAATGGGGTGCCAATCAAGTGGGTTGCTTTGTCCTGGATGGTGTCGAGCTTCTTGAGTATTGTTGGAGCTGCACTCATCCAGGCAAGAGGAGAGTATTCCATCACACTCCTTACTTGTGCCTTGTAAATGGTGGAAAGGCTTTGGGAGTCGGGTGAGACACTCGCCACAGAATACCCAGGCCTCTTATAGCCACAGTATTTATGTGGCTGGTCCGGTTAAGTTTCTGGTCAATTGTGACCCCCAGGATGTTGATGGTGTGGGTTTAGCAATGGTAATGCCATTGAATGTTAAGGGACGGTGGTTAGACTCCCTTTTGTTGGAGATAGTCATTGCCTGGCACTTGTGCGGCGTGAATGTTACCTGCCACTTATCAGCCCAAGCCTGAATGTCATCCAGGTCTTGCTGCATGTGGGCATGGACTGTTTCATTATCTGAGGAGTTGTGAATGGCACTGAGCACTGTGCAATCATCAGCGAACATCCCCACTTCTGACCCTATAGAAAGAAAGACTTGCATTTATATAGCGGCTTTCATGAACACCGTGCTTTACAGCCAATGAAGTAATTGTTTTTTTGAGTGTAGTCACTGCTGTAATGTATGATGGAGAGAAGGTCATTGATGAAGCAGCTGAAGATGGCTGGGCCTAGGACACTGCCCTGAGGAACTCCTCCAGCACTGTCTTGGGACTAGCAAGTCACAATCTTCAAAAGCTCAATTAAAAGATTCTGAATAGGACTCTTAAGATTTCAGATTTTCAGATTTAATTTTATTCTGGTTTTGGATAACTGTTTAAAGTGGCAGTAAGTCGAGCATTATATTGTAAATTTTCCATTGTACACCTTTTACTTCTGTGTAAATTAAGATGTAAATAAAATAAATTATTAGTTTTAGCCTGAAAGATATAGTGTGATAGCATGATGCTTACTGCCTTTCAGAAAGGACGGGATTGATGGTAAGTAGCCTCTGTAACCACTGGTGCAAAATATCTCAGTAAAATGGGCAACTGTTAATGCTGTGGCACGTCCTTCCATGGTTAACACTGTGGCATGCGACTCATACATCAAGGTGTAAGTTTAGGGTCATGGGGACACTGGTCTGTCCACAGAAATTACATTTTGTTATGAGTTAAATAAAGAGAGTGGGAAACAACTTGAATTTGAACACCATGTTTTGCTATTTCTTGGCACAATGTGTTTGCATTTCGAAGGACTATCTGTCTGTTGAGGTACTTGTGATCTGAAAGAAGACAGTGTTTGTGAGCACCTTGCAATGGGACTTCTGTTTTTTTCAGAAGCAAAGGACTAAAAGGCTCATACAAACAGAGACAACAAGAGTCCCCAAACCCTGCGGTGCAACTGATGTTTGTTGAATTACTTACCAGTGAAGACGCAACGCGTGTAAGAAAGCAGACAGCCCTTCCATTACCAACAGAATGGCGACTGTTAAGATGGCAAAAATTGCAAATATTAAGAAGACACCAACAAGGCCACCCCAAGCAGCACTACTCAGGCCAATGTGCAGCACCATGGTCCACAGGACTTCAGATAGTTCTAGAGATAAATGGGACACATATACTGAGATTGCATTGTATTTTAATACTGAGATTTAGGCATTTCTGAACAGGCTCATTCTAAGATTTGGGCATTTCTGAATAGGACTGTAAGATGTTATTATTTTGGTTTTGGATAACAGTTCAGAGTGTTTTCGGCTAGCAATTCCTATGTTCCCAAGTGCAGTTGACTGCAGGTACACTGCTCGCCCTCTGTCACCTGCCATGCAAACAGTTCCGGGTTACAGGGGAGCACAAGCCCATAAAACGTGAGCTGTGCCATTAGGTTAAGGACGCTGTAAAGTCAAGGCAAAGACCAGGTTTGGCAGGTTTGCTCCGTGAGGTTTCATATTAACGGAGGGCAGCAGATCGAGGGAAACTAGTTATTGGGAAGACCGAAGCCATTGTCTTCGGTCCCTGCCACAAACTCTGTTCCCCTGCCGCGACTCCATCCCTCTCCCTGGCTGAACCAGACCGTTCGCAACATTGGTGTCGCATCTGACCACGAGATGAGTTTCTCACTACATATCCGCGCCATCACCAAGAGCACCTACATCCACCTCCATAACACCACCCGTCTCCGCCCCTGCCTCAGCTCATCTGCTGCTGAAACCCTCATCCAGGCCTTTGTTACCTCCAGACTGGACTATTCCAACGCACCCCAGGCTGGCCTCCCAACCCCCACCCTCCATAAACTAGAGGTCATCCTAAACTCTGTTGCCAGTGTCCTAACTCGCTCCAAGTCCTGTTCACCCATTACCCGTGCTCGCTGACCTACATTGGCTCCCGGTTAAGCAACACCTCGATTTTAAAATTCTCAGCCTTGTCCTCCATGGCCTTGCCCGTCCTGATCTCGCTACCTCTCTCTCTCTCTCTCATTTTAAAAGGCTCCTTAAAACCGCCTCTTTGACCAAGCTTTTGGTCATCTGTCCTAATATCTCCTTATGTGGCTCGGTGTCAAACTTTGTTTGAGAACGCGCCTGTGAAACTCCTTGGGACGTTTTACTACATTAAAGGCGCTATATAAATACAAGTAGTTGTTGTTGAACTCGTCCTGACACACAACGCAAAAACAGGAGGGGGGCACACGGAACCTGACGCTTTAGCGCAACGTAAAAGCTCCAAGAGTCATCATTGATACATCTGCATGGCGAGTAGGTGGAAGAGAATATATACTGTCATTACACAGAAAATGTAAAGATCTAGCACATGGTTAATACAAAACATTTGTAAATTAAAAGCAACATTTTTAAAAAAAAATTCCCAATTCTTTATGATTTCTTTCTCTCCTTCCCTCTCTCCCACCCCACACTGCGCTGCTGTTAAATGCTTTCTCCCGCAGACAGATTTTTTCTGCAGCGCTTTAACTGCACGGCAGGACAACAACAACAAAACAACTTATATTTATATAGCACCTTTAACGTAGTAAAATGTCCCACGGCACTTCACAGGAGTATTACAACACAAACACCGCGCCACATAAGGGGAATTTAGGGCAGTTAAAGAGGTAAGTTTTAAGAAGCATCTTAAAGGAGGAAAGAGGTGGAGAGGTTTAGGGAGGGAATTTCAGAGCTTAGTGCCTAGGCAACTAAAGGCACGGCCGCTAATGATAAGCATCCCCGATTTTAATCACTCTAAGAGGACAGAATTAGAGGAACACAGATATCTCGGTTGGGGCGGGGGGGTGGGTGGTTGTGGGGCTGGATTCCTCCTCCTCCCCTTCACAGGCTCCTCCTCCACCCCCCACAAGCTCCTCCTCCTCCTCCAGGCAGCTCCTCCCCCCCTTCACAGGCTCCTCCTCCACCCCCCACAAGCTCCTCCTCCCCCCCCCACAGGCGGCTCCGGCTCCGCCCCCCACAAACTCCTTCGCCTCCTCCCCCCACAGGCGGCTCCTCCTCCGCCCCCCACAGGCCCCTCCTCCTCCCCTTCACAGGCTCCTCCCCCACCCCCCACAAGCTCCTCCTCCTCTGCCCCCCACAGGCGGCTCCTCCTCCGCCCCCCACAGGCCCCTCCTCCTCCCCTTCACAGGCTCCTCCTCCTCCTCCCCCCCACAAGCTCCTCCTCCCCCCACAGGCGGCTCCTCCTCCCCTTCACAGGCTCCTCCCCTACCCCCCACAAGCTCCTCCTCCTCCCCTTCACAGGCTCCTCCTCCTCCCCCCCCACAAGCTCCTCCTCCTCCCCACACAAGCTCCTCCTCCCCCCACAGGCGGCTCCTCCTCCTCCTCCCCCCACAGGCTCCTCCTCCACCCCCACAAGCCCCTCCTCCTCCTCACAGGCTCCTCCTCCTCCCCCACAAGCCCCTCCTCCTCCCCTTCACAGGCTCCTCCTCCCCCCCCCCCCCCCACAGGCGGCTCCTCCTCCGCCTCCCACAGGCGGCTCCTCCTCCGCTCCCCACAGGCTCCTCCTCCTCCCCCCACAGGCTGCTCTTCCCTGCACAGGCTGTTACAGAATGCTTAACTGCCATCTGTACTGGGGTGAACTGTGTAAACAGGGCTCAACATCATTCGCATTAGGAGCTCAGGTATCCGATTACTTCATCCACTGCCTGCAGTGTTTCCACCCACCAGTCACCTCGGATGGGGCCAGTTTCTTACCTGCATGAGCCAAGCTTAGAGCCCAGAGTCGGAGATAGGAGGCAGTGTTGGAGATGCAGCCAAGGCAGTACTCGATTGTGTGGATCGCTTGGTGCACAAAGATATCACCAAAGTTAAACTGAAATAACACAAGAGAAAGTAGTAGCGATTTCAGCCATTGCAAACCTCCGTTTATATTTTACAGAGTGTAACTCCAGCCCCTCCCCCACCCCCCACCACAGTTGGTAAAGGCAGTGTGTAACGGAGTCCGATGTAGCAGCAGTTCCTCGATTCCGGGCCTGTGCTGAGTGAGCTGATGTCAGATGGGGAAGGGGTAAGAGAGTGCTGACAGCTTGTGCCAGGTCCAGTGAGGAAGGGATCCCAGCTGGGAGTTAGGGGGAGAGGGACACGCTGGGAGTCAGGAGGAGAGGGACACGCTGGGAGTTAGGAGGAGTGGGACACGCTGGGAGTCAGGAGGAGTGGGACACGCTGGGAGTCAGGAGGAGGGGGACACGCTGGGAGTCAGGAGGAGGGGGACACGCTGGGAGTCAGGAGGAGGGGGACACGCTGGGAGTTACGGGGAGAGGGACACGCTGGGAGTCAGGAGGAGGGGGACACGCTGGGAGTCAGGAGGAGGGGGACACGCTGGGAGTCAGGAGGAGGGGGACACGCTGGGAGTTACGGGGAGAGGGACACGCTGGGAGTTAGGAGGAGAGGGACACGCTGGGAGTCAGGAGGAGAGGGACACGCTGGGAGTCAGGAGGAGAGGGACACGCTGGGAGTTACGGGGAGAGGGACACGCTGGGAGTCAGGAGGAGGGGGACACGCTGGGAGTCAGGAGGAGGGGGACGCGCTGGGAGTCAGGAGGAGAGGGTCGCGCTGGGAGTCAGGAGGAGGGGGACACGCTGGGAGTTACGGGGAGGGGGACACGCTGGGAGTTACGGGGAGGGGGACACGCTGGGAGTCAGGAGGAGGGGGACACGCTGGGAGTCAGGAGGAGGGGGACACGCTGGGAGTCAGGAGGAGGGGGACACGCTGGGAGTTACGGGGAGAGGGACACGCTGGGAGTTAGGAGGAGAGGGACACGCTGGGAGTCAGGAGGAGAGGGACACGCTGGGAGTCAGGAGGAGAGGGACATGCTGGGAGTTACGGGGAGAGGGACACGCTGGGAGTCAGGAGGAGGGGGACACGCTGGGAGTCAGGAGGAGGGGGACGCGCTGGGAGTCAGGAGGAGAGGGTCGCGCTGGGAGTCAGGAGGAGGGGGACACGCTGGGAGTTACGGGGAGGGGGACACGCTGGGAGTTACGGGGAGGGGGACACGCTGGGAGTCAGGAGGAGGGGGACACGCTGGGAGTTACGGGGAGGGGGACACGCTGGGAGTCAGGAGGAGAGGGACACGCTGGGAGTCAGGAGGAGAGGGACATGCTGGGAGTTACGGGGAGAGGGACACGCTGGGAGTTAGGAGGAGAGGGACACGCTGGGAGTCAGGAGGAGAGGGACACGCTGGGAGTCAGGAGGAGAGGGACACGCTGGGAGTTAGGAGGAGAGGGACACGCTGGGAGTCAGGAGGAGGGGGACACGCTGGGAGTCAGGAGGAGAGGGACACGCTGGGAGTCAGGAGGAGGGGGACACGCTGGGAGTCGTGGGACACGCTGGGAGTTACGGGGAGAGGGACACGCTGGGAGTCGGGAGGAGAGGGACACGCTGGGAGTCGTGGGACACGCTGGGAGTTACGGGGAGAGGGACACGCTGGGAGTCAGGAGGAGGGGGACACGCTGGGAGTCAGGAGGAGAGGGACACGCTGGGAGTCAGGAGGAGAGCGACACGCTGGGAGTCAGGAGGAGGGGGACGCGCTGGGAGTCAGGAGGAGGGGGACGCGCTGGGAGTCAGGAGGAGAGGGACGCGCTGGGAGTCAGGAGGAGAGGGACGCGCTGGGAGTCAGGAGGAGGGGGACACGCTGGGAGTTACGGGGAGGGGGACACGCTGGGAGTCAGGAGGAGAGGGACACGCTGGGAGTCAGGAGGAGAGGGACATGCTGGGAGTTACGGGGAGAGGGACACGCTGGGAGTCAGGAGGAGAGGGACATGCTGGGAGTTACGGGGAGAGGGACACGCTGGGAGTTAGGAGGAGAGGGACACGCTGGGAGTCAGGAGGAGAGGGACACGCTGGGAGTCAGGAGGAGAGGGACACGCTGGGAGTCAGGAGGAGAGGGACACGCTGGGAGTCAGGAGGAGGGGGACACGCTGGGAGTCAGGGGGAGGGGGACACGCTGGGAGTTACGGGGAGGGGGACACGCTGGGAGTCAGGAGGAGTGGGACACGCTGGGAGTTACGGGGAGAGGGACACGCTGGGAGTCGGGAGGAGAGGGACACGCTGGGAGTCGTGGGACACGCTGGGAGTTACGGGGAGAGGGACACGCTGGGAGTCGGGAGGAGAGGGACACGCTGGGAGTCAGGAGGAGGGGGCACGCTGGGAGTTACGGGGAGAGGGACACGCTGGGAGTCAGGAGGAGGGGGACACGCTGGGAGTTACGGGGAGAGGGACACGCTGGGAGTCAGGAGGAGGGGGACACGCTGGGAGTCAGGAGGAGAGGGACACGCTGGGAGTCAGGAGGAGAGGGACACGCTGGGAGTCAGGAGGAGAGGGACACGCTGGGAGTCAGGAGGAGGGGGACACGCTGGGAGTCAGGAGGAGGGGGACACGCTGGGAGTCAGGAGGGGGACACGCTGGGAGTCAGGAGGAGGGGGACACGCTGGGAGTTAGGGGGAGTGGGACACGCTGGGAGTCGGGAGGAGGGGGACACGCTGGGAGTCGGGAGGAGGGGGACACGCTGGGAGTTAGGACAGGGACTAGGGCGAGAGTCAGGAGAGGGATCAGGGTGAGAGATCTGAGGTTGCTGGAAATTCAATGAATAACTAATGTCTCCACAAACTAAGGCACAAGTGGAAAAGCATCATTTAAACATTTTTTTTTTTTTTTTTAAAAACAGACTAATGATGTCTGCTTCATATTTTAGGAATGTCCTGACAGTGCCCTCAAAATCTGACTATTCCAAAACAGGATGCGTGCGTGTGAGAATGTGTGAGAGAGTGTGTGTGTGAGAGAGAGTGTGAGTGAGAGTGTGTGTGTGTGGGTGAGTGTGTGTGAGTGTGTGAGAGTGTGTGAGAGAGTGAGTGTGTGAGAGATAATGATTAACACACAGTCACCCAACCCCTACAGTTCAATGAATTTCCAAGCATGTTCCAAAAACATCCAATAAAACAGTATCCTTCTCCATTATGATTTTAATATAGTTGGTTTTGGTTTCTCGTTCTCACCATTACGACAGTTCCCAATTGTACGGACAGATTGCACATGCTTTACGAGGGGATGCCCCGTGCAGTGTTTTGGACAACAGACTCACTCTTCTGTAATGACATTCTTAGAACATAAGAACATAAGAAATAGGAGCAGGAGTAGGCCAATCGGCCCCTCGAGCCTGCTCCGCCATTCAATAAGATCATGGCTGATCTGATCCTAACCGCCAATCTACTATCACAGAACCATCTCCCGAATCGAACAGAATTAGACACACGAAATAGGAGCAGGATCAGGCTACACGGCCCCTGGGCCCGCTCCGCTACCCACAGGGCCATGTCCGATCCGAACCTAGACTCATGTCCAAATTCCTGCCCGCTCCCCATAACCCTTAATTCCCTTTACTTCTAGGAAATTGTCTATTTCTGTTTTAAATTTATGTAATGATGTAGCTTCTACAGCTTTTTGGGGCAGCATATTCCATGGACCTACCACCCTCTGAGTGAAGTAGTTCCTCCTCATCCTCAAATTCATTTTACCCACTGCATATATTTGAAAGAAAAATTGCGCCGCTGAACATTCAACCCAACCATGATACGTGCCTGTCTTTGACAGGTATTTGTTTAACATAGCAAGGCCGGTCTTAAATCCCTGGGCTAAATTTGCTGGACTTGCCTCTTCACCATGGTTGTCACCATGGTCACCAGTGCTCCTTTGTTGGGGTTGAATTGTGTCAGCCTCAACGTCAACTGTAGCATAGGTATTTACTGGTGCGGCCTCCAGCTAAAAAGAAAGAAAAGAGGTTCTTAAATTACGTTCACCCGAGATTCCACCTTTCAGAGTTGGTACTAGTGGGTACAGGTCTGTCACTGTAACACTGGGGTACAGTACTGGTGGGGACAGGTCTGTCACTGTATAACACTGGGATACAGTACTGGTGGGTACAGGTCTGTCACTGTATAACACTGGGGTACAGTACTGGTGGGTACAGGTCTGTCACTGTATAACACTGGGGTACAGTACTGGTGGGTACAGGTCTGTCACTGTATAACACTGGGGTACAGTACTGGTGGGGACAGGTCTGTCACTGTAGAACACTGGGGTACAGTACTGGTGGGTACAGGTCTGTCACTGTAGAACACTGGGGTACAGTACTGGTGGGTACAGGTCTCTCACACTGTATAACACTGGGGTACAGTACTGGTGGGGACAGGTCTGTCATTGTGTAACACTGGGGTACAGTACTGGTGGGGACAGGTCTCTCACACTGTGTAACACTGGGGTACAGTACTGGTGGGGACAGGTCTGTCACTGTGTAACGCTTGGGTACAGTACTGATGGGTACAGGTCTGTCACACTGTATAACACTGGGGTACAGTACTGGTGGGTACAGGTCTGTCCCTGTATAGTACTGGTGGGGACAGGTCTCTCACACTGTGTAACACTGGGGTACAGTACTGGTGGGGACAGGTCTGTCCCTGTATAGTACTGGTGGGGACAGGTCTCTCACACTGTGTAACACTGGGGTACAGTACTGGTGGGGACAGGTCTGTCACTGTGTAACACTGGGGTACAATAAGACAGTGTGTAAAAAGACCGAGAGCAAGGCCAGCAGGGACGGTAACAAGGAGGTTGGGAATGGTAACAAAGCCCATGGGAACTGCAGTAAGGCTGGGGAGGGTTTGGTCACAACAATCTTTCAAGAACAACTAACCTGCCAAAGATAAGAGCCGTGATTTTTTTTAAAAATCTTTGCAGCATCTACATTCCAGGTAGATAAGGCAAGATTTACTTAGGCCAATAATTCACTGTTACAATGGAGCGACTGAATATCAAACTGTGCAGGGATGGTTAATGAACCTTTAATTATTATTGTAAGTCTAAATATTCACATGCTGTACAGTACTGGAACTGATTGCAAAACTACAGATGTCAGCACAGATCACTGCTGCTCCAGAAACTACTTATAACAGCTCCGTACTGACATAGAATATTCATATTGTGACTTACTTTAATCTCACAGTAACAAGGTAGCCACCGTAGGGTTTAACACAGAGTCACAAAGTGGAAGGGGCTGTGTATCGAACAGTTTAGGTATGATCACTTATTCATTTAAAATGTACAGTACAGATTAGATTGTCATCTCAGCTCATCTGTGGCTGAAACCCTCATCCAGACTCAACTATTCAAATGCTCTTCTGGCTGGCTGCCTAACTTGAGCTTCTGCTGCCCGTGTCCTAATTCGCACCAAGTCCCGTTCACCCATCACCCCTGTTCTCGCTGACCTACATTGGCTCCCGGTCCAGCAACGCCTCGATTTTAAAATGCTCATCCTCGTGTTTATCCTGTGCCCCTCCATTGGCGGCCGTGCCTTCAGCTGTCTTGGCCCTAAGCTCTGGAATTCCCTCCCCAAACCTCTCCGTCTCTCTCTCCTCCTTTAAAATGATCCTTAAAACCCTGGGGCTTCCTAATGTCTTGTTTTTTGGTTCGGTGTCAATGTTTGTCTGATTACACTCCTGTGAAGCACCTCGAGACGTTTTACTATATTAAAAGGTGCTATATAAATGCAAGTTGTTGTTGTTGATGTAAAGTACCACAAACAAAATTTTAAAATCTGAAAGCTTCACTTGCTACTGTTTCTGTATCTCATTGTTAATGCTGGGTGATAAATGTAAGTGGGCCACTTCTGGTCAACAGATTCCTTGTATCTGCCCTTGTACAGTACATTAAGTTAGATCTGTAAATAACTAATAATAAATAGATCACAGTTCCTATCCCAGGCTGGACTACAAAAACATGCAGTGTTTAGGGGCTTAAAGGGTTAAATTGAGGATAGGTTGCATAAACTTGGCTTGTATTCCCTTTACTTTAGCCGGTTGAGGGGGTGATCTGATCAAGATATTTAAAATGATTATGGGATTCGATAGGGTAGATACAGAGAAACTATTTGGGCGAATCAAGAACAAGGGGGCACAATCTTAAAATTAGAGCCAGCCCATTCAGGGGTGAAATCAGGAAGCACTTTTCACACAAAGGGTAGCAGAAATCTGGACTCTCTCCCTCAAAAGTCTGTGGTTGCTGGAGGTCAATTAGACATTTCAAGACGGAGATCGATAGATTTTTGTTAGGTAAGGGTATCAAGGGACATGGAGCAAAGCCGGGTAAATGGAATTGAGGTGCAGATCAGCCCTGATCCAACAGGCTCGAGGGACTGAATGACCTACTCCTTCCTGTTCCTATGTTTACTGGCAGGCTTGTTCACATTGTTCGCAAACATTAGCTGTACCTTCAACAGCAAAGACAGCAGAGACTCGAGATGGGGACAAAGCAAAACATTTGTTACAATAAATGGCAGGAGCTGGAGGGTTTGGCAGAAAGAAGATGGGAGGATTTGGCAGCAAGGCTGATTGGACAGGCTAAGAGGTTAACAAAAAACAAACTTACTGCACTTTTAATGGGGGGGAAAAAAAATCACTGGATTGGGAGCACGTAGGAATAATTCTGAAGAATCAGGAAGGGAGTAACCGCACGGAAGTGTTTTTCTGAATCCCCAACAGCCAATGAAAGAAGACCACAAGTTGTGAGAAGATCAAGTATCCAGTGCACCCCGAATAGTCCATCCCATTTTAATTCCAGACACACACTTTGCTACGTTCAAATTGGCTCGCAGATGTAGATCTTATTGTAGGCAGTCTAGCAGGTTTATCTTACCCTTTGCTGAGCTCTCCTGTGATTTGATCGCAAAACGAAGGGTTTGAAGAAAAGCATCCAGGGGACTGCGATGAGTGCAGCAATCACCAGAAAACTCTGAATCTCTTGCTATAAAAATAGAAAGTTAATTTAACAAGTGTAGGAGTCTCTGCACTCCTAGCAAAGAATCTATAAACTCATTAGTAGTTAACAAACTGAGTTTAATGTACTGAAACTTTACAAAACAAGAAAATGCAGGAGAAGCTCTAAACAGGTCCATTCACTATCACTCCACACAAGGACTGGCTGGAAACGCCCTCTACCTCTGACGTCATGACGTCATGACGTCATCACGCTTCCCGCCGTTGGGGATGTCACATGACCCACGTGATGACGTCATCGCGTCAGATCGCGATTTTGTCGATCTAGCTCTGTTTAACCAGAGCCAACATTAAAAGGTAATAAACATGATTAAAGGCAATTATATAAGTCACTGTGAGAGTCTCTTAGTGGCTTTGCCACATACACCCCCCCCAAAATTGTCTTTAACGAGAAGAGTCAATCGCTGAGGAGGTCGGACAAGTCTGTTGGACCGACTCCTAAATTCCCGGAGGAGAAAACGCTGAGCAGGCGGCGAGCTGGCAGGTGACACGGCACTGTCAGGTGTGGTGGCGGCCGGCCGCAGCGCGGAGGCTGTGCCAGCTCGATCGGTCGTTCGAGGTCCAGGTGCGCAGGCTTAAGGCGATCGACAGAGATGTGAACAGGCTTGCCCCCGACGTCAATCACAAAACACTTGTCCCCTGCCTGCAAAACCTGGAAGGGCCCGGCATAAGGAGGTGCGAGTGGGGTACGATGGCCGTCTTGGTGCACAAAAACGAACTTGGCCTTCGACAACTCCCCCGGGACGTTGGACGAAGGCAAACCGTGCTGTGAGGTCGGAACTGGGCGGAAACAGCAGGCCGCATCCCGGTGGGTCTCTCTTTGCCTGGCCGCGGACCATGGTTGCGTAGGGGACGGCAGGAATTCACCTGGAACTCAAAGCGGTTGCCCGTAAACCATCTCCGCCGCCGACGACTGGAGATCATCCTTCAGCGCCGTGCGGAGTCCTAACATCACCCACGGCAGTTTGTCGACCCAGGATGCATCCAGAAGGCTGGCCCTGAGCGACGCCTTCAAGGAACGGTGGAACCGCTCGCACAAGCTGTTCGCTTGCGGGTGATAGGCCGTAGTGCGGTGGAGTTTAACGCCCAACATGGAAACCACCTCATTCCACAGTTCGGACGAAAATTGCGGCCCACGATCCGACGAAATATCCGCAGGGACACCAAAACGGGCTACCCATGATGAAACGAAAGCTCGAGCAACATCCGCAGAGGTGGTGGACGTCATGGGGACCACCTCCGGCCACCTCGTGGTGCGATCCACCGTTGTCAAAAGGTACGTAAAGCCCCGGGACGGTGGAAGCGGGCCCACTAAGTCAATGTGAATGTGATCAAATCGCCGCTCCGGAACCCCGAAGATGGCGAGCGGGGCCCTGACATGCCGCTGCACCTCGGCCCGTTGGCAAACAACACAAGTGTTCGCCCAGTCTCTGACGTCTTTGCGTATTCCCCTCCATACGAATTTGGAGACCAGCAGCTTTTGCGACGCCCGCACTCCAGGATGCGATAGGCCGTGTATGGCGTCGAAAACCGCTCGGCGCCATTTAGACGGAACGATCGGACGGGGTGCACCCAGCGAAACATCGCAGAGCAGAGTAGTACCTGCGGAATGGAACGGCACATCCCTCGGCTGGAACCGAACGAAAACCCTGGGTCTCCGGGCCGGCCGCTCGGTCAGCCGCCATCTGTGTGTATAGTCAATGCCCAATTGGACGGCCTGGACGGCGGCGCGGGATTGGCAATCGGCGACGACGTTGTCCTTACCGGCCACATGCCGGATGTCGGTGGTGAACTCCGATATGTACGTCAGCTACCGTTGCTGCCGAGCCGACCATGTTTCCGCAGACTTGGCCATTGCGAACGTCAATGGCTTGTGGTCAACAAACGCGATGAAGCGTCGCCCTTCGAGGAGGAAACGAAAATGGCGGATGGCCAAAAGCAATGTCAACAGCTCTCGGTCGAAAGTACTGTACCGGTGCTCATGCCGTTGTAGCTGGCGGCTAAAAAAGGCCAGAGATTGCCACGCGCCGTCGACCCACTGCTCCTGGACGGCCCCCACCGCGTAGTCTGATGCGTCCGTCGTGAGGGCGATGGTGGCTCCCAGCAGGGGGTGTGCTAGCATGGTCGCGTTGGCGAGCGCAGTCTTCATCTCCTCGAAGGCGCGATCCATGTCTTGCGACCATACCACTGGCTCCTTTCCCGTCGTGCCCCTGAGGGCCTCATAGAGCGGACGCATGAGCTGTGCTGCCCTGGGGATGAAACGATGATAGAAGTTCACCATCCCCAGGAACACCTGTAAGGCTTTCACGGATTTCGGTTTCAGGAACGCCGTGATCACCTCCACCTTGACTCAAAGTGGCATTGCCTCAGCTGGGGTTATGCTGTGTCCCAGGAAATCAAGTTGCGCTAGGCCGAAACGGCATTTGTCCGGGTTAACGATGAGGCCGTGCTGCTGAAGCCGTCGGAAAAGAACCCGAAGGTGCTCGAGGTGTTCCTCCTTGGAGGTGCTGGCAATCAGAATATCATCCAAATAAACAAATAAAAAATCAAGGTCCGCAGGACTGAATCCATGAGGTACTGAAACGCCTGCGCCGCATTTTTAAGCCCAAAGGGCATTCGTAGGAATTCAAAAAGTCCAAAGGGGGTAATGACCGCTGTCTTTTTGACATCTTGAGGGTGCACTGGCACCTGGTGGTAACCACAGATGAGGTCGACTTTCGAGAAGATGGACGTCCCCGCCAAATGGGCTGAGAAGTCCTGTATATGGGGAATGGGGTAACGGTCGGGCGTTGTTATCTCATTGAGGTGGCGATAATCACCACGGGGACGATGTGGAGCGGGGAGGACCAGGGGCTACTGGACCGACGGATGATCCCCATTTTCTCCATCACGGCGAACTCCGCCTTCGCCGCCGCTAGCTTGCTGGGCTCTAAACGTCGCGCCCTGGCGTAAACAGGAGAGCCGGTAGTCCAAATATGATGCTCCACCCGATGCTTGACGGTCGAAGCTGAAAAGGTGGGCTTCGTCAGCTCGGGGAACTCCTCGAGGAGACGGGCGAAATTGTCGGGCTGTGGCCGCGCACATGAAATCGTGTGTGACGCAGCCATGCTGCGCGCCCCTGAAATATCGTCGAGCGTGGCAGCGTGAACGAGGCGTCGATTTTTCACGTCCACCAACAGGCCGTTGGCACCCAAAAAGTCAGCACCCAACAGGGCCTGCGAGATTTGAGCGGTGACGAAATTCCAGGTGAAAAACTGTCCACCGAAACATACTTGGACGAGCCGCTTTCCGCAAGTACGGATCGAACCCCCGTTAGCCCCTTGCAGAGGGGGACCCCGTCCGCCGGACCGAAGGTCGATGACCGAGGCGGGAAGTATGCTGCATTGCGCCCGTGTCGCATAGAAAATGACGGCCCGAGATGGAGTCGGTTAAGTAGGTGAGATTCCCGGAAGCGCCGATCGCCATCGTGGCCGCGGGGGAAGTACCGGGACCGGCGTGCTTGACTCGCGGTGGTCTATTCGACGGTCTGGTAACGAAACTGCACGGAGGGCGGCAGCATATGGCCTTCGGGCTGAAACGAGCACGATAGTAACAGTAACCAGTCATCGGAGGCGCCGAGGTCGGAGCCGGGGCCGGGCTCCTCGTGGCGGGGCGTTGCGCGATGGCGCAGAATGGTTGATGGACTGCGTAAATCTTATCCGCCTCTTCGGCGAGCGCGACGCAGTCTGCGGTCTCTGCTCGGGCGAGGGCTGCCTGGACTTGCTCGGGGAGCTGAGTAAGGAACAGCTCACGAAACAAAAAGCACTGGGGCTCGGACCCCAGGAGAGTCAGCATGTGGCTCATTAGCTCCGAGGGTTTGGAGTCCCCTAATCCTGGGCGCATCAGTAAACGGCGAGCGCGCTCCGCTTTTTTAAGACCAAATACCTGCAGCAATCGTGTCTTGATGGTGACATACTTGTCAGCATTCGGGGGACTCTCCAGAAGGCTGATGATTCTCGACGCCGTCGAGCTCTCGAGGGCGGAGACCACGTGGAGATATCTGGTCTGGTCCTGTACAATGTTGCAGAGTTCAAATTGTGTCTCGGCTTGCACAAACCAAGAGGCCGCCTGTTGTTCCCAGAATTGGGGGAGCTTCAAGCCAACTGCATTGGCCTCCATTCCTGGCCCGTGTTCTGCATTCACCGCGAAAAACGATCGCGAGGATTCGGGGTCACCAATGTAGGAGTCTCTGCACTCCTAGCAAAGAATCTATAAACTCACTAGTAGTTAACAAACTGAGTTTAATGTACTGAAACTTTACAAAACAAGAAAATGCAGGAGAAGCTCTAAACAGGTCTATTCACTGTCACTCCACACGAGGACTGGCTGGAAACGCCCTCTACCTCTGACGTCATGACGTTTCCCGCCGTTGGGGACGTCACATGACCCACGTGATGACGTCATCGCGTCAGATCGCGATTTTGTCGATCTAGCTCTGTTTAACCAGAGCCAACATTAAAAGGTAATAAACCTGATTAAAGGCAATTGTACAAGTCACTGTGAGAGTCTCTTAGTGGCTTTGCCACACAAGATATATTGAACTTCCATTCACTGCCCCTTGCACCGTGGGTTGGTAACAGTGAACAGTATTTGAATGTCCTGTCAACCACCCGAAGGAACATGCTTACATCTTGTTTCTCTGCTGATCTCTTCTGGGAGGGGGGCGTGGACTCCACGTTGGGGTTCAGACCGCAGGACAGCAGTAACCCTCAGGTATCTAAAAGAATCAGCCATTCCTCGCCGTGTGAGCCCAGACAGTGAGTGTTGATAGGCTATTCTACCGTGGGGGCATCACAGCTGATTCTAATTCTCACCCAAATACTTGCTGCAGGAATCACTGGATCACGATCTGAAGCAGAAATGCTGGCTACTGATTTTTTTTCTCCCCCTTTCGCAGCCCAGGCAGATTGTGGCTCCCAAACTGCTAATGAAACACAGGCCTAGACGCGAACATCAGGCTGTAGGCCTATTCTAGCACTGAGCAGCGGCTTTCCGAAATAGCCATTGGCGTCAGATTTTCGTGCTCACAAAATGGCCTGTGCCAGCATTAGCGTGACAAACCCATCCAAAGCATCGGTAGACTTTTGTGGTACGTTCAGGGTGGCTATGGATTATAGGGAAACCTTGTCTGCTGTGTGGCTAGGAATTTAACTTTATCAAAAATATTTTAACAACACAGGTAGAAAACAAGAGACTTGCCTGATGGGCGTACAAGTCTACACTGGAGGGATCATTGTAAGCGAATAGAAACATGTTGATGAAGTGGATTAGAATACTGGGGGCCATCTGAGAGATCTCGACGTGGTAAAAACACCACTTAAAAATAACCATGAAGACCAGGTAACCGAATAAACACAAGATGAAGATCATCTCGGGTATGAACTGAAGGATTATGTTGACCTTGCTCTTAAAGTATCTGTAAAACAGAGAAAAATATGGTAGGACATGAATTATGAACAAATTGGGCCCTTAAAAGGCAGGAATAAGCTTTTGTCTCATTAGTAATTGATGTGCAAAGAAAGACTTGCATTTAAATCATATCTTTTACAACCTCAGGATGGCCCACTGGGCTTTACAGCCAATGAAGTACTTTGGAAATGTAGTAACTGCTGTAATGTAGGGAAATGTGGCAGCCAATTTGTACACAGCAAGGTTCCACAAACAGCAATTGATAATGGCCAAATAATCTCTTAGTGATATTAGTTGAGGGATATATATTGTCCAGGAGACATAGAAACATAGAAACATAGAGCAGGAGTAGGCCATTCGGCCCTTCGAGCCTGCTCCGCCATTCAACGAGATCATGGCTGATCATCCAAACCCTAGCACCCGGTCCCTACACCGACAGCCATCCCACCCAAGCCCTATCCCCATAACCCCGTAACCCCACATATTTAATCCCCCCTAACACTAAGGGCCAATTTTTATCATAGCCAATCAACCTAACCCGCACATCTTTGGACTGTGGGAGGAAACCGGAGCACCCGGAGGAAACCCACGCAAACACGGGGAGAATGTGCAAACTCCACACAGACAGTCACCCGAGGCCGGATTTGAACCCGGGTCCCTGGCGCTGTGAGGCAACAGTGCTAACCACTATGCCACCGTGCTGCCCAGGGAGAGCTCCCCTGCTCTTCTTCAAAAATAGTGCCATGGGATCTTTTACATTCGCCCAAGAGGATGGACGGGGTGCTGAGGGAGTGCTGCACTGTCAAGAGTTGCCACCTTTCAGATGAGACATTAAGCAGAGGCCCTGTCTGCCCTCTCAGGTGGACGTAAAAGATCCCACGGCACTATTTGAAGAGGAGCAGGGCGAGTTCTGCCTGGTGTCCTGGCCAATATTTATCTCCCTTCAACATATATTGATGCAGCTCCTCTTTAAGGGTCAATTAACCCCAAGCCAATCACCTTCGCTGGGAATCTGTACCAAAGGTTCACCATCCTGCAGGGAGAAACGGTTGGTGAATTTGGTACTCATGTCTTCTAATCCTATGCTCAACGTCCCAGTTAAATCGTTTGCTTGCCTCAACCTGGGGCTATTTTTGTTAGAACAGAGGAGGTTATGGAGTGATTTGATAGAGGTGTTTAAAATTATGAAGGGACGAGACAGGTAGAAATCGACTTCTTCCAGTGATTGGGGGTTCGAGAACAGGGTGACATCGATATAAACTCAAATGTAAGAGATTTATGACAGAGAGCAAGAGAAACTTTTTTTTTTTTTTTACACAGAGGGTTGTGTGTGAACCCTCTGAGCTGAGAGGCTCAGCTCATCTGCTGCTGAAACCCTCATCCCTGCCTTTGTCACCTCCAGACTCGACTATTCCAACGCTCTCCTGGCTGGCCTCGCATCTTGCACCCTCCATAAACTAGAGCTCATCCAAAACTCTGCTGCCCGTGTCCTAAATCGCATCAAATCCCATTCACCCATCACCCCTGCGCTCGCTGACCAACATTGGCTCCCAGTTCGTCAACACCCCAATTTTAAAATTCTCATCCTTGTTTTCAGATCTCTCCATGGCCTCATCCCTCCCCAATTCTGTAACCTCTTCCAGCCCTACAACCCTCCGAGATCTCTGCATTCCTCTGACTCTGACCTCTAGTGCATCCCTGATTTTAATTGCTCTACCACTGGTGGCAGTGGCTTCAGCTGCCTAGGCCCTCAGCTCTGGGGTTCCCTTCCTAAACCTCTCTGCTTCTCTACCTCCCTCTCTCTATTTTTACGACACTCTTTAAAACCTACCTCTTTGACCAAGCTTTTGGTCACCTGTCCTGATATCTCATTATGTGACTCAGTGCCAAATTCTGTTTGATAACGCTCCTGTGAAGTGCCTTGGAACATTTTACGACGTTAAAGGTGCTATATAAACACAAATTGTTGTTGTGAGGCTGCGGAGTGCACGTTCAGAGTTAATGATTGAAGCAGAGACAACGTCAACTTATAAGAGTAGATTAGATCGGTGGTTGAAGGAAAGGGGAGTAAAGGGGTATGGGAACAGGGCGGTAACATGGAATTAGGTCTCACCGCTCGTGTGGAGGATAAAATCCAGCATGGATTGGCTGGGCTGAGCGGCCTGTTTCAGTGTTGTGGTTTATGTAGTATTTTGCTATACGTTTAATTATTTTAATGAATGGGAGCACTTTTTTTTTTTTTTTAAACCAAATAAAAAGGAAAATTGTTTCCAATGTAAAGATAAAAATGGCTGGCTTCATTTTTTACAGTAACAGACTACAGTAGCTGGTTTTCTAATCAGGATTCTCTAATGCACTTTACTATAGGGTGACCGTACATCCCGGTTTTCCAGGGACAGTCCCTGGATGAGGTACTTTGGCCCCCGGGTAAACAATGGCCCCGCAAGAGTCGCCGGTTCACGAAACTCGTCCCCAAATACCCTAGTTGCCATTTTATTGGAATAAGACAGGTAACATTGAGGGTGCGTTAAAGCGCAGAGTGGAAGGGTTTTAGTGTCTGCCTCTGTAACTAGGCAGACAGGGCTCGGTACCTCAGTCTCACTCCGCCCTATGAGAGCAGTGTCTGTCTGAGGCTAAACGTGTGTGTGTATAGAAAGGGCTGTCTTTATGACAAAGGATAGCGGAACTGCTGCTCCCCATTTCCATTATAATAATGCCATAGGCAAGCAGCATTGTAACCCCCACCCTCAATCACCTCCGTGCCAGGGAGGCCCCCCTCTTCTCCAGTGTGTGACAGGTGGGCCCTCTCCCCTCACTGTGCTGGGGTGAGCCCCCTCCTCACTAATCGGTTTATAACAGGAGGACCCTCTCCCCTCACTGTGTCAGGGTGATCCCCCTCCTCACTGATCGGTTTATAACAGGAGGGCCCTCTCCCCTCACTGTGCTGGGGTGATCCCCCTCCTCACTAATCGGTTTATAACAGGAGGGCCCTCTCCCCTCACTGTGTCGGGTTGGCCCCCTCCTCACTAATCGGTTTATAACAGGAGGGCCCTCTCCCCTCACTGTGTCGGGTTGGCCCCCTCCTCACTAATCGGTTTATAACAGGAGGGCCCTCTCCCCTCACTGTGTCGGGTTGGCCCCCTCCTCACTAATCGGTTTATAACAGGAGGGCCCTCTCCCCTCACTGTGTCGGGGTGATCCCCCTCCTCACTAATCGGTTTATAACAGGAGGGCCCTCTCCCCTCACTGTGCTGGGGTGATCCCCCTCCTCACTAATCGGTTTATAACAGGAGGGCCCTCTCCCCTCACTGTGCTGGGGTGAGCCCCCTCCTCACTAATCGGTTTATAACAGGAGGGCCCTCTCCCCTCACTGTGTCGGGTTGGCCCCCTCCTCACTAATCGGTTTATAACAGGAGGGCCCTCTCCCCTCACTGTGTCGGGTTGGCCCCCTCCTCACTAATCGGTTTATAACAGGAGGGCCCTCTCCCCTCACTGTGTCGGGTTGGCCCCCTCCTCACTAATCGGTTTATAACAGGAGGGCCCTCTCCCCTCACTGTGTCGGGTTGGCCCCCTCCTCACTAATCGGTTTATAACAGGAGGGCCCTCTCCCCTCACTGTGTCGGGGTGATCCCCCTCCTCACTAATCGGTTTATAACAGGAGGGCCCTCTCCCCTCACTGTGCTGGGGTGATCCCCCTCCTCACTAATCGGTTTATAACAGGAGGGCCCTCTCCCCTCACTGTGCTGGGGTGAGCCCCCTCCTCACTAATCGGTTTATAACAGGAGGGCCCTCTCCCCTCACTGTGTCGGGTTGGCCCCCTCCTCACTAATCGGTTTATAACAGGAGGGCCCTCTCCCCTCACTGTGTCGGGTTGGCCCCCTCCTCACTAATCGGTTTATAACAGGAGGGCCCTCTCCCCTCACTGTGTCGGGGTGGCCCCCTCCTCACTAATCGGTTTTCACGAAGGTGACCCACTCGGGCAATAAATGACATGGGCAGTGATGTGAAGAGAGAGATTTTCTGAATGGGCCATACAGACAGTGGATACGAAACACTGACGGTGTTATTGTATTATTTATAAACGGTGTCTGAATGCGCTTCAATACTGTGACGTCACATCCGCGGTAATTATATTCACGTTTGTTTACCATTTGCAGTGTATCTGTAGCAACTCTTGAAATATAGGCTGCTAAAAAATAATTGCCTCGCTACGCTGTGCAACCTACATTTTCTATCCTGGCTACTTTGCTGTGCTCCCACCCTGTGCGTCCCCGGATCCGGTTTAGAAAGTATGGTCACTCTATTTTACAAGGCCTTCGTGCGACACATGAAGTCTCAGATATTCGTTCATTTGTTTAGAACACAGCGACACCTCCTGGCCTCCTGATGCACTACTGCAAAGACGACCAATTGAAATGAAACTCTCCAGCCTGCTATTGAAAGCGGTCATTGTAAAATATTGGGGGGGGTGAGGAGTTCAATTCTGTACTACCCGGGTTCTCAAATGGTTGAAATGTCTACAGAGCTAGATAAATAAAGTGGATCCTTTTATTCTGTGCTTATTCCTAGTTCACAGAAGCAGAGTGAGCGCTTTTTAGTGCAGCATTAATATCTGCGTAACTATCTGAAAGCAGTTCTCCAAGGCCAACGCCGGAGTACAGACCATCAGTGCTTCGTGGGTGCAGTCCAGAAGCAGAAGAACATAGCAACTCAATCTTTTTTCCCCCAAAATCATTTTGAGCAAACTGATGATTCTTCTTTGCCTAAATGACTGAAATGCAATCAGCATGTTTGAAACAAGAGAAGACTTGGATATCTACAGCGCCTTTCACAACTTCAGGACGTCCCAAAGCGCTTTACCGCCAATGAAGTGTGGTCACTGATGTGATGTAGGAAATGCAGTGACCAATTTGCACGCAGCAAGCTCCCACAAACAGCAATGTGATGATGCCCAGATAATGTGTTTTTAGTGATGTTGGTTGGGGGAATAAAGATTGGCCAGGGTGAACTCCCCAGCTCTTTTTCAAAATAGTGCCATGCAATCTTTTACATCCACCCGAGAGGGCAGACAGGACCTCAGTTTAACATCTCATCTGAAAGACGGCACCTCTTGACAGTGCAGCACCCCCTCGGTACTGCACTGGCGTGCCAGCCTGCATTTTGTGGTCAATTCTCTGGAGTGCGACTTGAACCCACAACCTGACTCAGAGACAAGAGCGCTACCAACTGAGCCAAGGAGTCACAATTGATAAATTGGTTTGAGCCAATCAAGTGCAAGGAACTTAATTAAAATGGAACAAGTTTGAAAAATGGCCAATCAGTTGTCAGTGTGGCCCAGAAATTTGCCCAATGCATGCCTGGATGAGGGGTGCAGAGTTCTGGGCCTATTAATCCTCAGCCTCTGCGGCACAGACTCTGCTGGAGTATGTGGGGTCAGTGGGAGGGCACCTCACCTGTGTTCCCGAATGTGCCTATGCCACTACCGGTCCATCCTGGGTGCCCACTAACCCCACGCCGCCTGAAATTTTGGGGGGGGGTGGGTGGAAAGGATGGGGGGTGCTGGTTGCCTAGGGCCTCCCCCACTAGAGAAATATTTTTCCTCCACCTTTGGCACCCTTACCATAAGAACATAAGAAATAGGAGCAGGAGTAGGCCATTCGGTCCTTCGAGCCTGCTCCGCCATTCAATGAGATCATGGCTGATCTTCTGCCTCAATTCCATTCACCGACCCTATCGCCATATCCCTTGATGCCCTTACTAGTCAGAAATCTATCGACTTCTGTTTTGAATATACCCAATGACTGAGCCTCCACCGCCTTCTGGGGTAGAGAATTCCAAAGATTCACCACTCTCTGTGTGAAGAAATTTCTTCTCATCTCAGTCCTGTATGGCCTACCCTTTACCCTGAGGCTGTGGCCCCTGGTTCTAGACTCCCCAGCCAAGGGAAACATTCTTCCAGCATCCACCCTATCAAGCCATGTAATAAATTTGTATGCTTCAATGAGATCCCCTCTCATTCTTCTGAATTCAAAAGAATACAGGCCTAGTTTACTCAATCTATAATCACGGCTGTAATGTAGGAAATGCAGCAGCCAATTAGCGCACAGCAAGCTCCCACAAACAGCAATGAGAAAACAACCAGATTAGCTGTTTTGATGCTGTTGGTTGAAGGATAAATATTGGCCAGGACACCGGGAGAACTTTGCATATAGTTCCTTATGTCCATTGGAGAGGCAGATAGTTTTAAGTTTAACGTCTGATCCGAAAGACAGCATCTCCGACAGTGCAGCACTGGCTCAGTTCTGCAATGAAGTGTCATCTTAGTTATCTCATGAACCTTCGTTGCACTCCCTCTATGGCAAGTATATCCTTCCTTAGGTAAGGAGACCAAAATTGTACACAGAACTCCAGGCGTGGTCTCATCAAGACCCTATATAATTGGAGTAAGACTTCTTTACTGCTGTACTCAAATCCTCTTGTAATGAAGGCCAGCATACCATTTGCCTTCCTAATGGTTTGCTGCACCTGCACATTCACTTTCAGTGACTCGTGTACAAGGACACCCAGGATCATTTGAGCATCTGCATTCCCCAATCTTTCACTATTTAGGAAATACTCTGCCTTTCTGTTTTTCTACCAAAGTGGATAACTTCACATTTATCCACATTATAATCCATCTGCCATGTTCTCGCCCACTCACTGAGCCTGTCGAGATCCCCTTGAAGCCTCTTCACATCCTCTTCGCAACTGACACTGCCACCTAGCTTTGTGTCATCAACAAATTTGGAAATGTTACATTTAGTCCCTTCATCCAAATCATTGATATAGATTGTGAATAGCTGAGGCCCAAGCACCGATCCTTGCGGTACCCCACTAATCACAGCCTGCCATCCTGAAAAAGACCCGTTTATCCCTACTCTTTGTTTTCTGTCTGTTAACCAATTCTCAATCCATGCTAGTATATTACCCCCAATTCCATGTGCCCTAATTTTGTTCACCAACCTCTTGTGGAAATGGAAACTCCCAGTGTAGGGAACTTTCCTCCCCCAAACCCTTTGGTTCACTAGTCTTAGGAGGAGAGGGCGGAGTCTTTGCTCCTGACAAGGATAACCAGGAATGTCGCAGCCTATTTCTAGACCGTGGCTACTGGAGCTACAGCAGGAGTCCACCAGAACAGCTGAGTAAATGGGGCCCACTTGGCGTCAGCTGTGGTTCTTTGGTAGCACTCTCGCCTCGGAGTCAGAAGGTCATGGGTTCAAGCCCCATTCTGGAAACGAGCACAAAATCTAAGATGACACTTCATTGCAGAACTGAGCCAGTGCTGCACTGTCGGAGATGCTGTCTTTCGGATCAGACGTTAAACTTAAAACTATCTACCTCTCCAATGGACACAAGGAACTATATGCAAAGTTCTCCCGGTGTCCTGGCCAATATTTATCCTTCAACCAACAGCATCAAAACAGCTAATCTGGTTGTTTTCTCATTGCTGTTTGTGGGAGCTTGCTGTGCGCTAATTGGCTGCTGCATTTCCTACATTACAGCCGTGATTATACTTCAAAAGTACTTCATTGGCTGTAAAGTGCTTTGGGACGTCCTATGGTCATCTATATAAATGCCTGTTTATATAAATAAGCCAAGAATCGATCGCTTGTACTTACATGTGATTGAAAAGGCTGATGACGACACCGAAGATCATTTGTGTAACACCGAGGATGACCGACATCTTCATCTTATAAGAGTTGAGGAAGGTTAGCTTGTTTGACGCAATGTTCCAAATCTTTGAATTAACAAAGAAGTTCTATTAGGAGGTGTTGGAGTGAGGCCAAATGCAATTCAGAATTTGGGGATATAAATTAACATCAGTGATGTTACTGTGCAAATTTTCGAGTGCGCTGCACTAAATTCCTTTCTCCGCAATTTTAACAGAAACGTGAACTCCTCGACAATAATCATATGCCTCACCCCTATACTGCCCCCTGTCTGGTTATGGACTGATCATTAGCCCATTCTTAGGCCTTTAATAATTTTAGTTCAAACTGTGTGCCGAAGGTCCCAAATTCATCGGTTCTGGTGCTGATTTGGTAATTTGGCTAAGAAAAACCACGTGAGAAAAAGATGACTTCCAGCGGCACAGAACACCTTTCCGCGATCGATGTTGGAAAGCCTGGAGTAGGTATTGTAATATGTCTCACCGGATCAATGCCAAATGGGTACGGATTTCCAGAGAATACTCCCGGCACTGCTGGATCTAACTGTAGCAACAGACTGTTTTCAAGAAGTTGGTGACTGCAGAAAAAGATAAACAAAAGTATACATTTTTGCAGTGGGTGACAGACAAAAGCAATCACTGTCAAACATAGCAGGGGCATAGCATGGCCTTGGAAAAGGTCTAGAGGAGGGCCACTGAATTGATACCTACAGCAGCAACTTGTATTTGTATAGCGCCTTTAATGCAGAAAAATGCCCCAAAGAGCTGCACACTGGCAAAATCCAAAAATGGACGCCGATCCATGGGAGGAGATATTGGGAAAGGGGTCAATGGCTCGGTCAGAGAGGTGGGATTTAAGGAGGGAGAGAGAGAGGTGGAGGCAGAAGGGTTTAAGGAGGGAATTCCAGAATGTGGGGCCTAGGGGTTGAAGGCACGGCCACCGGGGAGAGGGGGGGGGGGGCAATGCACAAGAGGCCAAAGTCAGAGGAATGGAGTGTTCAGTGTGGGTTGTAGGGCTTTAGGAGGTTGGAGAGTAGCAAGGCAGTGGAGGGATTTAAACACGAGGATGAGAATGTTATATTTGTGGCATTGGGTAACCCTAGTTTACGAGCCCTGAATTATTAGGACAGGCTTAGGGAACTGGGGCCTTTTGCTCTGGAAAAATCATAGGCCAAGGGGATACGATTGAGATTTTTAAAATAATGAAGGTATTAACGAAGGGATAACTTTCCCTAATGGACAGGTTGCTTGTGGTATACAAGTCTACGCTGAGTAATGAGGCTACAGTTGTCTTCAACAACCCTAGGGTGGAGAGATGAAAACTTAGCCAGGTTTCCTGCTCCAGATTGCTATTCAGTGACTCCTCCTGAGAGTATGTGGAGATTAGGCAATGGTTTGGGCGTGGGCTGTAATGACCCCTATGGTTGAATAGCCTGCAAACTGTCCAAGCTCATATAAAAGACTGGTCACTTGGGTACAGTATCAGAGAGCTCACAATGCCTGTGGACCATATCTGAGCACTTTCAGGAGAGAAAGATAGGAAGAAAGTATTTGTGGTCTGGACAGCACTTCAGATATGAAAGTGGCAGAGTACATGGCTTCCGCTACTCAGCCTTGTTAAACACAGAAACAAGCCACTCCGCAGTATCACTCCAGAAATGGTCAGATGTAAACAGCACACTGAAGGGAGTATGCTGGCACCACCAGTCACACCCACTGCCTAGCAATGGAGAGACCAGGCTGATGGCATTGACTGGGATATTAATGGAGTTTAGTCAGCTCTTCTGAGCATTTTCTATTCTTAAGTTGGGGTACAACCAATCAACAAGTGATACTGAAAGTTTTACTTGAGATAGTTTGGAATCTGTAGGAGGAGATTGGATCATCAACTGCTTCTAAGAGAGCTTCATATCCTACAAAGCTAGAAATCACGTTCAGCATTTGAATATCATCAACAGAAGGACTAAGGAATTGAATTTCCATGGAATTTATCTCGATCGTCTTCAGTGGAAGAGCCACAGGCACCTTGGAGAAATGGCATAAAAACTATTCTTGGCGATCTTCCGCTCAAGTTACAGTGGACCATTGGAAGAACATAAGACCATAAGAAATAGGAGCAGGAGTCGGCCATTTGGCCCATCGAGCCTGCTCTGCCATTCAATAAGATCATGGCTGATCGTCTATCTCAACTCCACTTTCCTGCACTATCCCCGTATCCCTATATTCCCTTATGATCCAAAAATCTATCGCTCTCTGTCTTGAATATACTCAATGACTGAGCCTCCACAGCCCTCTGGTGTAGAGAATTTAAAGATTCACCACCCTCTGAGTGAAGAAATTTCTCCTCATCTCAGTCCTAAATGGCCAACCCCTTATTCTGAGACTGTGACCCCTGGTTCTGGACTCCCCCAGCCAGGGGAAACATCCTCCCTGCATCTACCCTGTCAAGCCCTGTAAGAAATTTGTATGTTTCAATGAGATCACCTCTCATTCTTCTAAACTCAGAGAATATAGGCCTAGTCTTCTCAATCTCTCCTCATAGGACAATCCCCCCCATCCCAGGAATCAGTCTGGTGAACCTTTGTTACACTCCCTCTATGGTAAGTATATCCTTCCTTAGGTAAGGAGACCAATAATGTAAACAATACTTCAGGTGTGGTCTCACCAGGGTCCTATATAATTGCAGTAAGACGTATTTACTCTTATACTCAAATCCTCTTGTAATAAAGGCCAACATACCATTTGCTTTCCTAATTGCTTGCTGTACCTGCATGTTAACTTTCAGTGATTCATGTACAAGGACACCCAGGTCCCCCTGAACACCAACATTTCCCAATCTCTCACCATTTAAAAAATACTCTGCTTTTCTATTTTTCCTACCATAGTGGATAACTTCACATTTCTCCACATTATATTCCATTTGTCATGTTCTTGCCCACTCATTTAGCCTGTCTATATCCCCTTGAAGCCTTCTTGCATCCTCCTCACAACTTGCATTCCCACCCAGCTTTGCATTATCAGCAAACTTGGATATATTACATTTGGTCCCATTGTGAATAGCTGAGGCCCAAGCACTGATCCTTGCAGTACCCCACTATTTACAGCCTGCCAGCCCGAAAATGACCCATTTATTCCTACTCTCTGTTTTCTGTCCGTTAATCAATCCTCAATCCCGTGAGCCTTAATTTTGTTTAATAACCTCTTGTGTGGCACCTTATCGAATGCCTTCTGAAAATCCAAATACACCACATCCACTGGTTCCTCCTTATCTATTCTGCTAGTTACAACCTCAAAAAACTGACAGATTCGTCAAACACGATTTCCCTTTCAGAAGTCAGTGTTGACTCTGCCCAATCCTATTATTATTTTCTAAGTGCCCTGTTACCACATCCTTAATAATAGATTCTAGCATTTTCCCTACTCCTGATGTCAAGCTAACAAGTCTGTAGTTCCCCGTTTTCTCTCTTCCTCCTTTCTTTAATAGTGGGATTACATTTGCTACCTTCCAATCCGCGGGAACCATTCTAGAATCTATGGAATTTTGGAAAATGACAACCAATGCATCCACTATCTCTATAGCCACCTCTTTCAAAACCCTAGGATGTAGGCCATCAGGTTCTGGGGATTTATCGGCTTTCAGTCCCATTAACTTCTCCAGTACTATTTTTTTACTGATACTAATTTCTTTCAGTTCCTCACTCTCGCTGGACCCTTGTTTCTCTACTATTTCCAGGAAATTTTTTGCATTTTCTTCCATGAAGACAGACACAAAGTATTTGTTTAATTTCTCTATCATTTCCTTATTTCCCATTATAATTTCTCTTGTCTCAGCCTGTAAGGGACCCACATTTACTTTCGCTAATCTTTTCCTTTTTACATACCTATAGAAGCTTTTACAGTCTGTTTTTCTGTCTCCCGCTAGTTCACCCTCATATTCTATTTTCCCTTTCTTTATCAATTTCTTGGTCCTCCTTTGCTGAATTCTAAAATCCTCCCAATCCTCAGGCTTACTACTCTTTTTTGGCAACATTATAAGTCTCTTCCTTTGATCTAATATCATCTTTAACTACTCGTTAGCCACAGTTGGACCACTTTTCCTGTGGGGTTTTTGTGTCTTAAAGGAATGTATATTTGTTGTAAATTATGTATTCATTCTTTAAATGCTAGCCATTACTTGTCTACCGTCATACCTTTTAATGTAGTTTCCCAATCTACCTTAGCCAACTCACCCCTCATACCTACGTAGTTTGCTTTGTTTAGATTTAAGACTCTAGTTTCGGATTTAACTAAATCACTTCCAAACTCAATATAAAATTCTATCATATTATGGTCACTCTTCCCTGAAGGCTCCTTTACTACAAGGTTATTAATTAACCCTTTCTCATTGCACAATACTAGATCTAAAATAGCCTGTTCCCTAGTTGATTCCTCAACATACTGATCTAGAAAACTATCTTGCATACATTTCATGAATTCGTCTGCCACACTATTACTGCAAATTTGGTTTGCCCAGTCTATATGTAGATTAAAGTCCCCCATGATTACTGTATTACCCTTGTTACATGCACCTCTAATTTCCTGATTTATACTCTGCCCTACATTACAACTATTGTTTGGGGGCCTATAAACAACTCCCACCAATATTTTCTGCCCCTTGCTGTTTCTTAGCTTCACCCAAACTGATTCTACTTCTTGATTTTCGGAGCTAAGATCCTTTCTCTACTGTCTTTATCCCATCCTTTATTATCAGGGCTACCCCTCCTCCTTTTCCATTTTGCCTATCTCTTCTAAAAGTTAAGTATCTTGGAATATTTAGTTCCCAACCTTGGCCACATTGCAACCACGTCTCCATATTGGCTATTAGATCAAACCTATTAATTCATCTATTTTGTTGCGAATGCTTCGAGCATTCAGATATAGTGCCTTTAGCTTTGACTTATTTTTATTTTTCCCTGATGTCACCTCAGTCACTGATGCCTTATTACCTTTGTTACTCTCTCTGTCCCTTCCTGACCCACTCTGCTTATTTTTACCCAAAACTACTCTACTCTGCTCTAGAGCCTTGACATTTCTCTCGCTACTTTTAAATTTACTCTTTCCTGAATCCTCCCCCCACCACCCCCCCCTTCATTAGTTTAAAGCCCCGTCTACTGCCCTAGTTATTCGGTTCGCCAGGACGCTGGACCCAGCCCGGTTTAAGTGGAGCCTGTCCCAACGGAAAAGCTCCCTCTTTCCCCAGTACTGATGCCAGTGTCCCATGAACTGAAACCCCTTCCTCCCACACCACTCTTTGAGCCAGGCATTTAAACCTGTAATCTGTTTGTCCCTATGCCAAGTTGCGTGTGTCTCAGGGAACAAGCCAGAGATTATTACCTTTGAAGTTCTGCTTTTTAATTTGGATCCTAGCTCCTCAAATTCCCTCAGCAGAACCTCATTCCTAGTTCTACCTATGTCGTTGGTTCCTACGTGGACCATGAGAACTGGATCCTCCCCCTCCCACTCCAAAGTTCTCCTCCAGCCGCGAGGAGATTTCTTTAACCCTGGCACCGGGCAGGCAACACAACCTTCGGAACTCTCGGTCGTGGCTGCAGAGAACAGTATCTATCCTCTTGACTATACTGTTCCCTACCACAACTACATTCCCTTTCACTACCCCCACTTGAACGACCTCCTGCACCATGGTCAGCTTGCTCATCCATCCTGCAGACTTTTCCCTCATCCACACAGGCAGCAAGTACCTCATACCTGTTGGACAAGGGCAAAGGCCGAGGCTCCTCCAGCACTGCACCTGGGGTCCCCTTACCTGCCTGAGTTGCAGTCACACCCTCCTGTCACTGGCCACTAACCAGACCTGTACCACGAACTAACCTAAGGGGTGTGTCTGCGTCTTGGATCAAAGTGTCCAGGTAACTCTCCCCATCCCTGATGCCCCGCAATGTCTGCACCTCAGACTCCAGCTCAAAAACTGAGCTGACGTTCCTCAAGATGCAGGCACTGGGTTGTCTGGGATTACAATGCTCTTCACAAAGTCCCACAGAATCCCCTCCGCGGAAATTCGACCCAAACAGCACGTGTCACTGTTTTAGTGCACCTTACATTAGCTATTGACAAGAGCAACAATAATGGTGGTCTTGGGCAAGTCAAAGTCCAAGCTGCCTCATCCCACCGTGTTAAAGTATGGGATGCATGACATAGAGGTAAAAGGGGAAAAAAAGGAGTGTGGCACAGAACTGAAACGTAACAGGTTTCGAACGATCTCATATAGTTCGTGTTCTGGGTAATTATTACTGACCAACTGATCTTTTATCACTTACTTCCAAGTTCCATTGCGAAACATGGCCCGGACATGCCACGAGGATCCGAATATGTTGAAGGATTTCGAGAAGCAATCGTTGTAGATGAATCCAGTGTAAATGGAAAATATGCTCATCAACAGGATGAGATAGCGTCCACTGAAGAAAGTATTCCAGATCTGAATTGGTGGGGGGAGGGGGGGGGGGAACAAGAAGTTGGGTGCATTAGGCTTCATCTCCAGTTGAATAACGAGGAAGCAGGTAGAAAATCAACTTTCTACCAACTACATTTCTCCATCTATCCATGATTGCTGTGACCATTCCAAAATTTAGAAGCTCCAAGGAATCGAACAAATCTCTTGGATCACCAGAATGATACTGTTAAGTATGTGTATTGTATTGAACAATTAACACAAAGACTTAAACGTATAACTCACACAGGTCTTTACTGGTTGGAGGTAGGGACTATACGTAGGTCTTTACTTCATGCCCACAGGCGGGAACTGAGGGGAGATCAGTACCCACAGTACTATTTATACCCCTATGGCCAGGAGTGGTACTGCGTATCACTACGCCCTACAAGTAGTGCAGTCCTGTCCATAGGTTCAAAGTAGGACACATATTACATACACAACATTCCTCCCTTCCTAGCTTTACAGTCATCTCCCCATTTAACATAACGTAATAACATATATACATATATAACTTCAGGTTTACATAACAGAATAACATAGATACATAGATAACTTCATGTCAAAACAGATCACAGATTCAGTCTCTGCGGAAAACAGTTCACAGATTCAATCTCTGTGGTGTAGTCGGTTCACGTTGCTGGAGTGACTCATTCAATAGTCCTTCCATGGATTTAACAGTTTGAACTTCCGAACTGAATTGGCTCCGTTCGGAGGGACCACGTGTGTGATCTGGTAGAGGTAATAATGGTTCAGATGGGTCATCTTCTGTTTCGACTTTTCCTTTTCTGCTTCTTGGAGACTCTCTGGGCTCCACTGTCAGCTGCATGCGCAGTTCCTCCTTCTCGTCCTCCTTTTTCCGTAGTAGAGCCACCTTCTCCCGATGTTCCGTAGACTTTCGGTGCTCCTCCATGATTTCTGTACGGTGGGAGTCGAAGTTACAAGTTGGGCAGGACAGGACATAGTAATATTCAGTGTCGTCCTGATCTAGGCCAGCGAGAGGGTCTTCTATTTCCTCCATACCCAGCTGGGCGTTAGCCAGCTTTTGTTCCAAGTCCAGACATCTTTCCTGAAGAGACTTCTTCATGCGTACCTCTTCATCCAGCTTTTTCTGGGCTTTCAGCAAGTCGTTTACTAGTGACCTCATTTGAGATTTTACTACTTCAACTTCTTTTGGAGATTGATTGATCAGACTATTCAATCCCTCTACCGGAGCAGCTGTTTCAGCGGTCTGTTGTTCTACGTTGACGTGAGTCAGCGTACTTTTGGCATCCAAGGGCTGCTCTGTTGCAGTCGTTTCAGTCTGTGTTGCCACCTCAGCTCTTCCAATAACCTTTGAGAGCTCCGAACCCCTTTCGTTTGAATATTGAAGTTCGTGTTCAAGTTTTTCCCATTTCAGAGTCCTGTCCTTCAGCATATGCAGGAGTTGGCTGACCGTTAACTCCTCTGACATCAGACGTTTTGTGTGCTCCTGCTCCATTTTCTCCATCAGCTGCTTCTGTTGTCTTTCCAGATTCTCCAACTCTATATCAAAGAACTCTTTCGTTGCATTCAACTCTTGCTCAAAACGGCGAAGCATTTGTTCTAATTGCTGTTGTAGTTTGAAATGGAGTTGAGTTCGAGCCCGGTGTCCCTCAGAAATGGGCACATCAGTAGACTTGCCAGACTCAGAATCCACAGTTAAACTATGTTGTTGTTGCTCAGTGGAATTCTGTGCTGAAACTTTGTTTTTTGCACCTGAGTTGGGCTTACCATCATCCGTTCCAGAGTCTGGGCCGACTATCTTCACCGAGTTCTCACTCGTTATTGTTTGTAGGAAATGCCAGTCCATATTCATTTTCCTAATCCACTCCCGTCCTAGTAGTGGAGGACCTCCTTCAGATATCACATATAAGTCCATTATTTGACTGTCTTCACCCTTGTGGACCACTGCAACCTCTATTTTCCCGATGGGGTACACTCTTTGCCCCGTGTAGGTTTTCAATATAATCCCCGTATCCTGTAGGGGAATATGTTGGAATAACTTTCCGTAATCTTTCTTATTTATGACCGTCAATGCCGATCCAGTGTCCAATTCCAGTTTTACTTGGACTCCTTCTATCTGAAGAGTGACCCAAATTGTCTGGAGGTCTGCACCCTTACCAGCGTTGAGTACTCTTAAGCTAGCCAGTTCATTACAGCTTAAGCTAGCCAGTTCATTACTGCTAGCGTCTGAATCGGACTCCTGTTCGGTCACCTTGTGTACCTTTGCGTATTTTCCTTGCGGTGACTTCTTGTTGCTGGTCTTCTTCCCTGACCTGCATACTCTAGCTATATGTCCAAGCCTACCACAAGTTCTACATTCTTGGTTTTTAAACCAACACTGGTTCTGATCATGCGTTGTCTTTCCACAACGATAACATTTGCCAGAACTCACACCCAATTTGTGTGCACTGAGCTCCGGTGACCGTAGCTGCATTACTGCCGTGCCTCTCGCTGCGGCTTCGTGTGCTGCTGCCATAGTGACCGCCTTCTCAAGCGTCAGCTCATTCTCCTCGAGCAGTCGCTTTTGTGTATCCTGTTTAAATAAACCACACACAAATTTGTCTCGTAGTGCATCTGTCAGTCCCGTTCCAAACTGGCAATATTTCGCTAATTTACGCAATTCCAGCAAATATTCAGCATTGCTTTCATGCTGTAGCTGCCTTCTGTCATAAAATTTAAATCGTTCCGCTAGCATCAGCGGCGTGGGGTTTAGATGATCTTTCAGGACAGTAACAATCTCATCGAACGTCTTATCCGCCGGTTCATCTGGTGATAACAGGTGTTTCAATTGCCCGTATGTCTTCGCACCCATTAAATTTAATAATGTTAGTGCTTTATCAGCCTCACGAATTTTATTGGCCTTACAATAATTTTTAACTCGTTCAACATATATGGCCCAATCTTCGATGTCACTATCAAAGTTGCTAATATTCCCGTGTTTAGGCATTGTAGTACTTTATCAGATTTGCAATTTCTCAGATTTTTTTTTTTTTTTTTTTACTGCTATCCAAGATGGCAGCTTCCCGCTCTTGCCGTCGTCCTCCGCCCACAAAATGGCGGTTTTCCCGCGCTTGGCGGTCTTCACCTGTCCCCCGACGCCGTCTCCCTTCAGCCCCGAGTGCGGCCCTTATCTCCGCCGCGATCGATGGCCCGCGCTTTTCACCGCGGCTCTCGCGCCTTCAGTGTCTGCCGACGCTGCGCCTTTCAGCCCGAGTGCGGCCCTTATCTTTGGTCCCGATCGCTGGCCCGCGCTGCGCCTCGCACTTGAAGCGGCTCCCGGCCTCTGGCTCACCCGCCTCTTGCTCGCTCCCTCCCGGGCTCTGGCTTACCCGCTTGCGCGTTTCACCGCGGCTCTTATCAGGGATTGCGATCGCCCTTATCTCCTCCAACTTCCCCAGCCCTGTCTTTGCAGCCAACGCTGCACGGCTTACCCCACCACCTAGGTTGAACAAAGAAACTGCAGAAAGACTTCTGTCAGTCGCTGGAAGCTGTCAGGATGGCTGCTGCACTCCAGTGCTCAGTCGCTGATGGAGGCTTCAGAGTCCGAAAGCCTGTCGCTTCTAGTGGGGTGGTGATGTTTGAAACCTCTCTTCAACTGCCGCAGGGTAAGAACCTGACTCGTCGCCAGTGTTAAGTATGTGTATTGTATTGAACAATTAACACAAAGACTTAAACGTATAACTCACACAGGTCTTTACTGGTTGGCGGTAGGGACTATACGTAGGTCTTTACTTCATGCCCACAGGCGGGAACTGAGGGGAGATCAGTACCCACAGTACTATTTATACCCCTATGGCCAGGAGTGGTACTGCGTATCACTACGCCCTACAAGTAGTGCAGTCCTGTCCATAGGTTCAAAGTAGCACACATATTACATACACAACAGATACCAGAGGTTAAAGGGTTAAATTATATGAGGCCAAGTTGCATAAACTTGGCTTGTATTCTCTGGAACTTAGAAGGTTGGGAGGTGATCCAATCGAGGTGTTTAAAATGACAAAGGGATTTGAGAGGGTAGCTAGAGAAACTATTTCCTCTGGTGGGGGAATCCAGGGCAAGGGGGCATAATCTCAAAATTACAGCCAGGCCATTTAGAAGTGAGATCAGGAAGCACTTTTCCCACACAAAGGGTAGTGGAAATCGGGAACTCACTCCCCAAAAGGCTGTGGGTGCTGGAGTCAATTCAAACTTTTAAGACTGGGATCGAAAGATTTTTCTTAGATAAGGGCATCAAGGGTTATGGATCAAAGGTGGGTACATCAACCATTCTCTAATAAAATGGGGGAATAGGCTTGAGGGGCTGAATGGCCCACTCCTCTTTCTATATAAGTGGCATTGCCCAAGTCAGATATAGTACAGTTTAAATGTAGTTGGTAGCTTCACCAATACTATCTGAACAATGGAGTCATACCCTGATCGTTGTGCGATATGTTCATGAGGCAGACAATGACAATGCACAAGAGCAGCAGCACGCAACACAACAGGATGGAGAATGGGCATTCAACCCTCCGCTGTGCTGACGTATTATCCTCAAGCTTCTCTCACAGCCCTCCTACAGACCGATGAACGTAACCAGACACCAGTCCCAGCTCAGTTATCTGCCCTCTCAGCTGGAGGTAGTGTGTGACTTAGCGAAACCGGTACAGGGAAGAGAGAGTGCAGTCGCTCACTAGAAAGTGGACATTTACCTTCTCACCCCCTGAAGGCCGTGGCTCTTTGTTAGGTTATGGTTCTACGGGCTTCCAGGGGAACCTCACCCAAGTGTCCATTCTTCATTCTTGAGCCCAGACAGTAGGCTGTTCCACTGTGAGGTGCATCACAGCTGGGCCTGATTCTATCCTCATTTGACAGTGGCACACACTTCCTGCAGAATTTTCCCCTTTCCAGCTGAGGTCACTGAGAGTGCATGCAGTGACCCTTATTGTCACGTTGGCTGAGATCAGCTAGTGTGACACAGACCAGAGATCAAAACTGGGAGCTGCCTGGCTTGTATGGCTCACCTACTCACGATCTCAACCAGCTAAGCATGTGGAGAAACTCTCAGGTGGCACTATTCAAAGAAGAACATGGTGTCCTGGCCAACATTTATCCCTCAACCAACACCGCCAAATAAAAAGATTATCTGGTCATTAGCTCATTGCTGTCTGTGGGATCTTGCTGTGCAACAATTGGTTGCTGTGTTTCCTACATTACGACAGTGGCTACACTTCAAAAGTACTTCATTGGCTATGAAGCACTTTGGGACGTCCCGAGGTGCGATAAAAATGCAAGTTCTTTCTTTCTTACTTCTGGCTAGTGCTGCAAAGAACTTTAAAACATAGCTGAAACAATCTGGGGATCACGTAGCTTGAATCCAGAGTCGCCTGCACGTAGACAGACACCTGGGCCTGAGCCTCAGGCTAGTAACGTTTATGTTGCTCGCTAAAAATACATGTCAAACCTTTCAGAATCTTCACCCACCTCGTTACCTCCTTTCTGGGCAGCAAAGCTTTTCTCGTTAATGATCATAATGAGGGCAAAGCCCAGGAGAACTGCCCCGTGCCCACAGTCGCCAAACATGACCGCAAATAGAAATGGAAAGGTGACGATAGTATATGGAGCTGCAAAAAACACACAAAGATCTCATATGACTTATTTCAAATTATCGCACACCATGGGGTTGTATTATCGGAAGGTTAGAACATTTAGAATGATATAAAATACAGTGCGTAATAAAGAAATGCTACAATCAAGTTTGGTATAGCTGAGGGTTTTCAGCCTTGAAATAAACAGGACATGAGTGGGCCTGTATTGTAGCACAGAACTGGCTAAAGTGCTGGCTTTAGTGTCGGTGGTCACAGGGCCCGAATCTAAATCTTGCCACCGACTACCATTCCAACTCACTTCCCTGGAAAAGGATGAGGTTGGCGAGTCCTTCTGCCAGGCTGCAAGCTGCCGGGTTTCACAGGACAAGAGGACTCCACTTCTGAGCGAGTAAGGATCTAGTGCCTCCACGGTTGGGTATCTGTTAGTCAGCCTCACGGTAGGGTATCTGTTAGTCAGCCTCACAGTTGGGTATCTGTTAGTCAGCCTCACAGTTGGGTATCTGTTAGTCAGCCTCACAGTTGGGTTTCTGTTAGTCAGCCTCACAGTTGGGTTTCTGTTAGTCAGTCTCACAGTTGGGTATCTGTTAGTCAGTCTCACGGTTGGGTACCTGTTAGTCAGCCTCACGGTTGGGTTTCTGTTAGTCAGTCTCACAGTTGGGTATCTGTTAGTCAGCCTCACGGTTGGGTATCTGTTAGTCAGCCTCACGGTTGGGTATCTGTTAGTCAGTCTCACGGTTGGGTTTCTGTTAGTCAGTCTCACGGTTGGGTTTCTGTTAGTCAGTCTCACGGTTGGGTATCTGTTAGTTAGCCTCACGGTTGGGTATCTGTTAGTCAGTCTCACGGTAGGGTATCTGTTAGTCAGCCTCACGGATGAATCACAGTATCCCAAGAGGTGACCTCCCAGAGTATGCCACTTTTCTGGCTGAAGGATGATGCTTGTGGCAACACCAGGAGTCTAATGGGGGAAAGTTATCAATAGGCTGAGTGACATGGAAGTGAACGGAAATAAAATTGAGGCACCTTGGAATCCAGATGAAGCCAATGAGGCCTTGGAAATAAAGAGATGTTAACAGGTCTGAGGAAACTATTGGTTCTGGGACATATAATGAAAAGAGGAGTTTGCATTTAGATAACTAGACAACACTGAGAGGGAGTGATAAAGGACTTGTCATCTAAAGAATTTCAAGTAAAGACTACTAAAAACCACTGTTGTTTAGTGTTTGTCGGAGCTGTGAAGAGATACAGTATGTTTGAATTATTGGAGAGCAGCCTGCTGGAGACGGACTCCCTTAACACTGCCAGAATCATGCCCATTAAACCGGACATTGACCCACTCCTTTAAATCTGCCCCTTTAAGCCTGCCAGACACCTGCCCCTTTAAGCCTGCCGGACACCTGCCCCTTTTAGCCTGCCGGAGACCTGCCCCTTTTAGCCTGCCGGACACCTGCCCCTTTAAGCCTGCCGGAGACCTGCCCCTTTAAGCCTGCCGGAGACCTGCCAGCTAAATGAGGTGCAAGCAACAGGCAGCGCGCATCATCCAGTGAAAACTTGTATCCTTTCCATTCCTGGCACGCAATCCTGACAGGTCCGACCATTAACAAAAAACACAAGTAGCAGGAAGGAATGGGCTCCCTGGTGCTATTGGAGCAGTGCAGTTTACATTCAGAAACAGGCAGAATGCTTATCCTCACTCAGGACAAGGAGAGCCATTCGCTGACAGGCCTGGCACATGTCATTGGAGCAGCTCGGCCCTGGCAGGGTGCGCTGGCAGGGCAAATCTCCAGCAACGGGCCGCTGTCTTTGAATAATTCTGGGCTTCCTGCACAGCAACATTAGTTCAAAGGTCACTTGCTGCTTTCAGTAGCTCATCTGTGAACTGCTGCCAGGACACGCCACAAACTTCAATACTGCGTTATCTTCACTAGAATCTTACAGCATAAAAGGAGGCCATTCGTCCCATCGTGCCTGTGCCGGCTCTTTGAAAGAGTTTTCCCCAAAGCCCTGCAAATTTTCCCTTTTTGAGTATTTATCCAGTTCCCTTTTGAAAGTTACCATTGAATCTGCTTCCACCGCCCTTTCAGGCTGTGCATTCCAGATCACAACAACTCACTGCGTAAAAAAAAATTCTCATCTCCCCCCTGGTTCTTTTGCCAATTATCTTAAATCTGTGTCCTCTGGTTACCGACCCTCTGCCAGTGAAAACAGTTTCTCCCTCCTTGCTCTATCAAAACCCCACATCATTTTGAGCATCTCTATTAAATCTCCCCTTAACCTCTGCTCTAAGGAAAACAACCCCAGCTTCTCCAGTCTCTCCACATATCTGAAGTCCTTCATCCCTGGTACCATTCTAGTACAGGAAACTTTGTGCTATCCGGCACCCACGGGACTGAGCTGCTGCCATTGCCTCAAAACTGCCATACTCTCCAGAGTTAATGTTGAGAGATGCGGAAATTCTTATCTCCGTATTTGACAACAAACACTGTTGCTTAGCAACAGCTTCTAAACACTCAGGTGTGGCCCTAAAGCTCTGTAGCTGAAGCTGTTGCTATAGCTACAGACCTTGCACAGCTTGACTGTTCAAACAAAGCAAAAAAAACAAACAAAAAGAATAAAAAACGGCTGCTGATTTTTGCCGGTGGCTCCAGATTGCACAACGTTTCCTGTAAATCTCTTCTGCACCCTCTCCAAGGTCTATTACTGTACATTTTCTTGAAAATGCTTCTGTGGGCTGGTGGAATCCAAGAGGGCAGCCTGCCTGCTTTCTTCCATTTATTAAAGCGGGGACACCTAGTGGAAGCACACACCAAGTTTTATGCGGACACGGTGAATCGCCGGGGGGGGGGGGGGGGGGTGGGCTGAAGCCCACCAGGGAAGTCATTTATCATCAGAGGTGCAGTCATGAACCGAGCAAGCTTTGACTGATTGGGTCAAGTTGGCTCCCTTGTACCGTTGGCCTCAGTACCTTCTCCAGGCCAGCTCCCTCGTAAAAATGTCGCTCACTGGACTGACCAAAAGATGACAAATGGCCATAAAAATGAGAGAGAGAAGGAGAGAAATTCCTCAGTACAATTCAGCTTTGAACTGTGGTTAACACCTTTGTGAAAAGGTCAGAGGAATTTCCTATGTAAGTGCTAACTTGGTCATCATCATTATCGCACCATTGCAAGGCATTTGAAATTTGGCCAAAGTCTGTTATTTAACAAAGGCATTTAACACCTGCATAAAAATAGCAGAGCAATTTTGCACAAGCGTGTTAACTGGTTAGTCACTGTTACTGCACAGCGCGCAGTTCAAGGCATTTGAAATTGACCAAGAGTCACCAGGATTCATTTCGCGGTAGGTCCCAACCCCGTATGCGTCCACGATGTTCTGGAACCCAGCCGTGAACTTATTGGTTCTGTTGAAGGTTGGCGGGGCCATTTGGGTCTCCACCACGGTCATGATCGGGACGATACTGGAACCACTGCGTTCCTGAAGGGGGGGGGGGGGGGGGAGAAGACAAAAAGGGAGCATTTCACTCAGTGGTCAACAAGAAACAAGATTCTGCGACCGTCAGGGGCATCGATACAAGTAACTGCGCTTGCCTGGCCACACCACACACACACACACACACACTCACCCACACTCTTTACTACAGGTGTGCCACTGGTTCATGATCAGAAGAGGAACCCTGGCTGGTTGCTGCTGGGACCTTCTTGTGTGTACGGCTTACTGAGCAGGGCGATGCCCAGTAATGTAACATTTACACAGTTTCCACACACACATTCTTCCCCCAATTCCAGGTTGTTGAAGGTACTCTGACAGTATTTTCAGCACTTAATGAGTTTGCTTTGAGCGGCGAACGAATGACACCCACTGTTTGTTACACCTTTACTTGTCCATAGACTCTCTCTGGGGTTTCGCACGGCAAGTTGCTAAGCGGCACATCCAAATAGCACGGCGCCCTCTACAGAGCATCTGGAACCTGTGTGAACAGGGCAGGCAACTGCGTATCTCCTTAACCAATCAGATGGAAGAATCGGTAATGAGCAGCGCAGAGTCTGAACCAGGTAGTGTAAGTTAGAATAGTGAATTCAATGTCAAATCAGGTACAGAAAGTGAAGTAAAGAGAGGGATAGAAAGATTGCATTGAGAGAGAGATACAAAAAAGAGACAGAAAGAAAAAGTAACAAATTTTATCTAATTTTAAAAAAATCTCCAACAATAATTAAAAGCTGAAGGAATGAAATGCCACACTTGTGAGAAAATTAATTTTCAGTGCCAGAGAGGTTGTTTGGCAGTAATTAAGACTTACCACGCTGTTAAAATGGTACAGACTTGCCACGCTGTTAAAATGGTACAGACTTGAATGTATACGCATTAACTTTTTGTGGCGAGTTTAGTCAGTCAGCACAGGAACTTCATGTCGTTCAATATATTTGAATGTGGAGCCAGACAGTGAGATGCTATTTTTCCACAGCTTAGAGGAGTGGAGCAACTCAGACAGCAACTTCCAGGTTTTCACATTTAACTGCGCATCTGCCCTCGCCTGAAGTTGTTGTCTGACTTGTGCAAAAATAGCTGAGCGCGGAGTCTCACTTTTATTTTTACAGCAAAATCCGGCCCAATATTTTTCCTCTTCATAACTTGAACCTGTAGCACAGCACCTTTGTGGCACAACAGCTTTCTTTTTTTATTATTCGTTCACGGGATGTGGGTGTCGCTGGCAAGGCCAGCATTTATTGCCCTCAAGAAGTTGGTGGTGAGCCGCCTTCTTGAACCACTGCAGTCCGTGTGGTGAAGGTACTCCCACAGTGCTGTTACGGAGGGAGTTCCAGGATTTAGACCCAGCGACGATGAAGGAACGCCGATATATTCCCAAGTCAGGATGGTGTGTGACTTGGAGGGAAATGGAGGTGATGGTGTTCCCATGCGCCTGCTGCCCTTGTCCTTCTAGGTGGTAGAAGTCGCGGGTTTGGGAGGTGCTGCCGAAGAAGCCTTGGCGAGTTGCTGCAGTGCATCTTGTAGATGGTACACACTGCAGCCACAGTGCGCCAGTGGGGGAGGGAGTGAATTTTTAAGGTAGTCAATGGGTTGCCAAGCAAGCGGGCTGCTTTGTCCTGGATGGTGTCGAGCTTCTGGAGTGTTGTTGGAGCTGCACTCATCCAGGCAAGTGGAGAGTATTCCATCACACTCCTGACTTGTGCCTTGTAGATGGTGGAAAGGCTTTGGGGAGTCAGGAGGTGAAACACTCGCTGCAGAATACCCAGCCTCTGACCCGCTCTTGTTGCCACACTATTTATGTGTTAAGTTTCTGGTCAATAGTGACCCACCAGGATGTTGATGGTTGGGGATTCAGCGATGGTAATGCCATTGAATGTCATGGGGTGGTGGTTAGACTCTCGCTTGTTGGAGATAGTCATTGCCTGGCACTTGTGTAGCGCGAATGTTACTTGCCACCTACCAGCCCAAGCCTGAATGTCGTCCAGGTCTTGCTGCATGTGCTTCATTATCTGAGGAGTTGCAAATAGAATTGAACACTGTGCAGTCATCAGCAAACATCCCCACTTCTGACCTTATGATTGAGGGAAGGTCATTGATGAAGCAGCTGAAGATGGTTGGGCCTAGGACACTGCCCTGAGGAACTCCTGTAGCGATGTCCTGGGGCCGAGACGATTGGCTTCCAACAACCACAACTATCTTCATTTGTTCTGCCTGAAAGGGTGGTAGAGGCAGGAACCCTAACAACATTTAAAAAGTACTTGGATGTGCACTTGGGATGCTCTAACCTCTGGACCAAGAGCTGGGAAGTGGGATTAGGCTGAATAGCTCTTTGTTGGCCAGCGCGGACACGATGGGCTGAAATGGCCTCTTTCCATGCTGTAACTTTCTATGATTCTATGTACGACTCCAGCCAATGGAGAGTTTTACCCCTCGATTCCCACTGACTCCGATTGACTTCAATTTTACTAGGGCTCCTTGATGCCACACTCCGTCAAATGCTGCCTTGATGTCAAGAGCAGTCACTCTCACCTCACCTCTGGAATTCAGCTCTTTTGTCCATATTTGGACCAAGGCTGGAATGAGGTCAGGAGCCAAGTGGTCCTGGTGAAACCCAAACTGAGCGTCGGTGAACAAGTTATTGGTGAGTAAGTGCCGCTTGATAGCACTGTCGACGACACCTCCCATCACTTTGCTGATGATTGAGAGTAGACTGATGGGGCAGTAATTGGCCGGATTGGATTTGTCCTGCTTTTTGTGGACAGGACATACCTGGGCAATTATCCACATTGTCAGGTTGATGCCAGTGTTGTAGCTGTACTGGAACAGCTTGGCTGGAGACACAGCTAGTTCTGGAGCACAAGCCTTCAGCATGACAGCCGGGATGTTGTCAGGGCCCACAGCCTTTGCTGTATCCATTGTGCTCAGCCATTTCTTGATATCACATGGAGTGAATCAAATTGGCTGAAGACTGGCTTCTGTGATGGTGGGCACCTTAAGGGGAGGCCGAGATGGATCGTCCACTCGGCACTTCTGGCTGAAGATGGTTGCAAACGCTTCAGCCTTGTCTTTTGCACTCATGTGCTGGGCTCCGGCATCACTGAGGATGGGGATGTTCATGGGGCCTTCTCCTCCCATTAGATGTTTAATTGTCCACCACCATTCACGACTGAATGTGGCAGGACTGCAGAGCTTTGATCGGAGCTGTTGATTGTGGGATCGTTTAGCTCTGTCTATAGCATGCTCTTTAGCATGTATGTAGTCCTGTGTTGTAGCTTCACCAGGTTGGCAACTCATTTTTAGGTACGCCTGGTGCTGCTCCTGGCATACTCTTCTACACTGCTCATTGAACCAGGGTTGGTACCCTGGCTTGATGGCAATGGTAGAGTGAGCGATATGCCAGGCATTGAGGTTACAGATTGTGGTGGAATACAATTCTGCTGCTGCTGATGGCCCACAGCGCCTCATGGATTCCCAGTTTTGAGCTGCTAGATCTGTTCTGAATCTATCCCATTTAGCACGGTGGTAGTGCCACAATGGAAGGTATCCTCAGTGTGAAGATGAGACTTCGTCTCTATTAAATCCGTGAATCTTAGGGTATGGTGTTCTTCAATAAATAGACGGAGACTGCAGATCAACAATCAACAGGTGTTTACTGGATGAGGGTAGTCTAAAAACTAACAGTACAGATGGCCTGCTCAGGGCTTATATACAGGTGTGGTCACTGCCGGTACTACAGTATACAGGAGCTGTAAAAGTAGTTCTCTCTTAAAGGTACATACACTACAGTCTCCTCAAGGACTGTGCGATGGTCACTCCTACCAATACTGTCATGAACAGATGCATCTGCGACAGGTAGATTGGGGAGGACAAGCTCAAGTAGGTTTTTTCCCCTCATGTTGGTTCTCTCACCACCTTCCACAGGCCCAGTCTGGCAGCTATGTCCTTCAGGACTCGGCCAGCTCGGTCACTAGTGGTGCTAACAAACCACTCTTGGTGATGGACCTTGAAGTCTCCCACCCAGAGTACGTACTGTGCCCTTGCTACCCTCAGTGATTCTTCCAAATGGTGTTTAACATGGAGGAGCACGGATTCATCAGCTGAGGAAGGGTGGTAGGTGATAATCAGCAGGAGGTTACCTTGCCCATGTTGGACCAGATGCCAGGATACTTCATGGGGTCCAGAGTCAATGTTGAGGACTCCCAGGGCCACTCTCTCTCTCTCGATTGTATACCACTGTGCCGCCACCCCTGGTGGGTCTGCCCTGCTGGTGATGGAGGAGTCTGGAACGTTGGCTGAAAGGTATGATACTGTGTATGAAACTATGTCAGGCTGTTGCTTGACTAGTCTGTGGGACAGCTCTCCCAAGTTTGGCACAAGTCCCTAGATGTTAGTGAGGAGGACTTTGCAGGGTTGACTGGGTTGGGTGTGCCGTTGTCGTGTTGGTGCCTAGGTCAATGCCGGGTGGTCCGTCCAGTATTATTCTTTGTAGCGGTTTAGTACAACTGAGTGACTTGCTAGGCCATTTCAGAAGGCAGTTAAGAGTCAACCACATTGCTGTGGGTCTGGAGATGGCAGGTTTCCTTCCCTGAAGGACATTGGTGAACCAGATGGGTTTTTAATGACAATTCGGTCATTTCATGGTCATCATTACTGATATTAGCTTTTTATCCCAGATTTATTTAACTAACCAAATTAAAATTCCTCAGCCGCCATGGTGGGATTTGAACTTGTATCTCTGGATCATTAGTCCAGGCCTCTGGATTACTAGCCCAGTAACATAACCACTATGCTACCGTTCCACTTGTTGCTCCAAGTTTCCTCTTTGATTGTGCTGCAAGGACGCTGTGACTGCCGAGATATCGGGGTCATCAGGGAGCAAACCTCTGCAAGTTGTAGGCACAGTTGAACAAAATAAAAATGGCTGACACGTGAAGTGCCCATGCGCAGAATATCCAATACTCAATTTTTTGCATTAGTAGGGTAAATAAGGTAGTCCTATTTTCAGTTACTTGGTCTGGAAACCCCTTATTAACTCTGACATCTCAGCAGTCACTACATCCCTCCAGAACAATCAAAGAGGAATCTTAGAGCAACAAGAAAGCTCTTGTGCCAAAAAGACACTGCGCTGCACTGTGGCCCAGTGGATGGTCTTTGCGTTGGAGGATATGAGGTTGCGAACAGTCCCGTTCATCCGGAGGCAGTGGCCAGAGAAGAGGATGGAACTGGTGGCTAGGATACAGAGCTGAAAGGGATGACTATGATGTTCCCAATGTTTAGTTTAGGAAATTGCAGTTCGTTCAAGATTAGATGTTGGACAAGCAGTGCAACATCACAGAGGCAGTGGAGCCATCGAGAAAGGTGGTAGAGTTTGGTGTAGAAGTTGTAGGAGGATGGTGTGGTTCAGTGCATCATAGATTGCAGAGAGGTTGAGGAGCATGAGGAGGGATAATGCACCATGGTCAGTCACTAAGAATGTTGCTTGTGACTTTGGTTGGAGCTGTTTCAGTGCTGTGGCAGGGCAGAAACCTGATTAGAGAGGTTCAAACATGGAGTTGTGGGAGAGATGGGCACGGATTTAGGAGGTAACAACACATTCAAGGACTACCATTAAATAATACAGACCACTTACACTCCTACTCATCCTATCCCTTTTTACCTCTCCAGAAATGCATCCAATTCTCTTCTTGAATCCATTCATACTGTCTGCGCCAATGGCCTTGCCCGATAACTTACTCCACCACGAGGTTACTCAATGAAGAAAAAATTGTGTCAACTTCCTTTCTTATTCCTAGCTTCCTAATTTTGAATCTGTCTCCATTTGTGAGGAGTGTCACTCAGGAGTTGTCTGGTCCAAAGAAGCTGGTCATGGCCATGTCATGACTTTGATGTGCTACCTTATTTACAGTTCAACTGCTCACCTTCCCTTGGTTGAGTGCCTTCTTGATCCTATCCATATCAGCTACCGGACACCAGGTCTCTGCGATGAGGCACTGTTGGGTCACGTCAATGTTGCACAGGTTCAGAGTATGATAGATCGCCTTCATTTTCTTCACCTTCACCTGCCAGTTTCGTAGGTTCTTCGCTGCTTCCTGCAGGACCCGGCGGCGATGGCTTTCTGTCTGGTTCAGTACCTGTAGAATTAAAAAGTGAATTCTCATTAGTTTAACGAAAATCAAACCCAGTTTATGTTTTAAATTGACAAAACAAATTGATGTTTGAAGGGAAAAATGAATGACATGTCACATATTTATCATCTTCTCATTTTAAGACCTATGACTAAGAGAATATCGTAATATCACAAAATAGAGAAGGATTGGGAAGACTATTTGGTCCATTTTAGTCCATTCATTCTAAAAGAACCGACAGACCCGTACAACAGAAATTATTACAGGGGAAGGAGGAAAGATAGTGAACCACAAGATGACAATATTGAGAAGGTGTGTAAACAAACAACAACTAATGAATGTCCTAAAGCTCAAAGGCAAAACGCAAACCGGAGCCAATGATAAGCCCCGTCCTGATCAGGAATGTCTTGCTGAAAGAATTCAATTGAGTCCAGCCTAGGAGACCAACGTGAGTTCCACTGGCGTTCCGAGGTGACACAATATAGCCCGTATGGCTTGTTCCCTTGACATTAATGCTCAGAAGGGTCTTCAACCTTGGATTAGATTGGTTCATTGATTTAAATAGCAGGGTTTGCATTGAATGTAAAGAAGTGGCTCGTTCTACTCTTAAACACGTGTAGGTTCTGCAGTGATGTACAAATTGCTTATATTTTACCATCAACCTCCACTATATTAGACCGCACATTGTCAGCATTTCACAACTGATTGACCGTGCCCCCAAATCACTGGCTATGTGTCAGAGTTTGCCAACAAAAGTCAGCACTGCTGGATCCCTCTCCCCAAGAATCCTGCAGCTAATGCACTGGAATAGGAGCCTGTCCTCTCTCCACGCTGCTCCCTGCCCAGGACTGCAGATTCTACATACAGTAGACAGGGAGTGGAGAGAGTGCATTAGCCACCGGACTCTGGTACGGAAGGGGTGTGGAATGGATGGTAGTGAAAGGGAGGGGTAGAATGGTTGGCAATGAGTGAAGAGCGATGATAGAAGTGGGGGAATGGAGAGGGAAGGGGGGAATGGACAGTAATGAAGGGGAGTGGAAAGGGCGGTAGAAGCAAAGGGCAGTGCGGGTGGGGGGAACAAACAGGAAAAAAACCTGGCAGTAGCACAATGCAATGTTCACTCACCGCTAATCTGCACTTCATCCAGATCCAAGAGTTATAAAATATAGCCGTGTTCCGCCAGCATTGTTTCACTATTTGAGAAAAAGATACCTTTGTGTTTTCAATTTAACTTCAAGCTCGAGCTGGATCTGCCAAGAATGTGACAGTGATCTTGAAAACCTTTGTAGGTTTTTTGTGGCTATATTTCGCACCATGGCAGAAAGTGGGGTCCCTGCCTGTGGCATGGTATTTTTGGGATCCATACAAGTGCTGTCAGCAACACCATCACCCATGCCAGCTGTCCACGTTCCTGCAGTGTTGTTACTCCCTCCAGCACTTGGGCATGAGAGTCACCGCAGAATGCATTGTTTGTGTACACGCAATGGGGCATCAGTGGCTCGTAAAGTGCTTCTTCTGATTATTCTTGCACATGTATCAGATACTTTGGAGTTCTGCAAGAGCAATCAGAAAGCCACGAGTGGGGCAGGTTGTAGTTTGATACCATATTGCGGATTGTCATCATGTCCAAAGAGAACCCACTTATAATGCTTTCACTGGCTTTTGTAATGCTTCTGCCCTGGTCCCTCATGAAAAAACTGGAAGCTATGACCAATTTGTGGATTTTATCTGGGATGTGTGCTCCAGCTCCAAGATCAGTGTAGATGGGAACTCACTAAACCTATCTCTCTCAAAAATAAGACGAGGTGAAGTTGTCCAATGTTGCTCATCATATTCAATGTCTTCACCAATGGCATCATAAAGGTTGGCCTTGGAGCGTTAGTTCTGCACGTTTCAGAAATGTGTTCCTTATTGTGGGTGTTACTGTATTGTTGGCAGACTCGCCTTGGGAGCTAATGCATTCAATCACCATTATTCGTGGCTTCAAAAGCAGAATTTCACTAGACACCAAAATGCGGCAAAATCTAGTGGGAAACAAAAGTGTCAGAATTCTTTTTTTAATTCTTGGGGGGGGGGGGGGGGGGGGGAAGAGAGGGGGCAGGGAGGCTTGCCCCAGAAACCCAGGATTTAAATTTTTCACCCACAGCTTTCACATTCCCCCCTTTCAGAAATGTATAAATCCACCACTACAAAAAAGATGTGTTTTTCCACAATAATGATGGAATATTGGGTATAACTGCAACTCAGGTCACAATAAGTTCATGTCCTCCTGCACTCCCGTTGTTACTACTTCTTTTCATATGACATAGGTGAGACTCTTGGTGAGACAGTTTTCACAGAACAACAACTTAAACTGCAGAACATGATCCTCCAAAACACAAATAAAATTCCTCAAATCCAATGTACTAGAAAGTCACCTTGAATCAGTGGTTTTGGTCACTGGCTTTTAGTGTTTTTCAGTGTTGTGTTGTTTTTGAGTTGTCATTTTTTTTGTGGGGGTGTCGGGGGGGGTTCAGCTTTTGTGAAGCTGTTGGTGAGCTGTTCCAGGTTTTGTCAGTTGACATGTACTAGGTCTGTGTGTGAGGTCATCAGATATCCTGGATTTGTATGAAGTCCAAGCCTCAAACTTCAGCAGCCAATAAAGTTAAGAAGTGAAACAACAGAAAATGCTGGAAAAACTCAGCGGGCCAGGCAGCATCCGTGGAGAGAGAAACTGAGTTAACGCTTCAGGTCGAAGACCCTTCGTCAGAATTGGAAAAAAAGCAGGACGAGGGATAGATTTTAAAGCAAGTGGGGGCTGGGAAAAGGGGAAGGGAATGAAAGAACAAAAGGGAAGGTCAGAGATAGGATAGAAAGCAGGAGAGATTAAGAGACATTGAGAGACATTAAGAGATATTCAAGGAACAAAGGATGGCTCTGGATGAAGTGTGAATGGCGCGGGCAGAATGAAGGACAGCTGCCATGTGGGAGGGAAGAAAAAAGGCCAAACAAAAGTGTGGATTTTAAAAAGGGAAAATATATATATATATATATATAAAAATATAAATATATATATATATATGATTAAGTTAAGAAGTGAGCTTGATTCACCAAGCACAGGACTGTTCGTGTTCGTGGCCACAGGCAGTATTGCTGCTTTGAACTTTATATTCAAGCACTCACCTCAGAGGTATGAGGAGTTTTTTTTTTCCCCATTCTCTGGAGGTGTGCGTCACTAACAAGGCCAGCATTTATTGCCCATCCCTAATTGCCCTCGAGAAGGTGGTGGTGAGCCGCCTTCTTGAACCGCGGCAGTCCGTGTGGTGAAGGTACTCCCACAGTGCTGTTTGGGAGGGGGTTCCAGGATATTGACCCAGTGACAATGAAGGAACGGCAATGTATGTCCAAGTTGGGATGATGTGCGACGTGGAGGGGAACTTGGAGGTGATGGTATTCCCATGCACCTGCTGCCCTTGTCCTTCTGCGGTTTGGGAGGTGCTGTCGAGTTAAGTGCAGTTACTCTGACGTGACTGCATGGTTGCTCAGACCCTGACTGAGTGGAACAGAGGGAGACAAGTGGCGTATGGTGCTCAGCACACAAACAGCATAAAGAGTGAGGTTTCCAGCCCAGATATGGCCACTGCTCCTGGTAGCTCACTTACAGTATTTAAATCCTCAATGCGTGTTTTCACACCAGTAGCCATTTCTCGACGTTCATTGGCAGATTCAGGACATGGGTACATGGTGGCACGGAACCTGGGACAAACCAAAGGGAAAATTACCACCTTTTTAAAAAATAATTCATTCGCAAGATGTGGACGTCGCTGGCAAAGCCAGCATTTATTGCCTATCCCTAGCTGCCCTTGAAAAGATGGTGGTGAGCCGCCTTCTTTAACCACTGTGGGTAGCGGTTTGATACAACTGGTTGGCTTCCTAGGCCACTTCAGAGGGCAGTTAAGAGTCAACTACGTTGGTGTGGGACTGGAGTCACATATAGGCCGGACCGGGTAAAGATGCCAGGTTTCCTTCCCTAAAAGGCAAGTGAACCAGTTGGGTTTTTACTACAATCCGACAGCTTCATGGTCACTTTTACTGAGATCACCCTTTTATTTCTAGAATTTCGTTAACTGATTTCAGACTCTCAAACTGTCATGGTAGGAGTTGAACTCCCATTACCTGGATTATTAATCCAACCATCAGGATTGCTCGTCCAGTAACATAACCAGTGCACGACACTATTTGTTTGAATGCATGTTTGCCACTTACTTTTCAATCAACCCAATTCAACACCAGATCACATTTAAAGCTATAGTAACTACAGAAAACTCTTTCGTACCCGGCACCGACGGGACCGGGATGGTGCCGGTTGATTAAAAATTCCGGATAACAGAGAGGTAGGCAACTTTTAACACAAAGAAAAATAAAAACCACTGACTAACTCAGCCACCGCGGGAAACTCGGACTCGGAAAAACGAAAAATGGATGGATTCGGCAAGATTACCGGCTATCTATTTTGCCGGTTATTAAAGAATTCCGGTTGATTAGGTGCCGTTTAAACGAGAGTTTACTGTATCTTATTGAAGCACCAATTTCACACTTAGTGTTGATCATTGTGTTGTCCCTCTGTCACAATCTTTCCAGTCTCTCTATCGGAGAAACAAATATGCCCAGCGAGGCCCCCATCTGTTCTCTCAGGTGGACGTAAAAGATCCCATGACACTATTCTTACGAAGAGCAGGGGTGCTATCCCCGGTGTCCTGGCCAGTATTAATCCCTCAATTAACATCATTAAAACAGATGATCTGGTCATTATCTCATTGCTGTTTGTGGGATCTTGCTGTGCGCATATTGGCTGCCGTGTTTTCCTACATTACAACAGTGACTACACTTCAAAAGTACTTCATTGGCTGTAAAGTCCTTTGGGACAGCCTGAGGTTGTGAAAGGCGCTATATAAATGCAAGTCTTTCTTTCCTTCATAATTACAAACACAGAGTGGGAGTAAAAGAAAATTCAGACTGGGAGAGAGATGAAAAGAAACAGAAATACTGGCAGCAGGACTCGATAGGAAACAGCACAGATGTGGTTTAAAACAGAAACACTGGGAGTGCCACTGAAACAAACACAAACACTGAAAGTGGCAGTAAATAAATAGCTGGAATGACAGAAAATAAACCCACAAATAGAGAGTCAGGCTAAAAATAAATTGTGACCTACAGTTACAGCATAAACACTGAAAGCAGGTGGTAAAAGGAAACAGCAGGGCTGCACTTAAAAACAGAAACACTGGGAGCAAAACAGAGAAAATAGCGGGAGCCGGGCTCCATAAAAGCCCACAAACAAACAAAGTGGGAGCGGGACATTTAGAACAGAACAAAAATGTACAAAGACAGACAGACTTGCATTTAGACAGCGCCTTTCATGAGCTCCAGATGTCCCAAAGCGCTTTACAGCCAATGAAGTATTTTGAAGTGTAGTCACCGTTGTAACGTAGGAAACGCGGCTGCCAATTTGTGCACAGCAAGCTCCCACAAACATAAATATTGGCCAGGACACCGGGGAGTCCACTTAGAGGGCAGAGGGGACCTTGGTTTAACGCCTCACCTGAACTACGGTACCTCCGACAGTGCAGCACTCCCTCAGTACTGCACTGGGAGTGTCGGCCTAAACTTTGTGCTCAAGTCTCTGGAGCGGGACTTGAACCTTGAATCTTCACAACCTTCTGACTCGGAGGCGAGAGTGCTACCACTGAGCCACGCCAGTTATGGATGAGACACTGAAGTCGTGTCCTGGTTACAGGAGAACCCTGGTCTTATCCCACCTGGAAACGTGCACCCTCCCCAAAAAAACACAACACAAAACATTCTCACAAATACACATTGACAGCAAAATGCTTGCATTTCTCACCACGGTAACCATGTGTCATGAAGCATAAAGCTGTCAAAGAGGTAAAATAGAACCGGTTCAGTTTCTAGTTTTGTCTTAACGAGAGGAAGGGATGAATCTCAGAAGCTACTGAATTGGTTTGTAGCAACCAGTCACCTGCCTCTACCTCTTTGACCATCTTTGGCCAAGTTCCTCACCCGTGAGCACGGGCTGCTCTCCTCCTACTCATTGTGATGAAATATGCCATTCATCAGGCACGCTGTATTCTCTGTGTTTGATTGTGCCTGTGACTGTGACAAGCAGGGGAGTTTAGTTCCAGTTCCACTTCCTTACCTGTATTGTATTGTGTGTAGGGCTCCGCCCATACCTGGCCCCTACTTAAGCAGGCCCCAGCGTGTCTCACAGGCAGTACAGCAGATCTCTGGATGAGAGACACTTCTCCACTGTGTATTACTTTCTGAGTTAATAAAAGCCTTGCTTTGCTCCGTTAACGTTGAGTCTCGGATTCATTGAGGCACATCAATTTTATTAACTCAATTTTCAACGCAATGGATCAACTCTTGAAACCCGAATGTTTGGATTTGGACCCGCATGCTTCGGACGCATCGGCACGATTCGGACACTGGTTTAAGTGTATGGAATTCTTCCTGGACAATTCCGCAGCCATCACAGGCGCTACAGACGCTGAAAGTATGAAATTCGGAATCCTGCGGAATTGGGTAAGCCACCGGGTTTACCCCCTCATCCAAGACGCCGACACGTACCCGGCTGCCTGCGACATCCTAAAGGCGCATTACCAGCAGCCTACGAATGAGGTGTACGCTAGGCATCTGCTCGCTACTCGCACAGAGCGACCTGGGGAATCGCTGGATGAGTTCCTAGTCACCCTGAAAACGCTTGGCAAAGACTGCAAGTGCCAAGATGTAAAAGCCGCAGTGTACACTGACGAGCTTGTTCGTGATGCCTTTATCACAGGCCTCAGCTCCACTTACATCCGGCAGAGACTACTGGAAAAAACGGGATTGGACCTGAAACAGGCTGTGGACACAGCGCGATCCCTGGATGTGGCCCAGAAAAACTCGGACGCCTACTCCTCAGCCCGCGCCGCCCACGCCACCACGTGTGCACCAAGGGCGCCGCCATCTTGGAAGGCATCATCCCCGCCCGGCAGCCCGACACCGTCGGGGCCCCGCTCTCCCCCCAGAAGCCCTACGACAGCCGCGACGCGTCGGGGCCCCAACTGCTACTTCTGCGGGCAGCCGAAGCACACCAGAAACCTGTGCCCGGCGAAAGGCACCACCTGCTTTAAGTGCGGTAAGAAGGGGCACTTCGGGAAGGTGTGCAGAGGGAACCCCGCCGGAAAACCCGCCACCGCCGCGTGTGCGCCGTGGGAGCGGCCATCTTGGACGCCATCTTGCCCGACCTCGTGGGGTCTGCCATCTTGTGAGCAGACAGCGTGGACGCCATCTTGTCTCGATCAGGGCCCTACAGTGGCATCGGTCACAGTGGACCAGACCAGATCGCACCCGCTATCCAAATCAATGGTGGACATCGAGGTAAACGGGTGCGGGGTTAAATGTTTAATTGACAGTGGAAGCACGGAGAGTTTTATTCACCCTGGACTAGTACAACAACTCTCTCTAACGGTGGTCCCTGCTTGGGGCACCATCTCTATGGCTGATAAAACCCAGACATCGACCATTATGGGTTACTGCGTGGTACAATTGTCCGTTAACGGAACTGTATACGATAATTTTAAATTACTAATCATGGAGTCTATGTGCGAGCATGATCTTGGGCCTGGACTTCCAGTGCCACCACCAAAGCATCACGCTCAATTACGGAGGGTCCCAGCCGCCCCTCACAGTGTGCGGTCTGGCTACCCTGAAGGTAAAGCCGCCTTCGCTATTCGCAAACCTTACTCCCAACTGCCGGCCAATAGCGACCAAAAGCAGGAGGTACAGCTGGGAGGACAGGCGGTTTATCGCGACCGAGGTGGACAGGCTGCTGAGGGAGCGCGTTATTGAACGCAGCAACAGCCCGTGGCGCGCCCAAGTGGTGGTGGTGAGGGGTAGCGAGAAGAAACGGATGGTGATCGACTATGGCCAAACAATCAACATGTACACCCAACTAGATGCCTACCCGCTACCCCGCATATCAGAAATGGTGAACCAAATTGCCCAATACCGGGTGTTCTCCACCATCGACCTCAAGTCAGCGTACCACCAGCTCCCTATCAGACCAGAGGACCGCCCGTACACCGCCTTCGAGGCGAACGGACGCCTCTACCAATTCCTCAGAGTCCCCTTTGGGGTGACGAATGGGGTCTCGGTCTTCCAGAGGGAGATGGACCGCATGGTCGATGACCACCACTTGCAGGCAACCTTCCCCTACCTCGACAACGTCACCATCTGCGGTCACAACCAGCAGGATCACGACTCGAACCTCGAGAGGTTCCTGAAAACCGCACAAAAACTCAACCTCACTTACAACGAGGACAAGTGCGTTTTCAACACCACGCGCCTCTGCATACTAGGCAGCGTGGTGGAGAATGGGGAAATCGGACCAGACCCCGACCGATTGCGCCCCCTACGGGAGCTGCCCCTGCCCAACACTCCCAAAGCCCTGAAAAGGTGCCTGGGGTTATTTTCTTATTATGCCCAATGGGTCCCCAACTACTCCGACAAAGCCCGCCCCCTCTTGAAAGCATCCTCTTTTCCGTTCTCTGCTGAGGCCCACGCCGCCTTCAAAAGCATTAAGCGGGATATTGAGCGGGCCACGCTACAGGCAGTGGACGAGAACACTCCCTTTCAAGTGGAAAGTGATGCGTCTGACTTTGCCTTGGCGGCCACCCTCAACCAGGCGGGGCGGCCCGTAGCTTTCTTCTCGAGGACCCTCCAAGGGCCCGAGATCAGACACTCCGTGGAAAAGGAGGCCCAAGCCATCGTGGAGGCAGTGCGCCACTGGCGCCACTACCTAGCCGGCAAACGCTTCACCCTACTTACCGACCAGCGGTCGGTAGCGTTTATGTTTAATAATAAACAGAAGGGGAAGATTAAAAATGATAAGATTCTCAGGTGGCGGATCGAGCTCTCCACCTTCGAGTATGACATCATTTACCGGCCAGGGGCCCTTAACGAATCCCCCGACGCCCTCTCACGAGGGATGTGTGCCAGCGCCACCGGGGATCGGCTACAGACCCTCCACAACGACCTCTGCCACCCAGGGGTCACACGGCTGTTCCACTTCATAAAGTCCCGCAACTTACCCTACTCGATTGAGGAAGTTCGGTCTCTGACCAGGAACTGCCGCACTTGCGCTGAGTGCAAGCCTCGGTTCTACCGCCCAGATAGAGCCCACTTAATCAAAGCTACACGGCCCTTTGAGCGGCTCAGCTTAGATTTCAAGGGCCCCCTCCCGTCAGTCGACCGCAATGTTTACTTCCTGAACATTGTGGACGAATACTCCCGTTTCCCATTCGCCTTCCCCTGCCCAGAGCCACGGTCATTAAATGCCTCAACAGCCTGTTCTGTATGCCGAGCTACATCCATACGGATAGGGGGGCGTCCTTCATGAGTGAAGAGCTACGCCAGTACATGCTGTCCAGGGGGATCGCCACGAGCCGTACCACCAGCTACAACCCCCAGGGTAACGGCCAGGTGGAGCGAGAGAACGGGACAGTGTGGAAAGCAGTCACTCTAGCTCTAAGGACCAAGGGCGTCCCTACCTCCTGCTGGCAGGAAGTCCTCCCAGATGTGCTCCATTCGATACGGTCGCTATTGTGTACTGCCACTAATGCCACGCCTCATGAACGAATGTTTGTCTTTCCCCGGAAATCCACCTCAGGCGTATCCATGCCGTCATGGCTCTCCACCCCAGGTCCGGTATTTGTACGAAGGCATGTGAGGGGCCACAAGACGGACCCTCTCGTGGAGTCAGTGCACCTACTCCACGCCAACCCCCAATACGCGTATGTCCGGCACGCCGATGGAAGGGAGGACACCGTGTCCATAAAAGACGTCGCCCCAGCCGGTAACGACAACAACCACGACAACAACAGCAACAACAATCACAGCAACTCTTACCCACCCACTATTCTTTCATCACCCCCCCGGAAGAACATAGACCAACGGTGCCCCCACCAACTACCCCTTCAACAACCCTGGCGGCGCCCCCGGCAGAGACCCAGGAGGCCACCGGGGACACCCAGCCGACACCCGCGGCACCACAACAGCTACGTCGGTCACAGAGGACTACCAAACCCCCAAACAGACTAAATCTGTAGAAGGGGTGAATGTGATGAAATATGCCATTCATCAGGCACGCTGTATTCTCTGTGTTTGATTGTGCCTGTGACTGTGACAAGCAGGGGAGTTTAGTTTCAGTTCCACTTCCTTACCTGTATTGTATTGTGTGTAGGGCTCCGCCCATACCTGGCCCCGACTCAAGCAGGCCCCAGCGTGTCTCACAGGCAGTACAGCAGATCTCTGGATGAGAGACACTTCCCCACTGTGTATTACTTTCTGAGTTAATAAAAGCCTTGCTTTGCTCCGTTAACGTTGGGTCTCGGATTCATTGAGGCACATTACTCATCTCATAAGAACATAAGAAATAGGAGCAGGAGTAGGCCAATCGGCCCCTCGAGCCTGCCCCGCCATTCAATAAGATCATGGCTGATCTGATCCTAACCGCCAATCCACTATCACAGAACCATCTCCTGAATCTAACAGAATTAGACACACGAAATAGGAGCAGGATCAGGCTACACGGCCCCTGGGCCCGCTCCGCTACCCACAGGGCCATGACCGATCCGAACCTAGACTCATGTCCAAATTCCTGCCCGCTCCCCGTAACCCTTAATTCCCTTTACTTCTAGGAAACTGTCTATTTCTGTTTTAAATTTATGTAATGATGTAGCTTCTACAGCTTTTTGGGGCAGCATATTCCATGGACCTACCACCCTCTGAGTGAAGTAGTTCCTCCTCATCTCAGTTTTGAAAGAGCAGCCCCTTATTCTAAGACTATGCCCCCTAGTTCTAGTTTCACCCATCATCGGGAACATCCTCCCCGCATCCACCCGATCCAACCCCTTCACAATCTTATATGTTTCAATAAGATCGTCTCTCATTCTTCTGAACTCCAATGAGTAGAGTCCCAATCTACTCAACCTCTCCTCATATGTCCATCCCCTCATCCCCGGGATTAACCGAGTGAACCTTCTTTGTACTGACTCGAGAGCAAGTATGTCCTTTCTTAAGTATGGACACCAAAACTGTACGCAGTATTCCAGGTGCGGTCTCACCAATACCTTGTACAACTGAAGCGATGCCTCCCTATTTTTATATTCTATCCCCCTAGCAATGAAAGCCAACATTCCATTGGCCTTCTTAATCACTTGCTGCACCTGCATACTAACCTTTTGAGTTTCGTGCACCAGGACCCCCAGATCCCTTTGTACTTCAGTACTTTCCAGTTTCTTGCCATTAAGATAATAACTTGCTCTATGATTTTTCCTGCCAAAGTGCATAACCTCACACTTTCCAGTATTGTATTCCATCTGCCAAATCTCTGCCCACTTACTTAGCCTGTCTATGTCCCCTTGCAGGTTTTTTATGTCCTCCTCACTCACTACTTTCCCTCCCATCTTTGTATCATCTGCAAACTTTGATATGTTACACTCGGTCCCCTCCTCCAAATCGTTAATATAGATTGTAAAGAGTTGGGGACCCAGCACTGACCCCTGCAGAACACCACTAGTTACTGATTGCCAGTCTGAGAATGAACCATTTATCCCAACTCTCTGCCTTCTGTTAGATAGCCAATCCTCTATCCATGCCAGAATATTACCCCCAATCCCGTGATTTTTTATCTTAAGCAATAATCTTTTGTGTGGCACCTTGTCAAATGCCTTTTGGAAGTCTAAATACACTACGTCCACTGGTTCCCCTTTATCCACCCTATATGTTACTTCCTCAAAGAACTCCAGCAAATTTGTCAAACATGACTTCCCCTTCATAAAACCATGCTGACTTTGTCCTATTAAATTATGATTATCTAAATGTCCTGTTACTGTCTCCTTAATAATGGACTCCAAAATTTTACCCACCACAGATGTTAGGCTAACCGGTCTATAGTTTCCAGCCTTCTGTCTACTGCCCTTTTTAAATAAGGGTGTTACATTAGCAGTTTTCCAGTCTGCCGGGACCTTTGCCGAGTCCAGGGAGTTTTGGAAAATTATTACCAATGCATCCACAACCCCTACCGCCACTTCCCTCAAGACCCTACTGTGGTAAACCACTGTTTGTATTCCACTGTGTACATGCCTGGACATGCCTCGGCTGACTCCTCCCACAAGTCCTAGTATAAAGGTGACTGCTCCCCAGCCCTTTGTATTTCTGGACCGGTCGACCACTCGAGGCAGACCTTCATTCTTTTGTTAATAAAAGCCTTTAGTTACTCTCTTAACTCTCAGTCTTTTATGAGTAATTGATAGCGCATCAATTTTATTAACAAAATTTTTATAATGGAGAAGATCCTTACACCAGCATGCCTGGACTTAGATCATCGGGAGGCGGACTCATCCACCAAGTTTACTCACTGGCTTAAGTGTTTCGAAAAATTCCTGACCGCCTCCGCAGCAATCCAATCGGACGAGGACAAACTGGATGTCCTGACCTCCAAAGTGAACCACCGAGTGTACTCGGTCATCCAAGACACGACCTCGTACGCGGACGCTATCAAGCTCCTCAAGGACCAGTACACGCGCCCAGTGAACGAAGTGTACGCCAGGCACCTTCTGGGGAGTCGTAAACAACAACCTGGGGAATCGACCGTTGATATACCTATCAATTCGTCCAATAAAAAGCGACGAGTTAGGAACGTAACTAAAGGTTTTTATTGACTAAATAACAGAGCCCACCCTCGTGGGTGATCGGGTCCAACAAGGAGGAATACCAGCCAGTCGACTACCTTTATACCTGGGCAGGTAGGTGGAGCCATGGGCGGAGTCGGAGGTGGTCAGCCCAGGTATAACAGCGCGACAAGAGGCGACCTCGTATAGTGATACAACAGTGAGAACAGTGAGAACAATACAACAGTGATAACTATAGTGTAACGATAGTGAACGATAAAAGTGGTTTACCACAACCGTGGAATACCTTCAGACACTGTCTGTGCTTGGCCGGGCCTGTGGTGGTAAGGATGTAAAGGCCGCCGTGTACACAGAGGAACTTATCCAGGACGCTTTTGTAGCGGGCCACAGATCCAATTACACCCGACAGCGACTGTTGGAGCAGAGTGACCTCGACCTCAACAAGGCCTCTGAACTCGCACTATCATTGGATGCAGCCTACCGGGGCATGGATGCCTACTCCTCTGCACCGTGGACGCCGCGGGGAATGACAGCCTGGGACACGGTAGGACCGCCTCATAGCGCCGTGCCACCCCAGCCACACCCCAGCAACGGCCCAACTACCGCAGCAGTGTCCCAAGGCCAGACAGCAGTGCCCCAAGGCCAGAAATGCTACTTCTGTGGCCAGGCAAAACACCCCAGAGCGCGCTGCCCGGCGAAAAACGCGATCTGCTCGGGCTGCGGGAAGAAGGGACACTACGCTAACGTCTGCAGGGCCAAAGCCACCCCGAACCCCAGCAGCGCCGCGTGTGGGCCATGCGGGCCGCCATCTTGGGCCTCCCCGGCCATGTGCGAACCACCGGTACAGCAGCCATTTTGGACGCCTCCAGCCACATGGGGATCATGGACGCCGCCATCTTGGACGACAGCCGGAACGCAGCAGGCCCCCAACACCGCCTCATCTGATACCCGCAGCGACACACCGACCCCTACGCTGGCATCCGTTACACTGGACCAAGCGAGACCGCACCAGCTGGCCAGTTCCACAATGGACATTAAGGTAAATGGCCACGATACAACCTGCCTTTTTGACTCTGGGAGCACGGAGAGCTTCATCCACCCCGACACGGTGCGGCGTTGCTCTCTCCCAGTCCTGCCTGCGCACCAGCGGATTTCTATGGCCTCCGAGTCCCAGTCGGCGGACATCGGCGGCTACTGCGTAGTGACACTCGTAGTAGACGGGACCGTGTACGATCATTTTAAACTTCTGGTCCTGCCCGACCTCTGCGCTGCCGTCCTGCTGGGGTTAGATTTTCAGTGCCACCTTAAAAGTGTTACGATGGCGTACGGTGGACCCCTACCCCCACTCACAGTCCGCAGCCAGCAGCTCCCAAATTGCCCGCCGCGCACCAGGTGCAACCTCTCCACACTCAGAGTCACCCCCCCCCCCCCCCCACTGTTTGCTAACCTCACCCCCGACTGTAAGCCCATCGCCACAAAGAGCAGGCGATACAGTGCCAGGGACAGGGTTTTCATTAAAACCGAAGTGGAGCGGCTCCTGAAGGAAGGGATTATTGAGGGCAGCACCAGCCCCTGGCGAACCCAGGTTGTGGTCGTTAAGACCGGCGAGAAGCAGCGCCTGGTCATCGACTACAGCCAGACAATAAATCGCTACACCCTGCTGGACGCCTACCCACTCCCCCGCATAGCTGATATGGTCAACCAGATCGCGCAGTACCGCGTCTTCTCGACCATTGACCTGAAATCAGCGTACCACCAGCTCCCTATCCGCCCTGAGGACCGCCAGTATACTGCCTTTGAGGCAAACGGCCGCCTCTACCACTTCCTTAGGGTTCCCTTTGGCGTCACCAACGGGGTCTCCGTCTTCCAAAGGGAGATGGACCGGATGGTAGATCAAAATGCGTTGCAGGCCACTTTCCCATATCTGGACAATGTAACCATCTGCGGCCGTGACTTGCAGGACCATGACGCAAACCTCGAAAAATTCCTCCGCACCGCCCAACTCCTGAACCTGACATATAACAAGGAGAAGTGCATATTCCGCACAAACCGCCTCGCCATCCTTGGCTGTGTTGTGGAACACGGAGTCATCGGCCCCGACCCCGACCGGATGCGTCCCCTTATGGAACTCCCACTGCCCCACTGCCTCAAGGCCCTGAAGAGGTGCCTAGGGTTTTTCTCCTATTATGCCCAGTGGGTCCCCTACTATGTGGACAAGGCCCATCCGCTGATCAAGTCCACCTCTTTTCCCTTGACGGCAGAGGCCCGCTTAGCCTTCCACCGTATCAAGGAAGACATTGCCAAAGCCACCATGCACGCAGTGGACGAATCCATCCCCTTCCAGGTGGAAAGCGACGCGTCCGACTTTGCCCTGGCCGCTACCCTCAATCAGGCGGGGAGACCCGTGGCCTTCTTTTCACGAACCCTCCAAGGCCCGGAGACCAGACACTCCGCTGTTGAGAAGGAGGCCCAGGCGATTGTGGAGGCTGTGCGTCATTGGAGGCACTACCTGGCCGGAAAACGATTTACCCTGCTCACTGACCAACGTTCAGTTGCTTTCATGTTTAACAACAAGCAGAGGGGCAAAATCAAAAATGATAAGATCTTGAGGTGGAGAATCGAACTTTCCACCTACAATTACGAGATCTTGTACCGGCCCGGGAAGCTCAATGAACCCCCGGATGCGCTATCACGTGGCACCTGCGCCAGCGCGCAGATCGATAGACTGCGGGCCCTCCACAATGACCTCTGCCACCCGGGGGTCACCAGGTTCTTCCACTTCATCAAGGCCCGCAACCTGCCTTACTCTATTGAGGAGGTCAGGACCATGACCAGGAACTGCCAAGTCTGCGCTGAGTGCAAACCGCACTTTTATAGACCAGACAGGGCCCACCTGATAAAAGCCACTCGCCCCTTCGAGCGCCTGAGCGTTGATTTTAAAGGGCCTCTCCCCTCCTCCGACCGCAATGTGTACTTCCTCAATATTATTGATGAGTACTCCCGTTTCCCGTTCACCATCCCCTGCCCGGACATGACCAGTGCCACGGTCATTAAATGTCTGAACGACCTCTTCACCCTGTTCGGTTTCCCCAGCTATATCCATAGCGACCGGGGCTCATCGTTTATGAGCGACGAACTCCGTCAGTACCTGCTAACTAGGGGTATTGCCACAAGCAGGACCACCAGTTACAACCCCCGGGGGAACGGACAGGTGGAAAGAGAAAATGCGACAGTTTGGAAGGCCGCCCTGCTAGCCTTAAAGTCTAGGGGCCTTCCAACCTCCCGCTGGCAGGATGTGCTCCCCGATGCGCTCCACTCTATTCGGTCACTGCTCTGCACTGCCACTAACGCCACCCCTCATGAGAAAATGTTTGTCTTCCCAAGGAAGTCCACATCGGGGACATCGCTACCGCCATGGCTGACATCCCCAGGGCCGGTCCTACTGAGAAGGCACGCGAGGACCCATAAAATGGACCCCCTGGTCGAGAGGGTCGACCTCCTCCACGCCAACCCCCAGTATGCTTACATTGCATACCCGGACGGGCGGGAGGACACAGTCTCCATAAGAGACCTTGCACCCTCGGGGGCCGCAGTAACCCACTACTCACTACCACCCCCCCCCATGATCCGATATCCAGCCCCAGCAGACGGCAGGCCTGGGCCCCGCAACCCGCTCGACATCTACGAGGACGACACGCCTGTGCCACAGCCCACGCAGGACTCGACGCCGGAAGCTCCACTACCCCTGCCGTCGCCACGCCGATCACAGCGGCAGACAAGACCTCCGGAGAGACTCCAATACACTAACTTTTAATACACTTCACCCCGCCGGACTCAATTTTAAACAAGGGGTGAATGTGGTAAACCACTGTTTGTATTCCACTGTGTACATGCCTGGACATGCCTCGGCTGACTCCTCCCACAAGTCCTAGTATAAAGGTGACTGCTCCCCAGCCCTTTGTATTTCTGGACCGGTCGACCACTCGAGGCAGACCTTCATTCTTTTGTTAATAAAAGCCTTTAGTTACTCTCTTAACTCTCAGTCTTTTATGAGTAATTGATAGCGCATCACCTACCTAGGATGTAAGCCATCAGGTCCAGGTGATTTATCCGCCTTGAGCCCCATTATTTTACCGAGTACCACTTCCTTCGTGATTTTGATCGTGTTTAGCTCCTCCCCCCCCCCCTTTATCTCAGCATGTGATAGCTGAAAACTACTTTGCACATAAAACCGCTCACTAGCATCTTTGTAAACAAAATTTAAACTTGCCCCATGGTGATCTGAAATGGGGTGAGAAGCTTGTTTTTCTGGTCACCTCTCTGCTCAATTTAATAGCTTCTGGGAAACCTTGATAATGCATTTTGTTTTTTTAGAAATGGAACGCAGGAGGGTTGCTAAGAGTTCTGTTTAAGGCTGTCACATAACATTAGCTGGCACTCGATTATTTTCAATCTGTCATAACATTGCCTTACCAGCAACACCTACTGGTGCAGTACCTTTGGGCTCCTGAAACCATTCACCTTTGATATATAATAGATGGGCGCGCTCAAGCAGGGACCCACATTCGCAGATTGCCACTCTCCCCATTTTACTTCTGCAGTGAGCTACATAGGATATACAGCACAGAAACAGGCCATTCGGCCCAACCAGACCATGCCAGTGTTTATGCTCCACTCGAGCCTCCTCCCGTCTTTCCTCATCTAAATCTATCAGCATAACCCTCTATTCCCTTCTCCCTCATATGCTTGTCTAGCCTCCCTTTAAATGCATCTATACTATTCGCTTCAACCACTCCCTGTGGTAGCGAGTTCCACATTCTCACCACTCTTTGGGTGAAGAAGTTTCTTCTGAATTCCCTATTGGATTTCTTGGTGACTATCTTATATTGATGGCCTCTAGTTATGCTCTTACCCACAAGTGGAAACATTCTCTCTGTATCTTCTCTATCAAAGTTTTTCATAATTTTAAACATGGTGTGGAGATGCCGGTGTTGGACTGGGGTGGACAAATGTAAGAAATCACACAACACCAGGTTATAGTCCAACAGGTTTATTTGAAATCACAAGCTTTCGGAGCGCTGCTCCTTCGTCAGGTTCACCTGACGAAGGAGCAGCGCTCCGAAAGCTTGTGATTTCAAATAAACCTGTTGGACTATAACCTGGTGTTGTGTGATTTCTTACATAATTTTAAAGACCTCTATTAGGTCACCCCTCAGCCTTTTTTCAAGAGAAAGGAGACTCAGCCTGTTCATCCTTTCCTGATAGGTATACCCTTGCATTTCTGGTATCATCCTTGTAAATCTTCTGCACACCCTCTCCAGTGCCTCTATATCTTTTTTATAATATGGCGACCAGAACTGTACACAGTACTCTAAGTGTGGTCTAACCAAGGTTCGATACAGGTTTAGCATAACTTCCCTACTTTTCAATTCTATCCCTCTAGAAATAAACCCTAGTACTTGGGTTGCTTTTTTATGGCCTTGCTAACCTGTGTCATTACTTTTAGTGAGCTGTCGAACCCTATTGGGTGGCATTGATGAGCAATGGGTTGGAGTGCCACATTCTGAGCTGCATCCGATGGAAGCTCCCAAGCACCATGAAAATCTGGACCTTCAATTTCCGAAGAATTCGCCTCCTTTATGTTGCTGGGGTGAAGTGGCCGTGAGCTTACCGAGTTAGTGGCTGCCATGACAAACCAGCAGGCATATATGCAGTTGCATTCATGATCAGCAGCTTGTATTGCTCTGCCTCAGGAGCAGTTTCCCAGAGTATCGTGGGGAAGTTGTATAGTCCTCCCGTTAGGTTCCACCTTCAGAAAAGTGTCCCCTCTGGTCACCAACACACACGGAATATGTCCGAGCCACAGAAGCAGTGCCGAGAAGGGCCTCAAGGCTAATCGCCAGTGTCAGAGTACAGAGTTATCAGGATAGGATAGAAGAAACTCAGGCTCCTCAGCCCGGAAGGGAGGCGAATGAGATAGGATCTTCTAGAAGTATCAAACATTCAGACTTGGGCTGATAAGTGGCAAGTAACATTCGCACCACACAAGTGCCAGGCAAGAGAGAGTCTAGTCACATCCCCTTGACATTCAACGGGATTATCACCAAATCCCCACCATCAACATTCTGGGGGGTCACCATTGACCAGAAAGTTAACTGGACCAGCCACATAAATACTGTGGCAACAACAGCAGGTCAGAGGCTGGGTATTCTGCGGCAAGTGGCTCAGCTCCTGATTCCCCAAAGTTCCCTTCCAAGTCACACACCGTCCTGATTTGGAAATATATCGTCGCTGGGTCAGAATCCTGGAACTCCCTACCTAACAGCACTGTGGGAGTACCTTCACCACATGGACTGCAGCGGTTCAAGGCGGCGGCTCACCACCACCATCTCAAGGGCAATTAGGGATGGGCAATAAATGCTGGCTTGGTCAGCGATGCCCATACACCACGAATGAATAAAAAAAAAAGGAAACGTAAATCTGCAGCACTATTTTAAGCTAAACCACAACAAGAGAACAAACTGGTAAAAGACAAGCTCAGGACTGTTGTTCGGACAAACTATTTCTCACAGAGTGACTAACACTTGAAATAATCTTCATGGTAGGATAGTAGAGGCAGAGGGGGAGAAATTCGGTATCGCCCCATTTGGGGCGCAATTATCGGCCGGGCGCAAAGATTAGCGCCTGGCGCTAATTATAGCCTCCGACTGCAAACTTGGCTTTTATCACCCCTGGAGGTGATTAGAGCGCTAAATCAGGTGCTTCACATCTGTCTTAAGGCGCAAAGGCCAAGGAGCGAGGTGCTAACTCTCAGCGCTGGCGAAGCTCATGTGATGTCAGTCAGCAATGGATCACAGACACACTGGCGCCGGCCAATTCTTAAAGGGGAGTTCTGATGAATGGTCATCGACCTGAAACGTTAACTCTGTTTCTCTCTTCACAGATGCTGCTTGACCTGCTGAGTTTCTCCAGCATTTTCTGTTTTTATCTTAAAGGGGAAGGTTTATCTTGGTCTCCATCTACATCCTGTTCATTGCAGCCTTGAGTCTCGGCCTGGAGAGACCTGTACGTCAAATCTGCTGGAAAGAACAATGGAGAGAACCAGGGAAAGAGCTCAGAGTGCAGCCGCCACAGTCTCTTCTAAATAAATACAAGGAAGGGCGGGTCAAAATGAACCTGCAAAGTGCTGCTCAGTATGCAAAACTCCTTCACACAGCGTTGAATCTCTCCAGAAGTCTCTCTCTCTCTCTCAGAATGCGTGGTGCAAAAATGTCACTGACAAAAAAAGGCAGGAAGCGGTCGCCTTTAAATAGTGCTCCCCCAGTCCCTTCCCGACTGCAAAATGCTCCCCTCAACCTGTCGTTGCTAGTGGCAGGCGTTAAGGCAGGGGGCGCCACTCAATTTCCAGTCCGGGGTGCTACCGGTGCGTTGCGCACTCGACTGACGTCACGATCTGCCGGCGCAGGAGATCGTGGCGGTAGTGTTTAGTGCCGCCGCAAAATGTCCGGTCAATTTCGCGAGAGGCGCGGATATCGCCGCGCCCGGGTGCTAGTTGGTTTGCGCCCCAATAAGCGCCCTCTTAAGGCGCTAACAGGTGGCGCTACCAACTGAATTTTTCCCCAAAAAACTCTCGGATCATTCAGAGGCAGTTAGGTGTTGTGATTGGGGAACCACATGGAAGGACGAGTTAGTTTGGTCCAATGGCCTCCTTTGTCTGTACTTATTATAGTGATGTAGGCTGTCTGCAGAACACTTGTTTATATTAAGTGCCAATGTTATAATTTTGGCTAAATATTATCAGGCCTGGTTTATCAGATTCTTAGCAGCACACACGTCTGGAGATATGGATTGATTTTCTCTGATTACGCCTCTGAGTCAGAAGGTTGTGGGTTCAAGTCCCACTTCAGAGACTTGAGCGCAAAAATCTAGGCTGACACTCCAGTGCAGTGCTGAGGGAGCGTTGCACTGTCGGAGGTGCCGTCTTTTGGGTGAGACATTAAAACGATGGCCCGTCTAATCCCTCAGGTGGACATAAAAAATCCCATGGCATTAGTTCGAAGAGGAGCAGGGGAGTTATCCCCGGTGTCCTGTCCAATATTTATCCCTCAATCAACATAACAAAAACAGTTTATCTGGTCATTATCACATTGCTGTTTGTGGGAGTTTGCTGTGTGCAAACTGGTTGCCGCATTTCCTACATTTCAACAGTGACTACACTTCAAAGTACTTCATTGGCTGTAAAGCGCTTTGGGACATCCTGAAGTCATGAAAAACGCTATATAAATGCAAGTCTTTCTTTACTCGTCGTTTCAAACTATTATTGTACTTCACGGTACAAATCATTGCTCCCCAAATGGAATCAGCACAATCCTAGCCATCAAATCTCCTGCTCATTAAACCGTATGGTTTTCAGATGACAGCATTTTTGGATTTTAATCCTCGTGATGTTCCAGAATTGCATTTACAACATCGTATCGCCCAGATTGTTGAGTGTGCTGGTGAGTATCGATCACTCTGCTATGGTTAACCAGCTGGGATTATGGGCAGCAATGTCGCACGCAGTCTGGGGGGTGGGGGCCGTCTCGGGGGGGGGCTCCGTCTCGGGGGGGGGCTCCGTCTCGGGGGGGGGGCTCCGTCTCGGGGGGGGGCTCCGTCTCGGGGGGGGGCTCCGTCTCGGGGGGGGGCTCCGTCTCGGGGGGGGGCTCCGTCTCGGGGGGGGGCTCCGTCTCGGGGGGGGGCTCCGTCTCGGGGGGGGGCAGTCTGGGAGTCTCCTCTGTGCTGCAACAAGCAGAATTGGACTCAGTGCCCAGGTGACCAAGGCATTGTACAGCTTCAGCATGATCTCTGGTCATTTTGACACATTTACTAGCAGCTTGATTACATCTGATTCTTTTGACCCATTTAAAAAAACACCTGAAAATCAGAAGGCCCATCTGTGGGCTTTGGCCCTTCGCCTTAGGTTTCTCAACTTAAAAAAGAGAGTCCTGCAATGCGCAGGCCATGACATTATACGCACTACACTGAAGTGATCACCTCACCCATCACAAATCTTCTTCACTTTGTGCCTCAGCTGCTCCCCTTGAAAGAAGATGATGAACACATTCTTCTGTACCTCCACGAGCTGTAAAACATAATAATCTATCATACAGACATCGAGAAGGACTAGAATTTATGCAGCACCTTATCACATCTCTCAGGAACTTCGCCAGCTGCTTCATGTGCAATCAAATACTTGGAATTGCAGTCACTGCTCTTGTGTTGGTATTCAAGGCAGCCAAAGTCTTAACAGCAACATGACGAATGATCAGTTAATCTATTTTTGCTGGTGTTGGTCAAGGGAGGAACATTGTCTAGGAAACTGGGAGAACTCCCTACTCTTCTTCAAATAATGCCACGGGATCTTTAAAGTCCACAATGCAGCACTCCCTCATTACTACACTGAAGTATCAGCCTGAATTATGCACCCACTTCTTGGCATTGGTCTAGAACCCACAACCTTCTAACTCAGATAGGAGTGTGCTACCAACTCAACCAAGCAGACACAAATGAGGCAGCTGCCCTCAGCTCATTTTACCGTGACTCTACTTCAAACCAGACCAGTTGCAGTGAGAACATAGAAAGAAAAAAACCCATAAATGCTAAAAACTTGAAGCAAGAACAGTGTGCGTCAGTCAACATCTGAAAAAGCAAAGACTGGTTAATGTTTTCAGACTTTCCTCTTTCTGAAGGTGTGTCTGCACTCTTGACCCATATCTCCTGCTACTTCCTCCCCTCTTTGTTTTGGTCACTTCCATTCAAGTGCTCTCCTTCTGGTCATGTCAATGGTGACAAACACTCTCCACCCAAAACATTAGCCTAGTGTTTAGGTTGAAGACTGGTCTGGAAATTGGATTGCGCCTGAATCAGGGCCTGATCCCAGTGCAGCAGGTGCCCAATGAGTCCAGTGGCAGGACCACGGCAAATCAAATTAATCCTCCAGCCCCATTTGTTGCGGGCGCCAGTCACGGCCCAGCGGCAGATCGACCATCCCGAAGATAGCAAGATCTGCTGACACCAGCAAGGTCCTCAGGAGACTCTGGTGGAGTGGGGGTGCGGCAATCAAAAGGAGGGTTTGCGGCAATCAAAAGGAGGGTGTGCGGTGGTCGGCAGTGCCCTGTGGATCTAATGTGGAGCTGAGAAGAGCACTCCTGCTGCACCTCCAGGATCCACAATTAGGAAAAAAGTCCAACTTACTTTTCAAGTTTGGCTGCAAAACACCTGAAGAAACTGGCCGCAGCGTGCGTGATGTATGCTGCGGTCATGCGCAATCCAATTTGCAAAGGGGGCCACAAACCGCCGTTAAACCCCGTTACCATATGCCAAGGGCCTAAGCATACAGTGGATACCGACAGAGGAGCCTTTACCAATATTACAGGCAGCGCACGGAATCAGCATGCGCACGTCGCCGGCGTATTGGACCCTTAGGCAGCTATTTTACACCCGTAAAACATGCACAGCGAGATCCCATTTCTAGGCCTGTGTGTTGATATTATTGTAACTTTGCATTACTAGTCAACTATTGGAAATTCCCCGACTGTTCCCTCTGACCTGCAGATGTTTGCATGATTGACAGCTGCATATAGTTAAAATGGCTAAATATTAAACAGCGCCGCTGGGGATTAACTTGGGGCTTCTTCCGATTAGCTACCGTAACTTCAGAGAAAACCCCAGATAGACACAAGCCTGGCCACATATTTTTAAGCTCGGATTTCTTTTTTCGTTTGTTTCTAACTGAACCATAGCAACAATTACTAGTCTCTCCATCAGGAACTTTTTTTTTTTTAAATTTGTGAAACAGATTTTAGCAAATACAAACTAGAAGGGAAAGGGACAAGTGACGGTCAATGCCTTGATTTTAAAATTCTAATCCTTGCGTTCAAATTCCTCCATGGCCTCACCCTCCCTATCTCTGTAACCACCTCCAACCCTGTAATGTATGTACCTTTATTAAGGGAGAGAACTACTTTTTACAGCTCCTGTATATTGTAGTACCGGCAGTGACCACACCTGTATATAAACCCTGAGTAGTGATCTGTACAGATAGTTCTAGAGTAACCCTCATTCAGTAAACACCTGTTGAATCGTTCCCTGCAGTCTTGTTGTCTAATTATTGAAGGACACAACATCAAGATACACGGATCTAACATTGGCGACGAGCAGATTCGAACCTACCTGCAACTCTGCATCACCTCCCAGGGATTCGCTCCTGGAGAACAGTGGAAGAAGGCCGAGTCCAGAAGCACGGGCGTCGACCACGGGCAACCCCCCAGTCATCCAGCGGAGATTTGAGCATCGCAGGGGAGGCTGTCGAGAGTCAGGCTTGGCATTCCAGTCACGGTGGTCCAGCGAAACGGGCTGGCAACAGGTACTGCGCAGACCCTTCCCGGACAGCGGCGGCTAGAGCCGACCGAGCGACACAGAAAAAGGCCGAGCAGCGTTGACGGGGGAGAGAGGGTAGAGCGCACAGGGCGCAGCCGGTGTTCAGGACCGAGCGGCGTCAACGGGGGAGAGAGGCGAGAGAGAGCAGAGCGCAGCCGGTGTTCAAGGGCCAAGCAGCGTCAACGGGGGAGAGGGGCGCGCAGGAAAACGTGCAGAGCGCAGCTGGTGTTCAAGGGCCGAGCAGCGTCAACCGGGGAGAGAGGCGCGCAGGAAAACGCGAGGTGCTGCCATTGCCACGAGGACCGCAGAGAGCGGCATTGGCAGCAGTGCAGGAGCAGCGCATGAAACCCACAGGGCATCGCCATTTGCCACGAGGACCGCTGAGAGCGGCGTTGGCAGCAGCGCGGGAGACACCATTTTAAGCCGCAGCGGGGAAGAAAGGAAAGCGCGGTAGACGCCATTTTAAGCCAGTCTAACCACACCCAAAAATGCCGAAGAGTGGCAGTATCACAGCGTTCGACAATGAAGTCGAAGATTGGACGACATATGTCGAACGCATAGAAGTATACTGCAAGGCGAATGAAGTGCCAGATGACAAGAAAGCGCTGGTATTGTTGAATTCAATGGGTGCAAAAACGTATGGCTTACTACGAAACCTAGTAACCCCAGAGAAGCCAGTAGAAAAGGATTTTGAAAACATAGTGCCAATCCTACAGGACCACTTAAACCCCACACCGCTGCTGATAGCAGAAAGATTTAAGTTTCACAAAAGGAACCAGCATAAAGATGAAAGTAATGCTGAGTATTTAACGGAACTGCGCAAGCTATTGAAACACTGCCAGTTTGGAACGGGACTAGCAGATACTTTAAGGGACAAGTTTGTGTGTGGGCTTCAAAGTGAAGGAACCCAGAAACGGCTTCTATCAGAAAAGGATCTTACGCTGGACAAGGCTTTCAGCATTGCAGTATCACATGAAGCAGCAGCACGGGGCGCTGCAGAGATACAACGGAGACCGCAAGAATATGGCACAAATGAAATGTCATACAGAACAGTGAAGTGCTATCGCTGCGGCAGAACAACACAGGACCATAATGATTGCTGGTTCAAGGACAAAGTGTGCAGACAGTGTGGAAAAGTAGGACACATAGCAAGAGTCTGCAGGTCGGGAAAGAAAACCAGCAGCAAGAAATCTCCACAGGAGAAGTACAAGAAGGTACATAAGGTGACGGAGAGTAGTTCAGACGAACAGAAAACTGATACAGACTCCGGAAGCAAGGAGCTGGGTTGTCTGAAACTACATAATGTGATCAAAACAGAGGATCACCAAACTATTTGGGTCACGCTCAAGATAGCAGGAGTCCAAGTGAAAATGGAATTCGACACAGGATCAGCCCTAACAGTCATAAACCGAAGGGACTACAAGCGGCTATTCTCACATATGCCCTTGAGAGATACAAAGATTGTCTTGAAGACGTACACGGGGCAAAAAGTCTACTCCAAAGGAAAAATAAGGGTGAACGTTATATAAAGCGGCAAGGAAACACCAAAAATGGACCTATATGTATTGCCAGATGGAGGACCACCACTACTAGGACGTGAATGGATCCGGAAGATACAGCTAGATTGGCATTCCATACAAGCACTGACTGTAGATGCCAAAAAGGATGACGACGTCACACCTGGACGACTGTCAAAAATGCTAACTGACACACAAGAAGTGTTCCAGGAGGGACTCAGAACACTAAAAGGCATAACAGCGACGATCAAAATAGAGGAAAATGCAAGCCCAAAGATTTTTAAGGCCAGACCGGTACCTTATGCGATCCGCCCAGCTGTCGAAGCAGAGCTGGAAGGTTTGGAACGTTCAGGAGTACTGTCCAAAGTGGACTGGAGCGAGTGGGCTACACCCATCGTTCCTGTAATGAAGAGGTCGTTGAGTAATACGCCTGGGGAACCAAAGAAGGTTCGCATCTGTGGGGATTTTCAGGTGACAGCGAACCCAGTCCTTCACACTGTACAATATCCGCTTCCGAGGATTGAAGATATTTTCGCCTCGCTATCTGGAGGGAAACGCTTCACTAAGATTGATCTGGCCCAGGCGTACCTGCAAATGGAGGTAGAAGAAGCCTCGAAACAGTACCTCACGATCAACACTCATAAAGGTCTCTACCAATACAACCGGCTGGTGTTCGGGGTAGCATCAGCTCCGGCTATTTGGCAAAGGGCAATGGAACAAGTCCTGCAAGGGATTCCAGGGACCCAGTGTTATTTGGACGACATCCTGGTCACGGGCAAAAATGACAGTGATCACCTCGCCAACCTGGAGCAGGTGCTCGCTAGATTGAAGGAATATGGGCTCCGAGCTAATCGCCACAAATGCGAGTTTTTCCAGAAGCAGATCTCGTATTGTGGCCATGTTATTGATAAAGAGGGGTTACATAAGTCCCATGAAAAGATTGAGGCAGTAGTCAAGGCTCCAGCACCGGAAAATGTGTCACAACTGAGGTCGTTCCTTGGGCTGGTGAACTACTACCATAAGTTCTTGCCGAATTTGTCTACCGTACTACACCACTGAACACCCTACTGCAAACGGGGGTACCATGGAAGTGGAGTGACGAATGTAAACGAGCTTTCCAGAAGAGCAAAGCATTGATCACATCAAAAGAGGTGATGGCTCATTTCAACCCAGCACTACCAATTCGGTTGGCGTGTGATGCATCACCCTATGGCATTGGAGCGGTGCTGTTGCACAAATTCCCGGACGGCTCGGAGAGGCCAGTAACCTTTGCGTCTCGGTCACTAACCTCAGCCGAGCGTAACTACGCCCAGATTGACAGGGAGGCCCTCAGCCTAGTGTGGGGAGTGAAAAAGTTCAATCATTATCTGCACGGGCAGAAGTTCACCTTGCTGACTGACCACCAACCACTTGTCTCCATCTTTAATCCAAAGAAGGGCGTTCCGGTGATGACTGCGCAACGGCTACAAAGATGGTCCCTTTTTCTAGGGGTGCACCAATATGAAATCGAGTATAAGGGCACGAAACAGCATGGAAATGCTGCTGGGCTATCACGCCTGCCACTGCCTACTGCAGAGGAAGCACCAGCAGTGGATCCTGTCGAAATATTTTATTCGACTATAATTGAATGCTTGCCAGTAACTAACGCTGGTATAGAGAAGGAGACCCGAAATGACCCGACACTGTCTCGGGTATATGATTTGACGGTGAAGGGATGGCCAGCATATGGCGACTCACTGTTGCCAGCATTCTCATCCAGAAGAGAACAGCTGTCAGTATGCCAGGGGACCTTGATGTGTGGATCCCGAGTGGTAATTCCACCCAAGTTAAGGGAGAGAGTGCTCAATGAGCTTCACGAAGGTCATCTGGGAGGGGTGAAAATGAAAAGCCTTGCTAGGGCTTATGTGTGGTGGCCGGGGATCGATCAGCAAATCGAGGACCTGACAAAGAGCTGCTCAGGATGCCAGAAGGTCCAAAATGCACCACCACATGCCCCTCTACACCCATGGGAGTGGCCCTCATCTCCATGGCAACGGGTGCATATTGATTTTGCTGGTCCATTCATGGACTCAATGTTTTTAATAGCCGTGGATGCGCACTCAAAATGGCCTGAGGTGATCAAAATGTCCTCCACCACCACGGAGAAAACTATTGCAGTCCTACGGACCATTTTTGTCAGGAACGGCTTGCCAGAGCAGATTTGCTCTGATAACGGACCACAGTTTGTGTCCGAAGAGTTTCGAAGATTTATGAAAAGGAATGGGGTAAGGCATTACACATCCGCCCCGTATCATCCAGCCACAAATGGATTGGCTGAGAGGTTCGTACAAACCTTTAAAAAAGCAGTAAAGGCCATGTGCGATGACGACATTCCACTGCAGCTTAAGGTGGCCAATTTCCTGTCAGCCTACAGAAATGCGACACATGCAGTCACCAACCAGGCCCCGGCTATGATGTTCTTTAACCGAAGGTTGAGATCTCGTCTGGATTTGCTCAGACCAAATGTACGAAGAGATGTTGAGAGTAAGCAATTCCAGCACATCAATGAGAAGCCGACAAGGAGCTTCAATGTAGGGCAACCAGTCTTGGCCCGCGACTACCGAACAGAGAAATGGCAACCAGGAACGATATGCACACGGCAGGGGCCACTAATGTGCACAGTGGATGTTGGGGAGAACATTGTGAGACGCCATGCTGACCAGATCCTAGAGTCACAGGAACGAGTCAACCCCATGTCTCGGCCATACGTACCTGGTGAGGAACCCGACGTGCAGGTCGCATCTACCTCAGAAACAATAGCATTGGAAGCTGATGAATCAACTGACGACAGGATGCTACAATCGCCTCCGCACCAAGAGCGAGGCACTCGGGAAAGGCGTTATCCAGAAAGAATCAGGAAGCCTCCCCAAAGACTGAATTTATAAATAGACTATTTTCAGCTAATGTTGCATGTTAAAAGTGTTAATTGTAATTAGTTTGATATTTAATTGTTAAATGAATGTTATGGTACTGTTAATCTAAAAGGGGAGGAATTGTAATGTATGTACCTTTAAGGGAGAGAACTACTTTTTACAGCTCCTGTATACTGTAGTACCGGCAGTGACCACACCTGTATGTAAACCCTGAGTAGTGATCTGTACAATTAGTTCTAGAGTAACCCTCATTCAGTAAACACCTGTTGAATCGTTCCCTGCAGTCTTGTTGTCTAATTATTGAAGGACACAACATCAAGATACACGGATCTAACAAACCCTACAACCCTCCAAGATATCTCCTCCAAATCTGGCTTCTTGTGCCTCCCCCACTTCCTTTGCCCCACCATTGGCAGCCATGCCTTCAGCTGCACGGGACGGGAGGACGGACGAAGTTACATTTATGTAGCGCCTTTCACAACTTCATGATGTCCCAAAGCACTTTACAACGAATTAAGTATTTTTTCGTCACTTTTGTAATGTTGGAAACGAGTTAAGCTATTTGCGCACAGCAAGCTCCCACAACAGCAATGAGATAATGGCCCAGAAATTCGGGTCTCCACGGGCGAGTACGCATGGGGTACTCACCCGTAAGCCCAATGGAAGTGCCGGTTTTGTGCATGCACTGCGCATGCGCGGGAAACCGGCACTTCCGTTCCCCTGAAAGAAAGGGTTCAGAGGTGGAACGCGTGCGCCGGAGAGGCAGCGCGTGCGCATCGAACTTACGTTTTTTTGCAGGTTTTTCCGGGAGGGGAAGTCTCCAGGAGTTACACTTGTAAAAAGCAGGCGCAAGGCCTGCTTTTTACAAGGTAAGTGGTGAATTAATTAAAATTAAAACATTTTTTCCACAGGTTTATTATTTTTAAATACTTTAAAAGAAAGGTAAGTTTATTTTTAGCCCAGTTAGAAAGTGTAATTAATTTTTTCAAAAATTTAAATTATTGTTTAAAATAGTTATTTCATGTAATTTATAGTTATTTTAAAAATGTGATTAAAAAAAATTTTTTTTTGAAGATTTAGTGATGTTTTGGGGCTTATAGTATTTATAGTTCCTGTCAAACTTATGAATGAAGCATTCCCTGCTACCATTGGCTCTCCATGGCCCTCATGATCCCAGGGGACGCTTCGAACTAACTGCGCCCCTGGGATACGCAAGCACTGCGCACCGGCAGTTGGAGCAGGCCCAGGATCGGAATCCCACGCGGGCCCACAGCTCAACGGCTGGCGCGCTAGGTAAGTGCAGGTCGGGGGTTGCACCCGTGGGAAGCCCCCGACCCGAATTTCTGGGCCATTGAGCAGATAATCTAGCGATGTTGGTTGAGGGATAAATATTGGCCAGGACATTGCAAATTATTGTTGAACAGCGTTGAAGAAACAAATACACAATGAAGGGAAGAGCAATTTTCTGATGAAGAATCTGCAACCAAATGGTTAATCTCTCTTCAGATTTCTAACACAAAGTTTTTTCTATCAATCGCTACATTAGAATTGCTATTAAAAGATTGTGCCAGTTCCCATTCTTCAGTTAATTTAAGAATTACTTACAGTGCTTGGATCTTCCAAGGGAACTTCCATCTCGGACTGCTTCAGGTAGACATTCCCTCTGCAAGCTCTCCAGAGCAGGCGCTCGAAGGCAGCCATTCTCTCCCTCCGGATCACACCAGCTATAAACCTGAAACATCCAGTAACAAAAAATTACCTATCAACATCTTGGGGAAATCTTTAAATTATGGCGTGGGATCGTACTTTTAGACATGTACAACATGTTAACTTTGCTCCTGTTCAGTTATTGGAGTTACAGGGCTATGGTAAGGCATAATGTACGTTCAGAGGCGCCACAGCAGGGAGTTAGGAGCATGTGGAGAAAGACAGAGAGAGAGAGAGAGAGAGAGAGAGAGAGACAGATAGACAGACAGACAGAGGAGGCAGTGTGAGAGAGGGACAGAGGGAAAGAAAGAGAGAGAGGCAGAGAGAAAGAGAGAGCGAGAGAGAAAGAAAGGGAGAAAGAGAAAGAAAAAGAGAAAAAGAGAGAAAGAGAAAGAGAAAGAGAGAAAGAGAAAGAGGGGCAGAGAGAGAGACAGGGAGAAAAAGAGAGAGGGGGACAGAGAGAGAAGGGCAGAGAGCGAGAGAGAGAGAGAGAAGGAGAGAGAGAGAAGGACAGAGAGAGAGAGAGAGAAGGGCAGAGAGAGAGAGAGAGAGAGAGAGAGAGAGAGGGGGAAGGAGAGAGAGAGAGAAGGGCGGAGGGAGAGAGAGAGAGAGAGAGAGAGAGAGAAGGGCAGAGAGGGAGAGAGAGAGAAAGAGAGAGAGAGAGAGAGGGGCAGAGAGAGAGAGAGAGAGAGAGAGAGGGGCAGAGAGAGAGAGAGAGAGAGAGAGAGGAGTCAGAAAGACAATCCCCCAATGCTGCTTCTGTGAAGGGGCACCGAGCAGGTCACCCCTCCCCCACCTGCCACAGGCAAACCAATTCAGAAGTAAACTGGGAGATTACATGTGATTAAATTTCACTCTATATGAATACAAACCATACTTAATCTTACTGGATTTAATTTCTTATTAAATTAGCAGACAGCAGGCAGTGTACTGAATTCTTACAAGTTTTGTTGACAAATACGATCAATTTTAAACATCCTTTGCTCTACACTGTTCTTCTGTTAATCACCTGGGTGTCAAACAGGCATGGAAACCCATCACCCAAGTCTCCAACACAAGCTCGACAGAGATCTACATGGGTAGAGTTTCTGTTTGCCCAATAAGGAGAGCTGAGCATGCTCTCTCCCTGTAGAGACACTCCCCACTCACTCAAGTCCAGAGAGCTTAGGTTAAGAACATAAGAAATAAGAGCAGGAGTAGGCCATACAGCCCCTCGAGTCTGCTCCGCCATTCAATAAGATCATGGCTGATCACTGACCTCAATGCCACTTTCCCGCTCGATCTCCATACCCCTTGATTCCCCTAGAGTCCAAAAATCTATCAATCTTAGCCTTGAATATACTCAACGACACTGCCGCAGAGGGCTGTGAATGCTGAGAATTCCAAAGATTCACAACCCTCCGAGTGAAGAAATTCCTCCTCATCTCAGTCTTAAATGGCCGACCCGTTATCCTGAGACTATGCCCCCTAGTTCTAGACACTCCAGCCAGGGGAAACAACCTCTCAGCATCGACCCTGTCAATCCCCTTCAGAATCTTGTATGTTTCAATGAGATCACCTCTCATTTTTCTTAGCTTCAGAGAGTATCGGCCCAATCTACACAATCTCTCATCACAGGACAGCCCTCTCATCCCAGGAATCAATCTAGTGAACCTTCGTTGCACCACCTCCAAGACAAGTATATCCTTCCTTAGATAAGGAGACCAGAACTGTGCACAGTACTCCAGGTGTGGTCTCACCAAGGCCCTGTACAATTGTAGCAAGACTTCCTTACTCTTATACTCCAACCCCCTTGCAATAAAGGCCAACATGCCATTTGCCTTCCTTATTGCTTGCTGTACCTGCATGCTAGCTTTCTGTGTTTCTTGCACGAGGACACCCAAATCTCTCTGAATACCAACATTTAAAAGTTTATCACCATTTTAAAATATTCTGTTTTTCTATTCTTCCTACCAAAGTGAATAATCTCACATTTCCCTACATCATACTCCATCTGCCACCTTACTGCCCACTCACTTAGTCTACCTATAACCCTTTGCAGGTTCTTTGTGTTCTCCTCACAGCTTACTGTCCCACCTAGCTTTGTATCGTTAGCAAACTTGGATACATTGCATCTAGGTCATTAATATAGATTGTAAATAGCCGAGGCCCCAGCACTAATCCTTGCGGCACCCCACTAGTTACAGCCTGCCAACCTGAAAAAGGCCCATTTATCACACTCTCTGTTTTCTGTCCATTAACCAATCTTCTATCCATGCGATTATATTATCCTCAACACCATGAGCTCTTATCTTGTGCAATAACCTTTTATGTGGCACCTTGTCGAATGCCTTTTGGAAATCCAAATATACTACATCCACTGGTTCCCCTTTATCTACCCTGCTAGTTACATCCTCAAAACACTATGATAAATGTGTCAAACACGATTTCCCTTTCATAAAACCATGTTGACTCTGCCTAATCATGTTATGATTTTCTAAGTGTCCTGATGCCACTTCCTTAACAATGGATTCCAGCATTTTCCCGATAACTGATGTCAGGCTAACTGGCCTGTAGTTCCCAGTTTTCTCTCTTCCCCCCTTTCTTGAATAGCAGGGTTACATTTGATACCTTCCAATCCGCTGGGACCATTCTAGAATCTAGGGAACTTTGTAAGATCAATGCCAATTCTATTTTTCCCTTTTTATCAATTTTTTGTTCATCCTTTGCTGGTTTCAGCAACTCTCCCAATCCGCAGGCTTACTACTATTCTTTGCAACATTATAAGCTTCTTCTTTCAATCTAATGCTATCCTTAACTTCTTAATTAGCTATGGATGGATCACTTTCACCGTGGAGTTTTTGTTTCTCAATGGAATGTATTTTTGTTGAGAATTATGAAATATTTCTTTAAATGCTAGCCACTGCTTATCTACCGCCATACCTTTTAATCTATTTTTCCAATCTACCTTAGCCAACTCACCCCTCATACCTATGTAATTGGCTTTATTTAAATTAAAGACTCTAGTTTCAGACTTAGGCAAGTCACTCTCAAACTTAAAGTGAAATTCTATCATATTATGATTACTCTGCCCCAGAGGATCCTTTACTATGAGGTTGCTAACTACCCCTGTCTCATTACACAATACAGGATCTAAAATAGCCTGTTCCCTGGTTGGTTCCATGACGTATTGTTCAAGGAAACAGTCTCGAATGCATTCCATGAACTCGTCCTCCAGACTACCTTTGTCAATTTGATTTGTCCAGTCTATATGAAGATTAAAGTCCCCCACGATTATCACATTACCTTTGTTACAAGCTCCTACTATTTCTTGATTAATATTCTGTCCAACGGTATAGCTACTGTTGGGGGCCTATATACTACTCCCACGAGTGTTTTCTGCCCCTTGTTATTTCTTATCTCCTCCCATTCTGATTCTACTTGCTGATCTTCTGAGCCGAGATCCTTTCTCTCTACTGTCCTTATGTCATCCTTTATTATCAGGGCTACCCCACTTCCTTTTCCATTCTGCCTGTCTTTTTAAAATGTCAAGTACCCTGGAACATTTAGTTCCCAACCTTGGTCACCTTGCAACCACATCTCTGTAATGGCTATTAGATCAAACCCATTTATCTCTATTTGTGCCACTAGTTTTTCTATCTTGTTACGAATGCTTGATGCATTCAGATAAAGAGACTTTAATTTAAATGTTTTACCATTATTCCCTGCTTTGACCTTTCTCTCTGTCCCTTCCTGTCACACACTGCTCATTTTTACCCAAATCGCTACACTGCTCTATTACCTTGACCTTTCTCTTTAGATTTCTAAATTTCCCCTCACCTTTCCTTTTGTTTTTTTAAATGCTGTTCTTTAATAGTTATGAAAATATCAGAGGTGGGTAAAAAGGGCTGTTTGATTAACAGTCAAGAATCATCCGATTGGGTAACAAAGAGCCTGTTCGTTTTCAATTGGCCATGGGAAGGTGGTGCGCTGTGAGGAGTGACATGCCGGGCGACCAATGGCGGAGGCGTGGGGGTGGGGCATTTGGAGGCAGGTCATGTGATGAGACGTCCAGAGTTGGCAGCCCTACCAATGCTCTGCGGGCTTCTCGCTGGATGAACTCCAGCAGTGACAGGTTCCACATGGCCAAAAACAATATTTATTTTTCAATGTGGTAATTTTAAAGTACATATAGTAGTCTATTGCCTGGACACAAAGGCCAGAACACCTTGGAATCGGCTGAAGTATGCAGAGCTAACCAAAACTGCAGCCGGCAGCTGTGCCAGGTCATTGTTGGACTTCACTTACCCCAGCCTGCCAGGAGCAATCACCGCAGACGCAGTCTGCAGTTCCAGTAGGTGTATTGTGTCTTCGCTGAAGAAATCGTCAGTTAAATTCGCTTCAGTCTGCAAAGAAGAAATTCTGTTCACATCTGCGGCAGAACAATCTAATGCAACTTGAAACAATGCTCGGGATGGGGGGGCGGGCGTGTGGTTTTCTGCCGAACCACTAAAATTGAGTGATTGGTGGCTGGGGAATCTTGTGCTTTTCTCTGTGCCGCTGTTTAATGCCAGGACATCCCGCTTAAGACAGGGCAGTAGAGAGGTCTGTGTATGGGAAGGCCTTTTTGTTCAGATGTCTCTCTGGGAGCTGTAGCTTTTTGTGGGTCTATGATTATGTCATCGCAAGCACTTTTGGCAATGTAACTGGAACATGGATGGTGTTCTGCTGCTTACAGAAGCGCTAAATTTCTGTTCACTGTGCCCGCATAGTGCAACCATAAAAAAATACAATAAAATGGGCACAATTTTCCCTTCGCTCCTGTCGGGGAGCTCGATAAGGAGGGAGATTGTCCCCCAAATAACCGATGAGCTGTGCAAATTTTTCACAGAGTTGATCACAACCTAAAGTTTGACACTCCCCTTTCAAGAGGTGGTATCAATTCACACAGCAGCAACTGAGAGCAGATTGTTTTTTAGATTTGTTCTTGGAACATGGGTGACATTAGCAAGACAACAACAACAACTTGCAATTATATAGCACCTTCAATGTAGGAAAACGTCCCAAGGCACTTCACAGATACGCAATCGTACAAACTTTAACACTGAGCCAATGAAGAAGATATTAGGGTGGGTGCCCAAAAGCTTGGTCAAAGAATTAGGTTTTAAGAAGGGTCTTCAAGGAGGAGAGATAGGTGGAGAGGAGTGGAGTGGAGAGAAGGATAGGGTGCTCCAGTCCCTGTGTTCTTGAGTTTATTAATTTTTAAATATTCATTGTGGTGGTATGGACATCATTGGCAAGGCTGGCATTTATTGCCCTTCCCTGGTTGCCCTTGAGAAGGCGATGGTGGGTATTCTTCTTGAACCACTGGAGTCCATGGGGTGAAGGTACGCCTACAATGCTGTTGGGTAGGAGTTTGACCCAGCGACAATGAAGGTACGGTGATATATGTCCAAGTCAGGGTGCTGTGTGATTTGGAGGGGAACTTGGAGCAGCTGATGGTGCTCCCATACACCTGCAGCTCTTGTCCTTCTAGTTGGTGGGGGTCGCAGCTTTGGTAGGTGCTGCAAGAAAGTCTTGGCAACTTGATGCAGTGCATCCTGTAGACAGTACACACTGCAGCCACGGTGCGCCGGTGGTGGATATTTTAACAAGAGATTTTTTCCTGTCTTTTTGATTGTTTTCCCAGACTCGGGAGAAGAATTCCTCCGTGAAATCGTAAAATTATACAATTATAATCCAGCATTCCAGTGCTATTTGTATCTCAGGGTACTATTGGTGCTTAAGGTTACCTCAAAGAAGTCCTGTGTTTTTTTCAGCAGGTGTTTGAGCTCAGTGAGTTCCAGAAAGTTCTGTTTGAGAGTCTGCTGGTTCTGATTCACCTCACTCAGATCATGCTCTAGCTTTTCCAGAACTACCTGTGAAAGGATACAACAATGCATGAAGAGTGAGTCTTTCAGTTAACTCTCACCTAACTACTCAATCACCCATCACAGCAATGCATGGAGAGGGTAATTGAGAGCACGAATGCCATTCCACAAAAACGTAAATCATAGCCTCACAGATATTTCAATGCAAGAGGCCCGTACTGCCTGTACCAGTTCTAGTCCCTGGTTGAAGCTACTGACTCCAACCTTGCCCCTGCTCTTTCCCTGTACCATTTAATGTTTTTCGTCTTCAGATAATTTGCCTTTAAAAAACAGTGGAGAGAAGGGATGCAAAGATGATGACCTTGAGGTGTGTTTGCTGCGAGATGTTCACAATTGAGAAAGGCAGATATAAGAGAGGGGTGAAGAGATGTGGAAACTGTCTGTTAATCAGCAAGCTTAAAGACAGAGTTACAGCATTAGAGTGAAGCAGAAGGCAGCGGAACGTATGGAGGCAGACAGAAGTGAGGAGATGTTTGAGGGCGAGTGGATAGTACTAGGTTCAGTAAGGGAGTTATCTGAGCCAAGTGATACAGACAGACCTTTTGACCTGGACCTGGATATTGGAATACAGAGTAGAATTTCTAAATTTGCCGATGACACCAAACTTGGGGGTGTGGCAAACAGTGAGGATGATACCAATCGACTGCAACAGGACATAGAAAGGCTAGCAGAATGGGCAGACAAGTGGCAGATGGAATTTAATACAGAGAAGTGTGAAGTGATGCATTTTGGCAGAAGGGACAGGGAGAGGCAATATACACTTAATGGCACAGTTTTAAAGAGTGTGCAGGGACAGAGGGACTTGGGAGTTAATGTGCATTGGTCCCTGAAGGTGGCAGGACATATTGAGAGAGTGGTTAGCAAAGCATATGGGATCTTGGGCTTCATAAATAGAGGTATTGAGTACAAATGTAGAGAAGTTATGCCGAATCTTTATAAAGCGCTGGTTAGGCCACAACTGGAGTATTGCATCCAGTTCTGGTCACCACACTTTAGGAAGGATGTGAAGGCCCTTGAGAGGGTGCAGGGGAGATTTACCAGAATGGTTCTGGGGATCTTAGCTACAAGGACAGGTTGGAGAAGCTGGATTTGTTTTCATTAGAGCAAAGGAGGTTGAGGGGTGATTCGATAGAGGTGTACAAGATTATGACGGGGAAAGGCTGTTCCCACTAGTTGATGGTACAAGGACTAGGGGACACACATTTAAGGTTTTGGGCAAGAGATACAAGGGTATGTGAGGAAAAACTTTTTTATGCAGCGAGTGGTGAGGACCTGGAACTTGCTGCCGAAGGAAGTGGTGGAAGCAGACACACTCAATGTTTTCAAGGGGAGACTGGATAGGCACTTGAGGGAAATAAACTTGCAGGGCTACGGGGATAGAGCAGGGGAATGGGACTGACTGGATTGTTCTACAGAGAGATGGCACAGACTCGATGGGCCAAATGGCCTCCTTCTGTACCATTATGACTCTATGACTCTAGTATCAGACCTTGAGAGGGACGTTCAGGGATTGGAGATGGAGAACAGTACAATCAGGAACAGCATTGTCATGACAAAGGAATAATTGCTGAAAGAAGCCAAGGTACTGGAGATGCTTGTTTATAAAACAAGCAAGAAATATCAGAAACTCTGTGAAGTTACCCAAGAGATTGCACTAGCGAAGAGATACCAGGCACTGTCCAACACTGCAGAAGGATACAAAGTCCCAGAAGTAAAGAGTACAGCCTGGACAAAGACACACTTTGCAGGTCACGGAGAGATTGTAGTCATAGATGATTCTTTGCTCAGATAAGTGGATAGCCAGGTGTGTCGTAAAGACAATACATTTCCCTACATTGCATCAGTGACTGCACATCAGAAATACTTCATTGGCTGTAAAGCACTTTGGGATGTCCCAAGGTCATGAAAGATGCTATATAAATGCAAGACCTTTCCTATACAGTATCATGAACTGCCTGCATACTGAGGAAAGGTCAGATGGATACTGAAGGGACAGGTAGTGACTCAATAGTAATGAAAGGAGAAGAAAGGCAGACTTGCATTTATGTAGCACCTTTCATGACCTCAGGTCGTCCCAAAGCGCTTTACACCCAATGAAGTACTATTTTCTTTGAAGTGCAGTCACTGTTGTAATGTAGGAAACGTGGCAGCCAATTTACACATAGCAACGTCCCATAGACAGCAATGAGATAATGACCAGATAATCTGTTTTAGTAATGTTTGTTGAGGGATGAATATTGGCCACAACAGCGGGGAGAACTCTCCTGCTCTTTTTTGAAATAGTGCCATTGGATCTTTTACATCCACCTGTGAGGGCCTTGGTTTAACATCTCCTCCAAAATGTCCACGTAGGGATAAATGTCACAAGGAGAAACATGGAGGCCTTAAAAGCCACAGATGACAGAATTGGCTCAAAATTCAAAGATAAAAGACGCACAGTAATGTTTTCATGTACATTCAGTGTGTTTGGGGAAAGAAAGGAGTTCACCTTAAGAATTTGAAAGATAAATGAGTAGCTGGCAGCGAGGTATGAGAAAAACAGTGTTATCTTCATAAATAACTGGGAATCTTTCCAGAATAGGAACTAGTGCAGGAGAGACGGGCTACACCTAAACTAAGTCAGGACAAAGAGACTTGGGAAGAATATTGAGGCAGCAATAGAAAATGATTCAAACTAGACAGGTTGGGGGGGGGGGGGGGGGGTACAGGATTCCAAACAAGGCAGATTGCAGGGGAGAAGGTTGTCAACAGGTAGGTATGGACACAGATACCCAGCAAGAGACACATGAATGAGAAACCAGGAATAGGCAGGCATGGGGGAATGTAATCAACAAAGCCAACAGGATGTTGAACTACATAACCAAGACAGTAGAATACAAGTCAGAGGAGGTAAGCATCAAATGCTATAGAGCTCCTTAAATATTGCATTCAGTTCTGGTCACCAAGAATCAATGGATACGTTCAGAGAAGAAACAGGAGGCTGATTCCTAATGTCAGGAGTCGGAGTTATGAGAAAAGACTGGAGAGACTTGGGTTTGTCAGCCACAAAGACAGGCAAGTGAGAGCTGATCTTATTGAGGTGTGTAAGATAGTTAGGGATATAAAAAAAGTTAACCCAGAACATTACTTTAAATTAAACTGTGAGAATAGAACTAAGGGGACAAAGATTCAAAGTAAAGAAGGGTACTTTTAGGACAGGTATCAGTAATTTCTTCGTACAGAGAGTGATCAAGGCGTAGAATAAATTTGCAAATAGAATAGTGGAGGCAAAAACCCTGGAACAATTGGAAACTATAATTGAGGGGATGTTAGGATATCTCTGGATGAGTGAATCAACTGTGCTCAATGGTCAATGTGGGGTATAATATACCCCCAATAGAGAGAAACTTGATGGGGGAGAAATTTGGTCAGCAAGCGACTATGGGCATGAAATGGGTGGCCCGACTTCTATGAGATCTGGAAGAGGTCACCTGAGGATCACCCAAAAATTGGTCCTTGGGCTTCATTACCTTGAAACTGCCGAGCTGTTAGGGTACAAGAGATAAGAATTTTTCCTGAGGACTTTTGGTTCCCTGTTTTTCCTACATGCTTCCAGCAGATGTTTCCATGGAGAACCTTGCCACATAAATTTTCATCAGTCTCAATTAAAAGATTTTGGAAGCTACTAAGATTTTGGGCTCTATTTTTGGCACAATCTAAATATTGTATAAGTCAAGTATTGTACAACTAATTACTTGCTCGATGTCTTCCACTTCTGTGAAATTATCTCATTTGTAAATAAATTCAACTAATTGTTTCAGTTTGAATGATATGGATATAGAACGTTATAAAAAGGATAGCGAGGCACTGGAAAGGCTGCAAGAAAGGTTTACAAGGATGATATAGAAATGCAAGGTTATACCTCAGGAAAGGATGAACAAGCTGGGTCTCTTTTCTCTTTTAAAAAAAAAAGGCTGAGGAGTGACCCAAGAGGTCTTCAAAATTCTGAAAGATTTTGATAGAGTAGATACAGAGAGAGCATTTCCACTTGTGGGGAAGAGCAAAACTATAGGACATCAATAAAAGATAGTCACCAAGAAATCAAATATGGAATTCAAAAGAAACTTCTTTACCCAGAGAGTGGCGAGAATGTGGAACTCGCTACCACAAGGAGTGGTTGAGGTGAATAATGGCCCAGAAATTTGGGTCGGAGGCTTCCCGCGGGTGCAAGCCCCCGACCTGCACTTACCTTGCGCGCCGGCCGTTGAGCTGTGGGCCCACGTGGGATTCCGATCCTGGGCCTGCTCCAACTGCCGGCGCACAGTGCTTGCGTATCCCAGGGACGCAGTTAGTTCGATGCGTCCCCTGGGATCACGTGGGCCATGGAGAGCCAATGGTAGCAGGGAATCTGTATTCATAGATTTGACAGGAAGACCTGTCAAATCTATGAATACAATTCAGCCCCAAAACATCACTAAAACTTCAAATAATTTTTTTTTAAATCACATTTTTAAAATAACTATAAATTACATAAAATAACTATTTTAAACAATAATTTCAATTTTTGAAAAAATTAATTACAGTTTCTAACGGGGCTAAAAATAAACTTACCTTTCTTTAAAGTATTTAAAAATAATAAACCTGTGGAAAAAATGTTTTAATTTTACTTAATTCACCACTTCCATTGTTAAACGCAGGCCTTGTGACTGCTTTTAACAAGCGCAGCTCCTGGAGACTTACCCTCCCGGAGAAACCTGGAAAAAAACGGAAGTTCCAGGCGTACGCGCTGCCTCTCCGGCGCACACGTTCGACCTGTGATCCCCTTCCTTTAAGGGAACGGAAGTTCCGGTTTCCTGCGCATGCACAGTGCATGCACGAAACCAGCACTTTCGTTGGGCCTACGTGTGAGTACCCAGCGCGTACTCACCCGTGGAGACCTGAAGTTCTGGCCCAATACAAGATGCATTTAAGGGGAAGCTAGATAAGCAAATGAGGGAGAATGGAATAGAGGGTTATGCTGATAGAGTTGGAGGAGGTTTGAGTGGAGCATAAACGCTGGCATGGATTGGTTGGGCCGAATGGCCTGTTTCTGTGCTGTATATCCCATAATGTAATCCTATGTAACGTGATGGGCAACCCACATAGTTTCTAGTGAAGAATACCATGGTAAAATGGTAATTGTTAGTCCTAAAGCATCTCTTTGATGGCATGCATGATGGCAAGCTTCAGTTCATAGGATCAAGGGTAAGTTTATGAAACTGCCTCTTTACTGAGAACACAGGTTAAGAGTGTTGGGAGAGGAGTTTAAATTGTAACAGAGATGTCTTTACGCAAAACATAAACCCACCTTCTCTTTTCTCAAATCAGCTGTAGACTTCTGAGATATTGTGTGTTTACGTGCAATGAACTTTGCCCTGCGACAGATGCAGCAAGTGCTGACACTCGCCAGACTGGTAATTGAGCTGGGTCTTTAGAGTGGGCCGCTCCTAGAACTGAACTTGATTAAAACTCCAGCTGACAATGCTCCTTTAAATGGAACACTCTTGTTAATACAAACATATGAAAATGACAGACGGGAATAAAACCTACTGCTCCATCCAGCCTGTTTCACACACAGTTGTGGACACAACACATACACTCCCCACCCGGAGTCATGCAATCTCCTGGGAGAAGTGAAAAGCCAGATTAAAAACCCAGGCTAATTGGGGAGGTTGGGGGGGGGGGGGGGGGGGGGGGAAGGGTGGCGGAAACTGGAAAATTCCTCTCCAACCCCTTTAGGCGATCAAAACTAGTCCAGATGATCACACCAGTCCCTGTAATGTAAATCAGGGCCAAAGACTTGGAATTGCAACACACCATCATCAGAAGTGGCAAAGGTTCAAAACAGAAGATCATATTAGGCTCATCAAGGTTCACAGAAATCACAGAAACCCCACAGTGCAGATAGAGGCCATTTCGGCCCATCGAGCCTGCACCGACACATATCCCACCCGATCCCCGTAGCCCCTACACCAACACATATCCCACCCTATCCCCGTAACCCCACGTATTTAATCCCCCTAACACTAAGGGTCAATTTATCATAGCCAATCAACCTAACTCGCACATCTTTGGACTGTGGGAGGAAACCGGAGCACCCGGAGGAAACCCATGCAAACACGGGGAGAATGTGCAAACTCCACACACAGTCGCCCGAGGCCGGATTCGAACCCGGGTCCCTGGCGCTGTGAGGCAACAGTGCTAACCACTATGCCACCGTGCTGTTAAGGTTAAGGTGCATCGATGTTCAAGAATGAAGCACAACTGTCTCCCAGTGTTAGCACGCAGACAGATGCAGGGTAACACTCCCTCGGTGCATGTTAACCGTGCCCCATCTCCTGAGAAGACCATGCCCACAGTTTCCTTCAGCTTCTTCACTCCCCGTAACAGCCATCCTGCACCATACTCCGAGTGAGACTGCGGTTACACCCTACACTCGGCAGTTAGATGCTGCGGGACCTAGATTGTGACAACCCTAACTTGTTTTACATATAACCCTGAGAGAGGACTTTATTTCACCATTTTAGATTTGAATCCAGGAGTGACTGTATCCCTTGGGTCTAGCGTGCATTAATATTCTGGAGTCTGCAACCCACAAGATTTCCCTCCTTACCTCCAGGTCAATCATATCTTTTGGAAGAGGAGCCTGTGGATTCTCTCCATCATCTTGGACAACAATCGCATCCCTTTCCATTTCAGTCTCCAGAAATCCTACAATTCCAAGCCAACAGGTAGAAAATAAAGAACAAGAGGTAACACTTTGCCTCAAGTAGTCACTGATGCTATGTGCTCACAATCAAAGCTTCTGCAGCAAATCTTAATCCAAACAATACCTATATCAATGGGCACAATCATCAGGAATTTTAGATTCCTCACTTCAGTGAGTCGAGTTTATATGTAGCCATTGCTGGATTGCAAAGCACACATTTCTTTCTTCGATGTTCAGTCAACATCTTGTTCTGGGGGTGGTGGGGCGGGGTGAGGGGGAACTACATCTTTCTAGTCCAAGAATAAAATAAAAAATAGTCCGCATGGGTTTCTAAAAGGAAGGTCATGTTTAGCCAACCTTACTGAAGGCTTTGAAGAAATAACAGAAAGAGTAGACAAGGGCAATATAGTGGATGTAGTATACATGGACTTTCAGAAAGCCTTCAATAATGTGCCACAGAAGAGACTCATGACAGAGTGTGGATCAGGGGCCAGGTAGCAGAATGGATTGAAAGGTAGCTACAAAGCAGAAAACAGAGCGTAGGAGTTAAGGGTAGTTTCTCGGTCTGACAGAAAGTGGGAAGTGATGTCCCACAGGGATCCGTACTGGGGCCACTGTTGTTCGCCATGTACATAAATAATTTGGATTCAGAAATTGCAGGTATGGTGTCAAAATTTGCAGATGATGCCAAATTGGGCGTATTGCTAATGTGGGGGACATCTTCAAAATACAGGAAGAGAAAACAGGCTTGCAGAGTTCGCAGATGAATGGCAAACTAAATTCAATATAGAGATGCGTGAGGTGGTTCATTTTGGTAGGCAGGATAAAGAGGCCACTTATTCCTTGGAAGATAAGAAACTAAATTGGGTAGAGGAGTAGAGAGATCTGGAAATACAGTTTCATAACTCACTAAAAGAAGCAACATAAGGCCATAAAGAGTTCAAACAAAGTATTGCGATTCATTTCTGGAGGAATAGAATAGAAAAGCAGGGAGATAGTGCTAAATGTATATAGGGCCTTCGTTAGACCACACTTGGAGTATTGTGTGCAGTTCTGGTCTCCATACTGCATAAAGGATATTGAAGCACTGGAGAAAGTGCAGAAAAAATGTACAAGGATGTTACCAGCATTGTCAAAGTCATAACGACACAGAAGGAGGCCATTTTGCCCATCGAGTCTGTGCCGGCTCTCTGTGGAGCAATCTAGTCAGTCCCATTCCCCCGCTCTATCCCCGTAGCCCTTCAAATTTATTTCCCTCAAATGCCTATCCAGTCTCCCCTTGAAAACATCGAGTGACTCCGCTTCCACTTCCATCGGCAGCAAATTCCAGGTCACCACCACTCGCTGTGTAAAAAAGTTTTTCCTCATATCCCCCCTGTATCTCTTGCCCAAAACCTTAACTCTGTGTCCCCTAGTCCTTGTACCATCAACTAGTCTAGCCTATCCAAACCCGTCATAATCTTATACACCTCTATAAAATCACCCCTCAACCTCCTTTGCTCTAATGAAAACAAATCCAGCTTCTCCAGCCTGTCCTTGTAGCTAAGATCCCCCATCCCCTGAACTATTCTGGTAAATCTCCCCTGCACCCTCTCAAGGGCCTTCACATCCTTCCTAAAGTGTGGTGACTAGAACTGGATGCAATACTCCAGTTGTGGTCTAACCAGTGCTTTATAAAGGTTCAGCATAACTTCTCTACTTTTGTACTCAATACCTCTATTTATGAAGCCCAAGATCCCATATGCTAACCACTCAGACCTGCGAGGGAATGAGGCGGCTGAGCGGCGGCAGTTTAAAAAGTGGCTCCGAGACCAGTTAGGCCTCAGAGCAGCAGCGGCAGGCGGGCAGACCTGCGAGGGAAGGAGGCGGCTGAGCGGCGGCAGTTTAAAAAGCGGCTCCGAGACCAGGTAGGCCTCGGAGCAGCGGCGGCAGGCGGGCGGACCTGCGAGGGAATGAGGCGGCTGAGCGGCAGCAGTTTAAAAAGCGGATCCGAGGCCAGGTAGACGGACCTGCGAGGGAACGAGGCGGCTGAGCGGCGGCAGTTTAAAAAGCGGCTGAGAGACCAGGTAAGCCTCAGAGCAGCGGGGGCAGGTGGGCGGACCTGCGAGGGAACGAGGCGGCTGAGCGGCGGCAGTTTAAAAAGCGGCTCCAAGACCAGGTAGGCTTACTAATCTGCAGTCTCCGAACTCAGAGGGAGGGAGAGAAGTAAAAAGTAATCGAAGTGTGACGTCACCAGAAAGCAGGTAAGTGATTGGTTGGTGAGTATTTCTCTCTTTTTAAACTTTAACTCTGTGGTTTATAGTTGCTAAGGTCTCTCTGGTGTAGCGGGGACTGTTGGTAAACCATTTAACTGTAGTGTAATTGGTGGGATTGATTTGATTTAATTTAATTTCAATTAATTAAAGGGTAAGTCATGGCAGGACAGCCCGGCCACGTGGTATGCGCCTCCTGCGCTATGTGGGGACTCAGGGACACTTCCTGCGTCCCTGACAACTACGTGTGCAGGAAGTGTATCCAGCTGCAGCTACTGACAGACCGCATTGCGGCGCTGGAGCTGCGATTGGATGCATACTGGAGCGTTCGCGATGCTGAGGACATCGTGAATAGCACGTTTAGGGAGTTGGACACACCACAGGTAGAGGTTGGACAGGCAGAAAGGGAAGGGGTGACCAACAGGCAGAGTACTAGGCGCAGGCAGATAGTGCTGGGGTCCCCCTGTGGACATCCCCCTCTCAAACAGATACACCACTTTGAGTACTTTTGGGGGGGATGGCTTATCAGACGAAAGCAGCAGCAGCCAACTTCCTGGCACCAGGGGTGGCTCTGCTGCACAGGACGGGAGGAAAAAGAGGGGTAGAGCTATAGTAACAGGGGATTCTATTGTAAGGGGAATAGATAGGCGTTTCTGCGGCCGCAAACGAGACTCCAGGATGGTGTGTTGCCTCCCTGGCGCAAGGGTCAAGGATGTCTCAGAGCGGCTGCAGAACATCTTGGAAGGGGAGGGTGAAAAGCCAGTTGTCGTGGTGCATATAGGTACTAACGATATAGGTAAAAAACCAGGATGAGGTCCCAAAAGCTGAATATAAGGAGTTAGGAGGTAAATTAAAAAATAGGACCTCAAAGGTAGTAATCTCAGGATTGCTACCAGTGCCACATGCTAGTCAGAGTAGAAACAGAAGGATATTTCAGATGAATACGTGGCTAGAGGAATGGTGCGACGGGGAGGGATTCAAGTTCCTGGGACATTGGAACCGGTTCAGCGGCAGGTGGGACCAGTTCAAACCGGACGGTTTGCACCTGGGCAGGGCTGGAACCGATATCCTAGGGGGAGTGTTTGCTCGTGCTCTGGGGGAGGGTTTAAACTAAAATGGCAGGGGGTTGGGAACCTGAGCAGGGAGACAGAGGAAGGGAAACAAGGATAAAAGCAAAAGATAGGAAGGAGAAAAACAAAAGTGGCAGTCAGAGAAATCAACGGTTTAAATCAAACGTGGCCACAGTAAATAATAATTCTAATAGGTCTAAGAGCATTAAAAAAACAAGCCTGAAGGCTTTGTGTCTTAATGCCAGGAGCATTCGTAATAAGGTGGATGAATTGGCTGCGCAAATAGAGGTAAACGAATATGATTTGGTTGGGATTACAGAAACGTGGCTCAAGGATGGCCAAGACTGGGAACTCCACATCCAGGGGTATTCGATATTCAGGAAAGATAGGTTAAAAGGAAAGGGAGGTGGGGTAGCATTACTGGTTAAAGAAGGGATTAACACAATTGTAAGGAAGGATATTAGCTCTGATGATGTGGAATCTGTATGGGTAGAATTGAGAAATACCAAGGGGCAGAAAACGTTACTGAGAGTGGTATATAGACCTCCAAACAGTAAGGCGGAGGTTGGGGATGGCATTAAAAGGTCAAATTAAAGAAGCGTGCAATAAGGGCACAGCAGTCATCATGGGTGACTTTAATCTACATATAGATTGGGCTAACCAAATTAGTAACAATACTGTGGAGGAGGAATTCCTGGAGTGTTTACGGGATGGTTTCCTGGACCAATATGTCGAGGAACCAACCAGAGATCAGGTCATCTTAGGCTGGGTATTATGTAACGAGAAAGGATTAATTAGCAATCTTGTTGTACGAGGCCCCTTGGGTCGGAGCGATCATAATATGACCGAATTCTTCATTAAGATGGAGAATGAAGTAGTTGACTCAGAGACTAGGGTCCTAAATTTAAATAAAGGAAACTACGATGGTCTGAGGCACGAGTTGGGTAGGATTGATTGGGGAATGTCACTCAAAGGGTTGACAGTGGATAGGCAATGGCAAACATTCAAAGACCGCATGGATGAACTACAGAATTTGTTCATCCCAGTTTGGCATAAAAATAAAACAAAAAAGGTGACGCAACCGTGGCTAACAAGGGAAATTAGGGATAGCATAAGATCCAAGGAGAGGACATATAAATTGGCCAGAAAAGGAATAATCCTGAGGATTGGGAGCAGTTTAGGATTCAACAAAGGAGGACAAAGGGATTAATTAAGAAGGGGAAAATAGAATATGAGAGTAAGCTTGCAGGGAACATAAAAACTGACTGTAAAAGCTTTTATAGATATGTGAAGAGAAAAAGATTGGTAAAGTCAAGTGTAGGTCCCTTGCAGTCAGAATCAGGGGAATTTATAATGGGGAACAAAGAAATGGCCGACCAACTAAATACATATTTTGGTTCTGTCTTCACAAAGGAGGACACAAATAAACTCCCAGAGATGCCGGGGAACATAGGGTCTGATAAAAGGGTGGAACTGAAAGAAATCAGTATTTGTAGGGAAATGGTATTAGGGAAATTGATGGGATTGAAGGCCAATAAATCCCCAGGGCCTGATAATCTACATCCTAGGGTACTTAAGGAAGTGGCCCTAGAAATAGTAGATGCATTGCTGGTCATCTTCCAACATTCGATGCAATCTGGAACAGTACCCATGGATTGGAGGGTAGCTAATGTTACCCCACTATTCAAAAAAGGTGGTAGAGAGAAAACGGGGAAGTACAGACCGGTAAGCCTAACATCAGTAGTGGGGGAAATGCTAGAGTCCATTATAAAAGGTGTAATAGCAGAGCACTTGGAAAACAGTGACAGGATCGGACAAAGTCAACATGGATTCACAAAAGGTAAATCTTGCTTGACTAATCTACTGGAATTTTTTGAGGATGTAACTGGTAAAATAGATAAGGGAGAACCAGTGGATGTGGTGTATCTGGACTTTCAGAAGGCCTTCGATAAGGTCCCGCATAAGAGATTAGCATGTAAAGTTAAGGCACATAGGATTGGGGGCAAGGTATTGACTTGGATAGAGAACTGGTTGGCAGACAGAAAGCAAAGAGTTGGAATAAACGGGTCTTTTTCCAAGTGGCAGGCAGTGGCTAATGGGGAACCGCAGGGATCGGTCCTTGGACCCCAGCTATTCACAATATATATTAATGATCTAGACAAGGGAACTAGATGTAATATCTCCAAATTTGCAGACGACACAAAGCTGGGTGGGCGTGTGTGCTGTGAGGAGGATGTTGAGAAACTCCAGGATGATTTGGATATGTTGGGTGATTGGGCAGAAACATGGCAGATGCAATATAACGTGGATAAATGTGAGGTTATCCACTTTGGTGGCAAAAACAGGAAGGCAGATTATTATCTAAATGGCAATAGATTGGGAGAAGGGGAAGTGCAACGAGACCTGGGTGTCCTTGTGCACCAGTCGCTGAAGGTAAGCATGCAGGTGCAGCAGGCGGTTAAGAAGGCAAATGGTATGTTGGCCTTCATAGCGAGAGGGTTTGAGTACAGGAACAAGGATGTCTTGCTGCAGTTGTACAGGGCCTTGGTGAGACCACATCTTGAGTATTGTGTGCAGTTTTGGTCGCCTTATCTGAGGAAGGATGTTCTTGCCATGGAAGGAGTTCAGCGAAGATTCACCAGGCTGATACCTGGGATGGCAGGAATGACGTATGAGGAGATATTGGGTCGATTGGCCTTGTACTCGCTGGAGTTTAGAAGAATGAGAGGTGATCTCATTGAAATTTATAAAATTCTGACAGGACTGGACAGACTAGATGCAGGAAGGATGTTCCCGATGGTCGGGGTGTACAGAACCATGGGACACAGTCTAAGGATAAAGGGTAGGCCATTTAGGACAGAAATGAGGAAGAATTTCTTCACCCAGAGAGTGGTGAACCTGTGGAACTCTCTACCACAGAAGGCGGTGGAGGCCAGTTCATTAAATATATTCAAGAAGGAGTTGGATATATTTCTTAAGGCTAAAGGAATCAAGGGGTATGGGGAGAAAGCAGGGACCGGGTACTGAATTTGGATGATCAGCCATGATCGCATTGCATGGTGGAGCAGGCTCGAGGGGCCGAATGGCCTACTCCTGCTCCTAACTTCTATGTTTCTATGTTTCACTCTCTCAATATGTCCCACCACCTTCAGGGACCTATGCACATTAACTCCCAGGTCCCCCTGTCCCTGCACACTCTTTAAAACTGTGCCATTAAGTGTATATTGCCTCTCCCTGTTCCTTCTGCCAAAATGCATCACCTCACACTTCTCTGTATTAAATTCCATCTGCCACTTGTCTGCCCATTCTGCTAGCCTTTCGATGTCTTGTTGCAGTCGATTGATACCATCTTCACTGTGCGATGCAACGATCAGGAAAGATTGAGCAAGTTGGTATTATTTTCTCTGGAAAAAAGAGAAGGCAAAGAAGAAGCGACCCGATGGAAGTCATAAAATTACAAAGAGTTTCAATCGGGTCGATGTGAAGAAACGTATGGGTGAGTCCAGAACAAGGGGGCATAAATATAAGATAGTCACTAACAGATCAAATAGAGAATTTAAGAGGAATTTCTTTACACAGAGTGGTGAGAATGTGGGACTCGCTGCCACATTGCGGGCCGGATTTTCCGATCGAAGGCTTCCTGCGGGCGGATGCCTCCGATCAGGAAAAATCTACGCACTTACCTGCTGGCTCCGTAGGTCTCGAGACTTCCGATCCTGGGCCTCTCCTGGTGCGCGCGCGCGGAGGCCCAGGTATCCCAGGGGTGTAGGCAGTTCGCAAGCATCCCTGGGATCACGTGGGCCATGGGGAACCAATCAAAGAAGGGAATCCCCCTTCACACTTTTGCACAGATCTGTCAAAAGTATGACTAGGGTCACTCAAAAAACAAACCAAAACATTAAATACATTTTTTTTTTTTTTTTTTACAAACAACACGTATTTAAAATTAGTTAAACTTACATTAAATTAAATATTTTAAACAAAAATTTAACATTTTGAAAAAAAAATTTACGTTGTTTTACGGGGCTAAAATAAACTTACCTTTTATTAAAGTATTTTTAAATTATAAATGAGTGAAAAAATATATATTTTTTTACTTTTTTTAAAACTCTTATGTTGGCAAAAGCAGGCCTTACGCTTGCTTTTACCAGGTGTAAGATTTTTAAAGGTTTTCAGCAGGCGGAGATTGCACAGAAAGCGGAACGCTCCGCCCGCAGAGGCCCTTCTCCAGGGCAGGCGGATGATCTGTCAAGAGGATTCTTGACAGATCGGAAGTGCCGGTTTTCAGCGTATGCGCTTCGCATGCCTGAAACCGGCACTTGCGAGGCCCCTATGGGTGCGTACACACCTCGTACACACCCGTGGGGGTCGGTAAATACGGGCCTGTGTGTTTGAAACAGACAGCATTGATGCATTTAAGGGAAGGCTTGATGCACACAGGAGGGAGAAGGGAAAAGAGGGATATGGGGGTGGGGCAGGATGGGAAGAGATAATTAGAGTGGGAGGAGACTCGTGCAGAGTATAAACACCAGCATAGAGCAGTTGGGCCAAATGGCCTGTTTCTGTGCTGTACATTCTATAATTCCATGCAAGAAACTTTGTTTAACCGCCAAAACCTGCTGTCTGCCCTCCAGACATCCCTTTGTCCACGTGGCAACAATTTTCTTAATTTCATGTGCCATTATCTTTGCCGTAAGCCGCTGAAATGACTTTGTGAATCTACATAAACCGCATCCCCTTGCAGCCCTACCCCTGTTTTGGTGATTGTGTTGCTACCAATATGCCCTAAGAAAGCCTTTTTATTGGCCTTTATGGATTATTCTGCTAATTTTCTTTCACAATCCCGCTTAGTCTTTCTATTCTTCGTGTAACATTCCCATGTTTTTGTATCTGGCCTGACTTTTATTTTTGGTTCCTGCCTTGTGAATGCTAAAAGATTCTCTTAATCTCTCCATTCAGCCTCAGATTAATGCAATTTTCCCTTACTGTATTATACTTGATTTTTACTCTTTATATCTCCTGTTTCAATCTTCCCAAGGCTCGATTTCCCAATTTTTTTGTTGTTGCATTTAATCAAGCTGGGACAGCTCATTTTGGATTGAAGGAAATCTTGCGTTTATATCAATGTCTAAACGTCACAAGGTGCTTCTCAGAGAAGGTGTTTTTGAAGTGCAGTGACAGTTGGTGAATGTAGCCGTCATTCTAGAGCTGCGCACGGCCATCAGTGAGATTAGTCTGTTTTCTGGTTTCATACATTAGAATCTCCAGCACAGAAACAGGCCATTCGGCCCAACAGGTCTATGTCAGTGTTTATGCTCCACACGAGCCTCCTCCCACCCTACTTCATCTCACCCGATCAGCATAACCCTCTATTCCTTTCTCCCTCGTGTACTTAACTAGTTTCCCCTTAAATGCATCTATGCTACTCGCCTCAACCACTCCCTGTGGTAGCGAGTTCCACATTATAGCCACTCTGTGGGTAAAGAAGTTTCTCCTGAATTCTTTATTGTATTTGTTGGTGACTATCTTATATTGATGGCCCCTCGTCTTGGACTCCCCACAAGTGGAAACATCTTCTCTACATCGACCCTATCGAACCCTTTCGTAATCCTAAAGGCCTCGATCAGGTCACCCCTCAGCCTTCTCTTTTCTAGAGAAAAGAGCCCCAGCCTGTTCAGTCTTCCCTCACAGTTATATCCTCTCAGTTCTGGGATCATCCTTGTAAATCTTTTTTGCACCTTCTCCAGTACCTCTATCTCCATTTTGTAATATGCTACTTTCAATGATTTGTGAATGTGTACCCCTAGATCTCTTTGCTCCTCTACCCCACTTATACTCTTATTTTTAAAGGAGTATGTGGCCTCCTTATTACTTCTACCAAATTGTACCAGCTCACACTTATCTATATTGAAATTCATTTGCATTTACACACCCATTGTGCAAGTTTATTAATGCCTTCTTGTATTTTGTCGCAGTCATCGTGTGTTAACAATAACCCCCAATTTGGTATCATTCGCAAATTTTGAAATTGTCCTTCCGATCCCTTTCATCAGGTGTAGAAGTTCAGGAGAGTCCTTACAGGAACACCTGTCCACTGCGTTAACTATTTTACAAAAAAAAAAATCTGTATTGATCATTTTCACAGAAACATTTTAACACACTTACGAAGAATTCTCTCCATCACTTCACAGCGCCTGACTTCATTTACAAACTTCCGTTGGAATGAGTTGACACTTGCATTCAACTGTGAAAAAAAAAGAAAAACTGAAGTACCGCTCTCCACCACTACCTGTTGTAAAAAAATGGGAACTCCTTAACTCCACCACTCTGGGTGTCCTGTACTCATGCAGCAAGTGCTCTGTAATTCTAATTACTGGAGTGAGGGACTGACAACCAGCTTCTGAAGACACACAGATTTAAAACAAAAGCATGCTCACCAAACATGCAGATCAATCGGGGAGCTCTCCTAATGGCTCAGTTGGTCACACAGATTAGGAAGATCCCAGGTTCAATCAGTGGTCCATGTTGATCTTAGCTGGAGTAAGTGTAGGGGTGCCACAATTGTCTTTGGAACTGCATCTCCTTCAGCCCCACAACCTGCCTGCCTTACACTACACACTATCTAGCCTCACACCCAAACAATGGCAATTTGGGTGAAGTGCTGGTGGGAAGTTAACTGTACCCCAGCAAGAGATAAAGCCTTCAGGAGGAAAGGGAGAAAAATTGGGGGGAAATTAAGAAGTTCATTGAACTAAAAAGATTCCTGTCCCACGAGTTGCACCAGATGTCATCACCAAAAATGAGGCACAAAGGTTCTAACCAATGCCCCCAGAAACAACAACAGTGGCCGGAATTTTCTGGGGTCCATGCGGGCACGATCACAGGCGGGTCAGGTGGGAAATTCGAAATATCTTGCAGCGGGTCGGGAACCTGCCGTCATCCCGCCCCCACGCATCTTTCCCTCGGGCGGCACTGACCTGAATGGCAGAGGCGGGCTAGTTAATTTAAATCATTATTAGTTATTTGGCAGACTCTTAAGTCTTTTTAAACTTACCTTTCAAATTTCACTGGATGAGCACGGGAATCATGCAGTTTGGGAGCCATGTCTGTCAACCTGAGCCAGGAGTTGAGTGGCCATTGATCCAGCTGATCAGTTGACAGCATCAAAAGTACAATAAAAACTCCCACCTCACAGCTGATCATGTTCCTCAAGCAGAAGCTGTTGCTGACTGCATTGCCAGCACAGATTTAGTTTTCTAGAGGCTGCAGTGTCACCTCATTGTTCGAACCTATCACATCATTGACAGATTGCTTCTGTCATCTCTACTTGACCTGCCATCTATTGCATCAGCATGGGTGCCATTTATACTGTCTCACCTTGGTCTCAGAATCGGATCACAATCAGCCCCAAAACCAGCAGCACCAGGCATACCTGCAGCACCAACACCACCACCACCAACCTTCTCCTCAACCACCTGATGCTGCACAGGACAGAGGGCATCAGGGCAGGGCTGCACCGTGCCGGAGGCAATACCCCAACACAGGGTATACAGGCAGAGGATGAGCTTCCTCAACATGACGGAGCATCAGTGCCAAAGGAGGCTCAGGCTATCGCACCAGGTCGTCGCAGACATTTGCACATTGCTGGACCAAGACCTGCAGCCCAGAGGAACGGCTGGACACGCCTTACCAGAGGCTGTCAAAGTCACCAGCGCCCTCAACTTCTTCGCTTCAGGCTCTTTCCAGGAATCTGCAGCATCTTGCAGTCGGCTGCCCACAGATGCATCACATCAGTCACCGAACAGGGCAATTATATAAACTTTGCCACTGATGAAGCCAGTGTTACTGAGCAGTCCTCGGCTTTGCCACTCTGGCTGGCTTCCCATGGGTGCACGGCATCATCGACTGCACACACGTGGCCATCAGGGCACCCCATCATAACCCAGGTGTTTTTGTCAACCGCAAGGGCTTCCGCTCCCGAAATGTGCAGCTGGTTTGCAACCATAGGAAGATCATGCATGTGTGCACCAAATTCCCTGGCAGCTGCCATGACTCTTTTGTCCTTCGCCAGTCCAGCCTCCCTCAGCTCTTCGCTCTTCCAAACAGACTTTCCGGCCGGCTGCTTGGAGGCAAGGTTTATCCACTGAAGATGTGGCTCATGAAACCCTTGAGGAGGCCAAGTACTGAGGCCGAGGAGAGATATAATAAAAGCCACATTTCCAACAGATGTGTCATAGAGCAGACAATAGGCATGCTGGAAATGCGCTTCAGATGCCCTGACAGATCTGGAGGAGCCCTTCAGTACGCACAAGCCAGGGTCTCCAGAATCGTCGTGGGCTGCTGCGCCCTGCACAACATCGCACTGCAGCGAGGATTAGCGCTGCATGAGGAGCAAGGCACTGAGCGCACAGCCTCTTCAGAGGAGGAGGAGCAGATCCCACCAGCACTCGAGCACAGTGCTGCCCGGGAGGCCAATCATAGGGATGGGCTAATCATGGCCAGATTTACTTAAGTTTACACAGTACACCCATACGGCTGCCACATGCTGTGCCAGGTTGGCACCACCCCACAGCAACACCATAAAGCATCCCTACAACTTAACTGGACCAGACACATAAATACTGTGGCAACAAGAGCAGGTCAGAGGCTAGGTATTCTGTGGCGAGTATCTCACCTCCTGACTCCCCAAAGCCTTTCCACCATCTACAAGGCACAAGTCAGGAGTGTGATGGAATACTCTCCACTTGCCTGGATGAGTGCAGCTCCAACAACACTCAAGAAGCTCGACACCATCCAGGACAAAGCAGCCTGCTTGATTGGCACCCCATCCACCACCTTAAACATTCACTCCCTCCACCACCGGTGTACCGTGGCTGCAGTGTGTACCATCTACAAGATGCATTGCAGCAACTTGCCAAGGCTTCTTCGGCAGCACCTACCAAACCCGCGACCTCTTCCACCTAGAAGGACAAGGGCAGCAGGCGCATGGGAACACCGCCAGCTCCAAGTTCCCTTCCAAGTCACACACCATCCTGTCTTAGAAATATATCGCCGATCCTTCATCATCGCCGGGTCAAAATCCTGGAACTCCCTCCCTAACAGCACCGTGGGAGTGCCTTCACCACACGGACTGCAGCGGTTCAAGAAGGCGGCTCACCACCACCTTCTCAAGGGCAATTAGGGATGGGCAATAAATGCTGGCCTTGCCAGCGACGCCCACATCCCATAAATGAATACATTTTTTAAAAAACAATGCCCAAGCCATTCCTTCCACACTGACCACCATTGCTGGAGGTAATGTTATGTCTCACTATTCACTCCAACTCACTAAGCGACTTCCAAAGGTGCACACAAATTTGTCCATGACCGGAAAGTGGTGAAAAAAAAGATTTTTAGCTGCAACATCACAGTAATGGAAATTTTACACAATCATTTAACAAAACACCCAAGTGGCTACCTTTGTGAATCTACTTGTGTTTCATCTTTCTCTTACGTGTGCTTCTATGAGGTGCAACCCCTGCGGCTTCAGCAGAGGTAGAAGCAGCCTGCTCACTTCCCTGCTGCGACCGCTTGGACGCTTTTGGCGGACATCGTCCTCTGGGTTTTGGAGCCTCTGATGCTCCAGTCAAAGTCTGCTCCTCCTGCGACAGTGCAGGGGCAGACTTGGCCATCGCGATCCGAGGAGGCATCTGGGGCTCTGACTGAGGGGGTGGCAACGGGGGAGAAGTGTGAGCTTTTGAGAAGAGCCCCCACTTCCATGTGCCCTCTCACGAGCCACCCGCACTTCCCTGCTAGCAAGGAGTTGGAGAGCACCTTGCTGCACATCACTGGGGCCATGAGGACCCACGTCTACGCTGACATCCCTCCTAGAGAGGAGGTCTATGAGAGAAGCCTCTGCCATCTATTCTCCACAGAGACCATGTGCTCCTGTGAGTGGTGCATTAGCTGCTCCATACAGGTGGCCAGCCTATCCATGGAAGAGCCTACAGTCGCTGTCGCCTGTGATATGGTGGTGCTCATGTTGGAGATAGACTTCTCCATTCTCTGAACATTTGCAGACATCGCGGTCACAAAATCTGTCCGAGCCTCCTGCACTTCTTGCTGCACCTCCAGGAACGCTGTCTTTCTCGATGGCCCCCCGAGGCTCAGCGTCTGCATGCAGCTGAGCAGAGCTTGAAGCGTCCTGCGCCCTCCGGTGAGGGGTCTCCACTGCTGTCCCTGTCAACACCATCTGCTCCTGCTCACTTGTGAGTTGTGACACACCAGGTGACAACATTACTCTATCTCGCGTGGGACCCACCGAGGTGTGTGTCTCTGCGCCGGTGCTGGGTGCACTCATGTCTGATGAGGGTGCACCCTCAGAGGCTGGAGGCTCCTCTGAGGAGTCGTCTTCCTCTTAGACTGGGGGGGGGGGGGGGGTGTGGGGAGGCTTTTGATGGACCTGTGGGAGAGTAAAGAGAAGTTAGAAATGTCATAAGAAGAATGGGTGCACATACCATTATGCACATGATGACCATTCACTGGCTGATGACATCAATCCCCATGAGTGACTGATGTATGTCATGTAGCTGTATGAGATGTAATTCTGTCACCAGGTTGCTGAGATGTCCCCCTCTCGCCTTTTCCCACCTCGAGCTGCTCAGCCACTCCCGATACTTCCAAGGCAGCCTCTTCTGCTGATGGTAGGGTCGCCAATGATGGTGTGCCACCTCCAGTTCTCTCCCTCTCCCTCTTATTGTGGGCTCTCTTTTCCTGCAAGGAGGGAAAGAGAAGTTTGAGTGAGAGTGATGGAATGAGTGTAAGGAATGGATGGGTTACATCTTTCGAGGGTGACTATGATGGAGTGAGGTGCCAAAGCCAAGTGGCCTCCTTGTGTGTTAGTTGGTATGATTGCATTAGGATGAGGGCGAGTGTGAGGGGTGGCTGGTCAGATGGGGATGTGATAATATCGTTAGAGAGGGATGGGTGGACGTGCAAGGTATGTTGGTGTGAGTAAGGATTTGCAGGAGTTGGGTTGGGAAGGCAGAGTGATGGGGATGTGATGAGAGGCACAGCAGGATGAAGTTGAGTGTGGCTTTGTACTCACCTTTCCTGATCTAATGTGATCATTGAAATGTTTCCGGCACTGCACCCAGGTCCTCCTGTTCACCTCCTCTGCTATTTGCAGCCAGGCTCTTTTGGTCTCCTGGGGAGGTCTCTTCCGCCCATTGGAAGGGAAGAGGACCTCCCTGTGTGCTCCAACTCCCTCCACAAGCATATGGAGGGAGTCATTGGAGAACCTGGGTGCAGCCCTCTGCCTCAGTGCAGTCATATTTGGCACTCTTTCCAGCAGTCCAATTGTGCAGTGTGCTGCCTGCACACTCCTAGATGAACCTTCAAATGCAATGTGGCCATGGCTCCTTTAAATACCCAGGCTGAAAACGCGAGTCATCGATGACCTCATCAGACCCGCACCATTTAATAGGGCCGGGTAATGCGCAGGTCGGGTTTAATAGGCCCCATTAACGCAAAGTCGATCTGAGGAGTGGCATGGAATCAGGAACGGGATCATGACCCGCCACAGCGACCGCCCACACCCAACCCGCCCAGGGTCTCTGTGACAGGCTCAGCACAGCTGATTTGCAAAAGGCCAGCTTCATTCATATTGCACAGAAACCAAACTGTGCACACGCACAAAGAAAAGACACTGAACAAGGCAGTATTCAAACACAGGCTGGCTTGTTTCATCTGTGAAGATGGGACAAACGCTGCATACAGTGAAATTTAAATCCAGCCCCAGAGAGCCAACCTTCGTTTCTGAAGTTGGCTGCAGCTTCATGTGCAGAAACTGGAGCAGGACCTGATATCTAACTAGTTCACTGGCACTCCTGCACTTCTCCCCCTCTCCCATTAAATTTACAATGTTGCTTCCGATGCCAAGAGCACTGGAAAAAACCTGTGAAGAAAACGAAGCAGCACCAGTGTCAACGGGGGCATCAAGTACCACTCCACCCGCCAACCCCACCGCCAACTACCCCCTCCACCCCCAAACCCCCTCTCCATCCCCCAACCCCCCCTCCACCCCCCCCTCCACCCCCATGTCGGAACCAACGACATAGGGAGGAAGCGGTTGAAGTCCTGCAGTTTTTAAGGAGCTAGGGAGGAAGTTAAAAAGCAGGACCTCAAAGGTAGTAATCACACAAGGGGGAAAGGGAGGGCAGCCAAAGCCAGAGCTCCCTGGGTGACGAAGGAGTTAGAGGGTCGGATGAAGCAGAAAAAGGGGGCGTATGACAAATGTCAGCTTGATAACACAAGGGAGAATCAGACTGAATATAAAAAGTACGGAGGAGAAATGAAAAGGGAAATAAGAGGGGCAAAGAGACAGTGCGAGGCCAGATTGGCGGCTAACCTAAAAGGGAATCCAAAGTTCTTCTACAGGCATATCAACAGTAAAAGGGTTTGTCAGAGGAGCGGTGGGGCCAAGTACTAACCAAAATGGAGATCTATTGGTGGAGGCAGAAGGCATGGCTGAGGTACTAAATAAGTACTTTGCATCAGTGTTTACCAAGGAAGAGGACTTTGCCAAAGCTATGGAAAACAAACAAGGAGGTTGCCAGGATATGGGATGAGAGAAAAATAGATAAAGAGGAAGTACTAGAAAGGCTGGCAGTACTTAAAGTGAATAAATCACCCGGTCCGGATGGGATGCATCCTAGGTTGCTGAGGGAAGAAAGGGTAGAAATTGCAGAGGTGCTAATCACAATCTTCCAATCCTCCTTAGATACAAGGGTGGTGCCAGAGGACTGGAGGATTGCAAATGTTACACCCTTGTTCAAAAAAAGGGGGAAGGACAAACCTGGCAATTACAGGCCAGTCAGTTTAACGTTGGTGGTGGGGAAACTTTTAGAAACAATAACCCGGGAGAAAATTAACAGCCACTTGGACAAGCATGGACTAATAAAAGGAAAGCCAGCATGGATTTGTTAAGAGCAAATCGTGTTTGCTGAACTAAATTGAGTTTTTTGAAGCGGTAATGGAGAGGGCAGTGCAGTTGATGTTGTGTACATGGGCTTTCAAATGGTGTTTGATAAACTACCACATATTAGGCTTGTTAGTAAAATTGAAGCCCATGGGATAAAAGGGGCAGTAGCAGCACGGATACAAAACAGAGAGCTGTGGTGAATGGCTGTTTTTTGGAGGGAGGTATACAGCGGAGTTCCCCAAGGTTCAGTACTAGGACCACTGCTGTTTTTTGATATACATTAATGGCTTAGACTTGGGGATACAGGACAACATTTTTTAACTTGCATCTGACTCAAAACTTGGAAGTGTAGTAAACAGTGAGGAAGATAGTAATAGACTTCAGGAGGAGATTGACAGGCTGGTAGAATGGGCGGACACATGGCAGATGAAATTCAATGAAGAAAATTGTGAGGTGATACATTTTGGTCGGAAGAATGAGAGACAATACTTGCTAAATGATACAATTTTAAAGGGGGAGTAGGAACAGAGAGACCTGGGGGTGTTTACGCACAAATATTTGAAGGTGGCAGGACAGGTTAACAAAGCAGTTAATAAAGCACAAGGGATCCTGGGCTTTATAAATAGAGGCAGAGAGGACAAAAGCCAGGAAGTTATGCTAAACCTACATAAAACATTAGTTCGACCCCAGCTGGAGTATTGTGTCCAATTCTGGGCTCCACACTTTAGGAAGTTTGTGAAGGCTTTGGAGAGGGTGCGGAAGAGATTTACTAGAATGATTCTAGGGATGAGGGATTTCAGTTACATAGCTAGAATGGAGAGGCTGGGGTTGTTCTCCTTAGAGCAGAGAAGGCTAAGAGGAGATTTGATAGAGATGTTTAAAATCATGAAGGGTTTAGATAGAGTAAATAAAGAGAAACTGTTTCCAATGGCTGAAGGGTCGATAACCAGAGGGCACAGATTTAAAGTGATTGGAAAAGAACCAGAGGCGACATGAGGAAAACTTTTTTTTACGTAATAAGTGGTTAGGATTTGGAATTCACTGTCCAATAGGGTGGTGGATACAGATTCAATAGTAGCCTTCAAAAGTTAAATACTTGAAGGAGAAAAAAATTGCAGCGATAGGAGAAAGAGCGGGCGAGTGGGACTAACTGGATTGTGCTTCGACAGTGCCAACGCAGACTCGATGGGCCAAATGGTCTCCTTCTGTGCTGTACTATTCTATAATGCGCATTAGGAAATTCAATCCTATTTTTGCCGATGAACTGAAAATTAAGAAACCTTGGCCCCGATTTTCCTGGAGCCGTCAGGCGGGGTTTCAGGTGGGCGGGGGTTGAAAAATCGCAGAAATAGAGGGTCGTGACCCCCACCCCCCCGCCCCGTCCGACTTTCGCTCCGTTGTTTCAGCACGACCCGAATCAGTCCCGCCCGCAGCAGGCAGGACTGGTCGGCGGGAGCCTAATGAGCAATAATTGGCATCTGTAATCCTATTTTAAGGGGCCTTTGCAATTTTCAGCCTTTCCCCACGCTAAACACGCCTGGTGGGAACACCGTTGATGAAACCTGGCGTGAACAATATCGGCTCGCTTAATTTCAGCTTTAGGTCAATCAGGAAAGAAGAGATTTAATCAGACAGCATTTGTAGGTTGCAGGACCTTGTTGTTTCAGGCTTGGGGCAACTTGTTCAAGTCTTAGGCACAGCTGTGGAAGGTTGGAGCCTCACACACTTCTCCAGTGTGAGCGCCTGTGAAGCACCGCTCGGCACCCTCACTCAGCGCTTCCTCAACGGAGGCATCTACCAGAAGTATGGGAGGCCTTTTTTCCCTTTCCTTCTTGGCATTAGAGGATCTCCAGCAGCAGAGGCATCAGCAGCAGAGCCAGGAGCATCAGCATCAGCAGCAGAAGCGCCAGGCTGCTGCTCACTCACCTGAAGCTGCACAGGCCAGAAGGGGCCAGCGCTTGGATGTGGCTTGAGAGCACCTTGCTGCACATCAGGGGGCCATGGGGACCCGTATCTGCACTGGCAGTCCTACTCAGAAGGACTTCCATGAAGGTCTGGTTTCTCTGTTCAATAAATGCCCATCGCTCCGCAAGAGATGTCATTCTATAATGAACACTCACCATGTTTTCCATACCCTGGTGACTTATCTTCTCCATGGAGGGTGCCAACCTTTGCATGGTGATGCGTTCATGCACCAATGACTACGCAAAGGCTCAGGTCAGCTTCGCAATGGACTCCTCCATTCGCGCCACACTCGCAGCGACCCTGGAGACAAAACCTGCCAGAGACTCCTGCATCTGTGCATGGAGATCCATCACCTCTTCTCTTGCGGATGGACCCAGAGGCAGAGGGTCGACATGCAGCTGAGCTGAGCTGGCAGAGTCCTGCACCCTCCAACGAGGACTCTCCACTGCTGTCCCTGTCTCCACAATCTGCTGATGCTCACTTGTGAGCTGTGAAACACCAGGTGACAACACTACTCTATGTCCCGAAGGTCCCCCCGAGGTGTGAGTGTCTGCGCTGGTGCTGGGTGCGCTTACTTCTGCTGACGCTGCGCCCTCAGAGGTTGGAGCTTCCTCTGAGGAGTCTGGCTGCACAGCCTCTTCCTCCTCCAAAGTGGGGACGGGGGCTCTGGATGGTACTGTGGGGGAGTAAAGGAAGGAGTTAGAGATGTAATGTCAAGGTTCTTCTGGTGACTCCCAGGGAGTTGACATCTGCTGATACCTGCATCCATGCAGCCTTGGTCTCAGTGGGAGGCCTCTTCCTCCCTGACCTAGGGAAGAGGACCTCCCTGTGGGCCCTAACCCCATCCAATAATGCCTGCAGTGAAGCCTCATCGAATTTGAAGGCAGTTCGGGGTCTGGCACTGGCCACAGCTACTGCAGGCTCCTCTGCCATCCTGTATGGTTCGTTTGGATGCCTTCAGAGGATGCAGTGCTTGCTGTGGACCTTGAAAGCACCACGAATGATGGCATCATACTGTGGGGCTTTCTGACTGGAAATGGACACTTAGCAAGGGTGCCCACACGCTGGAAATAAATTGGCCAATTGAGGGAAAATTGCGTGCAGCTGGCTGACCCATTTAGATTCGTGTCGGAACCCGACATTCAGGGAACCCGACAATTCCCCGCACCTGCGGGAAAATCGGCCCCTTTGAGTGGAAGACATTTCCCACCAACTTTCTTACTTCCTTTCCTGTGAGCACTGACTGGAGTACAGGTCCAGTGTCAGCAGGCCTTAAGTACATAATCCAAGTGGCTATCCTTCACATGCAAGGCTAGACATTGAGTGTTTGTGCACAATTCGATCACAGCATTGCTTGATCGTGTTCTCACCCAATTCACTCACACACACACACACACACACACACACACACGCACACCAACCACCACCACCCCCCCCCCCCCTTTCTGGTATGAGTCACTTATTGGCAATCAGTAGCAGGAACCCTGGCCTGGGGGGCATGGACGTCAATTCCAGCATCCCAACTAAGTCCAGGGATTGGACCTGGGACCTTCCTCATCTGTCTGGTTCAGTACCATGTTGGGTGGTACACTTTCCACTAGGCCATTGAGGGTGCTGTGTGTGGAAAATAAATCCAGTAATTTAATTTGTTTATATGTTAGTTTAACTGTAAGGCAGAACTTTTAGAAAGATATCACATGAACATTGACAGCACCTCCCAAACCCGCAACCTTCACCAGCTAGAAGGATAATTGCAGCAGGAGCATAGAAACACCATCACCTCCAAGATCCCTTCCAAGTCACACACTATCCTGACTTGGGAATATTTCGCCGTTCCTTCATCATCGCGGAGTCAAAATCCTGGAACTCCCTCCCTAACAGCACTGTGGGAGTACCTTCACCACGCGGACTGCAGCGGTTCAAGAAGACGGCTCGCCACCACCTTCTCAAGGGCAACTATTGATGAGTAATAAATGCTGGCCTTGCCAGCGATGCCCACACCCAGAGAATAAATTTAGAAAAACTACAGCCCGTCAACTTTTACTCACATCTCGAAACTGCATGAAGCCGAGCTCTCCCAGCTCAGAGATGCA